>NC_140085.1:167053886-167173082 GCF_964237585.1 Gallinula chloropus
TATTTTAATACAAAAGAGTCATTTTATGTTAGACAAAGAGTTGGTTCACAGTTCAGGGAAAAAATACAATGCTTATACCCATCTCTGTAGTAGAAGTATCCATAAAATCAGTTAGTCCCTTACTTATCCATGCTGGAACCCACTCAAGCCATTGAGTTTAAAACTGTGGTATTATTATTCTTTGATGTCTATAGCTTAGCAGCACAAAGCTGGTCTCCAAGCACTTACTCTCTATAAAGAAACACAAATGTTTGGCCTTTGGGCTGTAAATATTGTGTCACCATTGATTTTTAACATATAAAGTGTATTTTCCTGAATGTCAAGTATTCTCAAAGTGCAGGGAGTCCCATGAGCACGGAGTGTCAGGAATTAAAGACAGTTTAAAAGCGGGAGCTACAAGCAAGGAAAGAAGAAAGCAATAGCAAGGAACAAGAGAAAGAAGAAATGAAAGAATAGCTAATAAGAACTTAGTCAAGTATTATATTATCGTTTATCTCCCAGATGAAAATGTCACCTGGGGAGCATAATGTCCTATCATCAATAAAGACTGAACTGCGATGCTATCAATAAACCATTTCCTACTACATAAGAGAGTTTTCTTTAAGGATTTGTATCTCCCATGCACTAGAGGATTTTTTTTTCCCTCAGGTAACATATATAGGATTGGTTTGGGGATCAGACACGCTGGTGATTCACAAACAGCTGACTGCAAATGTAGCTCCAACCATTCGCCATTATTGCCTTATAACACTTCAGTGTTTGTTTTTCTGCACTGTATCAGCTGCTTTGACTCTATTTCACCAAAATGATCTCCTGGAGAAGGTGGTTCAGAGCAGGACCCTAACTTAGGCGAGGTGCAGAGACTAGAAGCAAGTCACCCCGTTCTCCTGGGACAGAGACAAATTCTGCATCATCTCCAGCAACATCTGCTTCCTGCCCTAGTGCAGAGGGGTGGCTAGAGATGAACATAGCAGCCTTCCCAAATTACCTTGGATGAATCCAGGCTGGAATAAGCCCCTCACATGGATAGGAAAGATGAGAGGGATTCAGCCTACTGAATACAATGTCTTTTACAGTGTAGCCTCAGGCAGTGCAACTCTGCAATGTCCTTTACATGGACTGGTGGTAAATCACCAACCTATCCAATAATGAGTATGAGGAATACCCCTTCTAGGTGATTATTCAGGGCAGATCCATCGCCATAGTTTACTTCTATAGGCAGCGCAGTCAAGGTTCTTCAGATGGCAATGCAGCATGTGCTAGGTCAGGTTCCCCCCCCAACTCTTACACCTCTCCAATGAATTTGTGTGAATACTTCCCTAAGTCAGACCTTTGAAGATCAAATTCAGTCCAGACTGGAGAACAGACATTGCCTTTCCTCACTGGAAAATGTTTTCAAGCAACTGTACTGTAAAAGTTGGGGTGGCTATAACCCTGTTTGCTTCTATCCTTCCCTATCCCACTTGCCACGATCAGTAGTCATTTGAAAGATATTACATACCAGACTCAGAGATTCCTTTGAACTTTTTTCTCATTTATTGTGTTTACTAGATGTTTCTTTCAGAACTTCAAAAAAAAGTCTGGCATCCATCTCCATTTCATCTGCCTAAGAACAGTCAGGTTGCCATCAGACATTGTCTCAGGCGTTTACATGAATATTGACTATTTAATGCAAAGCATTCTTTAAATATACAGGCAGATATGCCAGCTCCTCTTTAGAAGGTTGAAGAACTCCAAGTTCTGAAACATTTAAGAAACATTAAAGGTATCTTTTTGATAAAGGCTACCCCCTGAGACATGGCAAGAATTTCCAACTCCCACAGTTAAAGCACTCGTCTCAGCAGCAGGCATTAGGGGCTGGGAAACCTGCCCTAAGAGGCCAAAGATACTCCATCTATTTAGTTTATCAAGGTGAAGCTCAAGATGTTATTTGACATGTAAAAATTGCAAGCTTAGGAAAAGGGCTTCTGACAACAGGTTCTTTATATGCAAATAAAAGTGTACCAGAGCAAGAGGTAGGTATGTTCAGGAATAAAAGCAGGGTCTGATCTGTTTAGCTAACCAAAACCCAGGAGTTGCATCTATAGTATTCCAGTGATCATACTTGAGATACCTAGCAAACTGATCCTCCTGAAGCAAACTGATCCTACCTGTTAGATCCTGCTACAAATAATGAGTCCTATCCATCTAAATTAGATGCCTAAATAAGGTGTTTTAAAGTTTAAATAAAGTGATCACTTTTAGGAACCGTATGGAGAGCAGTTCAGATTTTCTGAGAAACATCAGTCTTTTTTTTTGTCTTTTTTTAGTATTTATTTAAAAATTCAATTTAAGAAAGCTGCTTTCTTAAACAGCAAAGCATTTAAGGAAAAATTAGGTAGACAAGATCTCCCCCAAAGCATTTATTTTTATTGCTTGGATTAACTCCTGGATAACAGCTGCAGATAACAGCTTCATTAGCCATTGGAAAAACGAATTGAGGACTGCATGCTTTGGCCAGAAGTGACTCCAAGAGACATCAAGAGACATAACCTCAGATATAAGATGTGATGGAAGGATTCCAACATGGAATTCCATGTCCCGTGGTGAGTAGGAGATGACACAACATGCATCTTCATCTGGAAATAAAACATTTGTGGAGTGATGATCTACCTGTTAAGATGTAAATCTTGTTGAGTCACACAAAATCAGGTCTTAGGAGCTAGCAATTGATTTCAGAGTAAAATCTAAGGTGCATTTGAAGCACTAAATAGCACCCATTTGCTTCTGAGACCCTCTTTCTATATGACTGACTCCAAAATAGCTTTAAACTAAATCTTCCCTGTTTGAAAAACAGCTACTGGTCTTGAAATGGAACCTACTTCCCCTCTCAACCAGAGCTCCTGCTGCTGTGGGCAGGGAGCCTTCCTCTGGATTTGTATGAGGGGGGTGTCTGCTGCCAAAATGCTCATTCATATTCGTGACATATGGCTTCTGATCGGTACAGATGGTTTTAAAATAAGTACCGTGGATTAAAGCAATAGAAAATAAAGCCTATCAATTTGTCATAAAGGAATTACTGTGGCCTTCAGTTGTACTGAAATGTACAGCTACGGGGTTATTTTAATAAATGAAAAGGTTATGAGCAACGTCCACGTACTACTTCTAAAAAAGCCTGGGATCTAGCAAAGGTTGCAAAGGTTGCAGGTGCTGCTACACATTTCCAGAAAAATTTTTAGCTTTGTACCTCAGCAGTAAATTTACCTGTGTCTCTCTCTGCCTCTCTGTGTCTCTCACGCACCCTTTGAAAGATGGTACCAATGTGTCACTGCGTGCTGGGAAATATGACAATAGTTCCAGTACTGCAGGAGTAGTTTTGAAAAATCTAAAACATGGCTATTGCTTGTCTTGAACTATTTAACCTTCAATTAGACATTGAACTTTGGTAGAGAATAAATACGGGTTTGGTGGGTTTGGAGTTTTTACGTATATATAGGTAGAATATATAAGATTTTTCTATCCTTGAATAGCAGTTCATTTTTCTCTATGAATAATACATCTTGCTACAACAGTGCAGCCAGATACTGGTATAATTAGATACATTTCTGAGGTCTGCCTATGGTTCATGCATCAAACACTGATCCTTCAGGCTGCCTTGTATAGGTCTATAGGCTTGGGACACTAAAGAAACGAACACAGTCATGCTAACAGTGCCCTCACTCCAGTTACAGATGTAAGACGACAGTGACTGCTCCAAGGCATACTAATTACAAAGTATTTAGCAGTCAGTCTCCAGCACACACCTGCCAGAAGCAGAGATGGGGGGAAACGTGATATCCCTGTTTCTTATGTTACACAGCGCCCAGCTGGAAGTGAAGTTCTTAGGAGACCAATGACTGTACAAACCATATGTTATCGCAGTTCAATCACGCCCATAGCTTTCCTCATTTTAATGTATATTTGGCATTACTAGATAATGTGACATCTTCAGACTAATCAGATGGATATCTTAGCCGGCGGGAATATTAAGGTAACACAGTGCTACAGATAACATCCATTGCCTTACGTTAGCTTCACACTTCTATTTCTGCATAATGGCTCCAGCTCCTAACCTGTTCTGCCTATAAACTTTGCCAGGAGGCAGCCCACTTAATCCAGGCACAGATTTTATTATTTCAACTTATGCCTACTGTGGATCTTAACATTTTGGGTCCAAATAGCTCCTAGGAAAGGAAAAAAAAAAAAAGAAACAACAACAACAAAAAAACCCAGCTCTAAGTGCAAATTTTGTTGTGTAAATCTACTGTAACAGAAAGAAACAATACGTAAATTAGTTAGAACAGTCTAAAAAATAGAAAGGTAAGTTAGGTCTGTCCATTTTTTTATTATTTTTTCTAACTAAAGACAGAATAATATCACCTTTAAAGTTTATACCTGTTCTAAATCTTTATTAAAAGTTAAAGAAAAGGATGAGAAGGCAAAATGGAAGAGCTCACCTATTTACAGATGCTCTGCAATGTAGTTAGGGAAAAAGGACAATAAAACAAAGAGGTTTGCAACACAGCATTTCAGTGCTGCTGATTAAACTCTCTGTCCACAAGTTGCTTCAAGCAAGCCAGGTACTCTTAAATTGAGTAAATATTAAGAAATATTAAATATTAAATTTTCAGCTTTGCTTATAACCCTGGAAAGGAAGAAATCAGCTTTATCAGAATCGGGGAAACACTTTGCCTTCCACATCATAATATTCTCTTTTATCTGCCAAACCCAACAATTTTTACAGCACTATTTCCATCTAACTGCTTAGCTACCTGGCCACAGTGGCACCGTGCTTAATGGCACGGTCAGGATTTGAACACCCCCTGGCTCTGGTTGCATGTTGGAGGCTCCTGCCTCACAGAAACTGCTCTAATTCAAACCTGTTTCACCACAGAGCTGAAGGCAAGGCACCTGAAGAGGGAGATTCAGAACCAGACAAGCAGCAGGCCACATCAGCATGCTTTTGTGGGCTCGGGAAGCCTTACATATATATATATAAGCCTTACATATATATATACACCTTGGGTGTATCATTAGCACTCAGGGGCACAAGGTGTTCAGCAGGAAAAAAAAAAACAACAAAGAAGTTCCCTACGGCTTTGACTACACATTTTCTATTTCTGTCATAAGGGGCTCAATCTTAGACACACAAAACTTTCTGCTGGTAAATAAAAGATGCAATCAAATTGCTTTCAGCTGAAAATTTGGGGAGAATATTCTTGATGAGCAAAGTAACTGTAAAAGATTTTACGGTTTTCTTCTCATTCTCTCCTCATCCCTGCACTGTCATCACTCTTTCTTACATTTGCTTTTGTCAATGAAGAAGGGAGAGAAAGAAAAAAGAAAATAAAAATATAAAATCTATTTTATGACCAAACACCTGAAGCTCTTGGATATAACTTCCACTTAACAAAAATGCCTTTGTTCATTTTTGCTTCAGCTAGAAAAAGAAAAATCATTTCAACACCATTCCTTGGTGAAACCTATGGGTTTGCATTACCATGAAAGAGACTTGCAACTCTTTCGGTCTGGCTGTTCTGTTTTTATGTCCATTTTAACTGATTAAAGGGGAATTGAAAAGTGACCTAGCTTTTCTCTTCCCACTCATCTAGCTCAAACAAAACAGCTTTGATGACCAAATGTAAGTCATAGCTCAGTGAAATCTCTTGATGATTTGCATGGTGGTTGTTCTGAAGAAAGGATTGAGTAAAGGCATTAGGATTTCATCAATTATGGGATCAGATTTTATTGGCTAAAGTGTGTGTGGGGGGGATATGTATGTCTAAATTATTGACATACAGTAATGTGTAGTTGGTGGAGAGCTCAGGACTTTGCTAACATCGTGTCTTCCACCCTTCTGTCCTTCTGGTGCAGGTAACCATGGCAAAAGATGGGCTAAACCACAGAGGTGAAAACCAGAAAAAGTTAAGGAAGGAATAGTCACATATCAAAAACTGCAGCACTTTCCAAGGAAGAACTCCTCACAAAAAAGCCACATTCTCCATTCAGAAATTGTTATCCTACTACAAAATCCGTATGCTCATCCAAATCCCACCATTAGACTAACATTTCCCTTTGCAAACCTCAGCCATAGCTGTCAGCAGGTTGGTAAATGTCTTTATTCAAACTAGCAAAAGTGTCTCCTTAACCCTTTTGTCACCAGAGTACTGCTTGATGGGTTGTCAGGCAAGAAAAATACAGACCCAAGCACAGCCTGAGCTTACGACTGCATCCCGCTTTCATGATACTGTGGGCTTGAGCTGCTAGTGATGGAAAGGCAAATTTTTCATCCTTTATTTCTGTGGGGCTGACCTTTTGCATTTAACCGTGTCATGGGTTGGCTGGAATACAGCTTCAAAGGGTGATTCCAGCGTATGACAGCTGGCAGAGCGGAGTTCAGCCCTTTCCTCTGAGAGCAGGGCTCAAGCTGCCTAGAGAAACCGAGCAATTTCGCATCCAAATGGTCCACTAAAGATCTGGACTTCTTAAATTACTTTCTCCTTTTCCAAGTGATGCCCTTGCTTTGAAACTACTTTAGAAATGGAGCAACAAGAGCAAGAAGAAGTTGTATTAGATTACCACTAGATATTCTCTCTTCTCTTACGGATTTAAGTCTGTTATTCTCAGTATATTTAATTTAGGCCAAATTCCAGTTAAACACTAACTCGCACATTGGATTTCACTGCTTTGCATGAAGAATCTCATTTGCTCACACACTGTGTGGGAGACACATACAAGTGTCTAACTACTCACTGATGATATTTTATATAAATTTGCATAGTTAAAATGAAAAAAGAAGCATCACTAATCAGGTGTTGTGACTGTATTACACACAAAACACAACAGAACAGAGGAATGTAAGCTACATCAATGGCTCCTCTCACCACATAAAGGTCAGTAAGATTGCAAAGATAAGAGTTATATGTATATTAATTATCTGCCCGGGTAGCCAGTTGAGTGACTGCCCATAAAAAGCAATGGTTTCTGCATCTGAGCTCTTCTTGTGGCACTAAAGGGAAAAGGCATCCAAATGGCTCCAAGCACCTGAGCCACTCGGATCTCCTCCATCACCTTTCTCCTTAGCCAGGTTCTTGGACAGTTATCCAAATCTCATCAAGTTATCTTAGTTAACAGTAATGCATAGAGTAACTTCTGTAGCACTGATAAAGTTTAAGTTAAGAATGCCTACAAAGAGGAATCATGGATTCAAGGTGGTTCAATTTTTTTTTTTTAGTTATTAAAGCAAAACACTCCTTTAATACTTAAAACAATATTAGGGAATTTTTTTCCTAAAACTGACATTTATTATGAATGTCTCTTGAGTATACACTGGTGTGTTTTATTTTTATAAAATAAAGTATCCAGCTTTGCTTCACATTTATTATTAATGCAAGATACACGAATCTCTCTTAAAATTGTTGTATCAGGTGATATTTGTAGGTGCATTTGTTTTGTTTAGCAGATACTGTTTCAAGAAATGGAGAGAGATAATGTTTCCCTTGCAGTTCACAGGTTGGTATCTCAACAGGCAGCTGGATGCATACCTATATTTCTTAACACATGCTCATCCATAGCCTCCCTTCCATGGTGCCTTGCCTCCAGTGCCACAAAACTATGTTCACTCACATATTTCCATCTCCAGCTGTATGCAAACAGCACATCACATACATCCCCTTTATGGGACTGTCTGAGGGGCATAAACTTTACTTGCAGTAAGAGGTCAGAAAACACGCTGGAGTGTGCTTTTGAAGAGCAGATATATGCACTGCTGGTGTCGGTATGGCACATCTGGAAGGAAAGGGAATTGGGTGGAGCTGAGATGCTGCCTATGGAACAGTGCTGAGCTCTTTAGAAAATCTAAACAGAATTGCAAGCCCTAAAACAGGAGACAATCTCCACTCAAAAAAAAAAACCCCTCAAAGGAACAAGCACCTTTGAAATGTGACCCACAGCTATGGTGATACTTGGGAAGCAAGGGCAGTGAATTTGTCTTACTTACCAGATGAGTTATGAAATATGTTTGGACACCTTTGGCTTTTTTGGTTTGGGTTTTTTTTTTTGGTAGCTGACTGCATTTCTTTTGTGGGTTTTATTTCTACAGGGTAGTGCCCTGGTTGCACTTGGCACAGGGGTTTGAGCTGGGACTTCTTTAAGTTAAGCAGGAATGGGCTGGCTGGGAAGATCACAAGGTCTTCACCAGTCCCTCATCTCAAAGGTCCAGAAACCTCACCCCAACACTAGTACCTAGGAGTTCCTACTCCTCCTATAAGTTAATGGAGAAAAATAGGCACTTCAAGAGGATCGGTTCACCTCTTAAGCTCCCTAAGTCTCTGTGCTTACCTCACAGGGGATTACTCCTATCCCAGGCACTTTACTGAAAACCTCACAGGTAGTTGGATTGAATCTGAATCAAAAAACAGTTCTGCTGCTGCTGCTCAGAAGATATATTAGAAGAGCTCTGTATGAGGAAGAACATCTGAAGAAATCAATAGTTACTGGGTGATGTATGGAGAAATAGAAGATATTTGTTTTCTTTTTACAGCCTGATTATTCATAGGAGTTATATCTGCTACATGTACCTGACTCTTCAAATATTATTTTTTTAAATGGTGAACATCTCTTAGTGTGTTTTGGCAGATGTGTCTTGCTTTTTGGATCTAAACCCCAAATATTCTTTATGTTGATAGAGGCAAACTTTTTATGCTTCTACTTTGATTGTTACTATATCACAATATATATCGATGCCCTTGGATTTTTTCTGTGTTTCAAAATACTAATGATGGGAGCTAGCATTTAACCCCTGCAATTATAAAAGTTACAAAAAAAGTCATGCACCAGGAGTTGCTGTTTATCTCTAGAGATTGATCAGCAAACAAAAACCCAAACAAAACAAAAACACTCAAGCTAGCATTGTGTGTCTAATGGATGTAGAGACTGATGTGAAAGCTGCTGTAAATACCCATTCATTAAACCCTCCTCTGAGGTCAGAGGCAATGCAGTCTGTCATGTCTTGAAAGAGAAGCATCCCTCCTGATGATTCAGACATTGAACTGATGACAGGGATTCATAAGAAGAGAATATAAAATTCATTTAAATCTGTGGGTGCTTTGCCTGTATCTGAACAGCAGGATTGAGAGAGTAGGAAAAAAAAAAAGGTATGTAATGAGACAGAGAGAATTGTTCAAAGGAAGTCAGTGCTAGAAAGTTCCAACCCTCTGCTGCTATACACTGCTAGTTTTAAAAGAGACTTTTAAAGTGAAAGATCACTGTGTGGAAGAGTTTTCTGAAAGCCACGTTCAAACTGTAGTGGGTAGGAAGCTAATTTTCCATGTAATATTATCTGAGGTATGGAGGATCCTGACACGATCTGGAAACACAAAAGACAAAAGACAGCACATGACTACAGTATCACTTTCAGTGAGTCCACTACCATCTACAGAAAACGCATTAAGTAATGAGTTCTAGCAGAAAAGTCCAGTCAAGCTGCTTGTGCTGTTTCTCTACCTAAATATTTTATATATCAAAGTGTCGCTGGGACCCAAACAGTTGAATTATAACTAGAAAGCACAAGTGTCTGTTTAGTGTCTAACGCTCTCCATCGGCTGGAGTTTGTAGCATAGAAAGAGAAAAATAGAGGATTGAATTGAGGTTTTTTTATAAACTGCATTTGAATTGTGTATTCTCTGATTTTTGCCAACAAACTTAGCACATAGCAGAGCTGTGTGACCTTTTGGGCGTGTGTAACAGCCTCTGGAGTTTCCTTAGCACTACCCCATGCAGCACAACTTAAACTATCTCAGGATAAACAAATTCACTTTCCACTTTAAGTCGGGTAGTGAAAGGTGCTTAATATTTGTGCTATTGCTGCTATTAACAGGTGCTTACAAATAACATCTGAAAAGGGCCACCTCCTGTCTCAGGATGTTTGAGAGTCAGTGGATTCAAAGCACCAAGGAAACAAATGCAAGTAGAGAAAATGAACTCTATAAACTGGAAAATTATGTTAATCCAATGACAGAAGTTTCAAAAAGAAGGCAGAAGAACCAGGGTGAAGATTCTGTAGGATGTATATGCTACAAACTTGTCTTTAATACTAAAGAATCTATGGAGCATGGCGTAGAGCTGTATGAACACCCGCATCGCATGCTGCTGTAATCCACAGTAGATGCAAGAGGAAAAATTACTTTTAAACAGAAGATCATTTGTTTACCTTTGCTTTCCTCTTTTGAAGCATCTTAAAGATTCCTAAGGCATCTATTTAGCTTCTTGGGTCAGTTTAAGAAAAAGTAATTTAAGACTTCTGAAAATGTTAATATAGGTGCTAAAATTTATTTTGTTAATTGCTGCAATAATCAATACCTAATTTTCATTCTAAACTAGGTCCTTCACGTGTCTTAAATAACCCAAAGGAAGATCATTTACATCTCAATAACAACCCTTAACAATGTCACATCATTAAAATCCAAACTAAATCTCAATAATGTAGGTTAGTGACCAGTAAAGGACTTATTACCTGGGTCAAGTCCTTGGGGGCTGTGGTGGGCCAACTGGTGAGAGCCTTGTTTATGTGTGCCTTTTATGCCAAAAAATGAGCATGGTATCTCATAGGAATGACCTTATTATTTGAAGCTGTGTCATTTTCTAAATGGTTATACATTACGCCTATTTGAGGAAGAGATTTGTAATACGAAGGTCAACCAAGCATAACAAACCAAAACAGCAACTGAAGAAAAAAAACCCAACCCAGCATCAAAGTATTATGTGGTAGAGAGCTTTAAAAATAAACAAATAAATATGGCTTTGAAAGCTTACTTGGAGCTTCACCTTGCTTTCATTAAAATGTTTCTGTGTAAGATGGTAATTAGCAGAAATGGGAAGTAAAAGTATATTAGCCTTATGTACTAGCTAGGAACAGAGAAAGGCGTAACTATTTTAAGATGCATTTTTAACAATGCTTTTGTGATACCAACACACTTGCTGATGATATTGAAATTTTTATGTTAATTAAACAACCCCTAACCACTCAGTACATCTCAGATATATACACTTTGTAATTACCTCCATTATTGAAATAGCTAGTTTGATTTATCCTTGCCACAGTAACATTCTAGCTTCTGTTATTTTTGTCTTTAGAAAAACATAGGTCCCAGTGAGGGAATATAAAACTATTACTGTAAATTAAATATTAAAGCTAACTTATTTTTGCATAAGAACACTGTCAAATAATGGTGATAACTATTCCTAAGAAATGAACTTTTTTTGCCTTTTTTGGAACACAAATTAAAATCTAATTTTCAGTTCTTTTGTAAATTTCATATAGTTAGCGTGTATAGTTTTACTGATGGCAGTAGCTTAACAGGGAGCTATTATAGTCTTAGCTTAGCGATTAAGAAATACAACATTTGTTGAAGAGCTAGGCCTTTTAGTCTAGAATGGATTATCACTTGATCCTTCCTTAAGCATTTTTATACAGGAGTGCATTATCCTTGGAGCCACCCTGGGCTCCATGCCTCATTAACCTGGGTGTTAGATAAATCAAAGGCAGCCTCAGAGACAAAGATAAGCAAACTGCAGGCCAGCAAGACGATGATGTATGGATCCAGGAGGCTAATAGGAAAGTATTGACAGGAAAATGGTGTGCTTATCCTGCAATCACTGCATATTGCAATGAGAGCTCCCAAAAGCAGATGGGATACACTTCAGGGAATGCAGGAGTAGGAGATTGTTAGGCAGAAATGGATCCTTACATCTTAAATTCTAACAGGAACTTTGTTTCTTTGTGGCAGCGCTTCAAGCACAGCAGAGGTTAGTACCCAGGCACTGGCAAACTCTAAAAAGTGAATTCATTCTAGGGGTAAACATTGTTATTATTTTAAGATTGTAATATAACCACCAAAGCTGAATTTCACATATGTCAAACATTAAAGCAAACACACGTTGCAGAGACAATACACAGAACAACAATTCTGTATGCTCAGGAAAAGCCTTTGGCACTAAGAAAGCCCTATAAAGCCTTCTGCAGAAAAGAGGGTTTCAGCTGTTAATACCTTGCTGGGGCGGAAGGCAGCACGACAGATGAGAGTTCTTTGCACAACGGAGCTCATCCTGTGATTTCCCCTTGTGTGCATTTTCCCTGAAGTTCCAAGGGTCACATTTTCCAGAGGATCTAAGTGACACGTGAGCCTTAACCACGAATCTTCTCAGGTACAGTAAGTGGTCCGTTTCCACTGGTTATGAGCGATTGAAAGTGCTCAGAGTTTTGTAAGGCCTGCTGCTGTTTTTCCTGGGGTTTCTTTGCAAGGCTTGGTTCACTAGATTGATTTTAGAAGTAAGAGGAGTTTGTTGGATTCTGGAAGGGTTTTGTTGTGGTTTATTTTTTTTAAATCACAGATTAAAAAAAATCACCAAATCAAGGGAAAGACCTTCATAAAATTTTGGATGGATCCTAGTATGATCATACCAATCCTAGAAAACAAAGCTGAGCTTGACAGGATTCATTCTGCCCTTTAATATTTCTGTTGATTGTGGTGTTTTGCCAGATCTTTCCTCTGAAAAGTACGTAACTATTGTCTCAGATCAGCAGGTGTCATTCTAAATCTTTACCCCATCTTAAAACCATAATTTACTGTGCTGTCTTTTTTTTCTTTCTGTACTTTGAAAATCAGCCTGCTGGTTTTAAATTAATATCCCCGTTGACTCCACAGGCAGCAGGATCAAACCCCAAGCCTACTCACTCAACAGACTTGGTCTTATTTTCCCCAGCGTTGTGACTTACTGGGGACAAGGGCCAGCGTGAAGAGCACCCAGAAGCATTCTGATAATAGTAAACACGAAAAACCCCGAGGCTATTTTATCTTGCCTAGTTTGATGAGACAGGCTTTTCAATGCCCAACAGCAGCTGATGCTCAAGAAACTAATGTGCAATGAAGAAAGGTGCTGTTTGCAGATCTCTCGTCTCTTGCTGCAGAAGTGGAAAGGGACGTGCACAGGAACGGGATCAGGTGATGGTAGGAAGGGATTCATGATGTTAAAGCTGGTATACAGATGAGCAGTGCTCCGAAGAGCTAGATTCTCTTTCTGCTTCTGCCTTAGAGATGCCAACCATATCTGAGAGCATAACTTCTCACCTTTTCTGTAAGTACCTTGAATAGAAGCATGGTCACTGCATGTGAACTGATGGACAGATGGGGATTTCTGAGGGTAGTTATCAATTCCTTATTTCGGGTCGCACACTTCAACATGCCTGGGGCTTGATGCACTGAGATGTTTAGCCAAGGGAAATACAGAAGCTGAGAAGGTGCTCCTCTCCCATTAGCTCCTTATGATCTGTACATAATATCACCATAGTGCACGAATTCAGGTTTCCATTTGGCACTCCCAGGTGGATCCTGAAATTAATTGGAGCTTATATACTTTTCCGTTGGTATGTTGCAACAGTCTCCCTTCCTCTATATTCATGGTTTATGCTTCTGCCTTCCTACAGCCTAAATCCAGCAACTCTTCCCAAATTGCACCTGCCTCCATGAACTACTACCTCCACCCCACCCATGTTCCTGGGTAAACATCTTATTCCTCTTCTCAGACAACCATGGCATCAACAGGGAAAAGAATGAGAGCAAAAGGGAGCAAGCTTCTCCTTGTTTACTGGTCACATTTGCATGGAAAAACAGCTAAAAAGGAAAAGATTTGCTCATGGGTTGCAGGAGCTCTGTGGAAGCAAAGCTTCTCTGTATGCCTGCTATTGGTAACCTTGCAGTGAGGAGGAGGACCTATAGCCCTAAAGAGGGGGTAGAGGATCTATAGAGAGACCTTAGCCCTGACCTCAAACATGAGTCACACTGCCCAGAAATTCTGTCATGCCCAACAGATCTCTACAAAGCAAGTGAAAAGAAGGAAAACCATGGATTTATAACTTGGCTGAGTTTGGGGGGGCTTCAATAGGGACAGTGGAAAAGTGTTATGTGTTGTTTCAGCAACATCTCTCTTTTCTGAGATGCTAGACCCTTTAAATAAAAGGTTGTTTAATTACACTTTTGAGTGAAATACTCTTTATCACAGAATATCCAGAGTTGGAAAGGACCCTTAAGGATCATTGAGTCCAACTCCTGGCTCCACACAGGTCCAGCCATTGAACCTAGTCACAAAAATGCTGAACAATCTTTATTATTTTGTTCTAAAATAATTTTCAGGCAAAAACATAACAGTCCAAATAGTTAAAGAGCAATAGTTAAAATCAAACTGAAAAAAGAAACTTATAAGTTCATGAGAACTCTACCTTGACCTACTGCAAGTAGTCTGCTTTGAAAGAACTATAGAGCTTTTAAAATCACTTTCTTTTTACTTTGTTATTCTGAAACAATAGTTAAAGGAAATATGTGAGCTCTGCGGCATTACCAGAAAAAAAAGTAGTAGTTCTGAAACTTTAAGTAGTAACATTCAAGTACTATGGAATTTTTACTTTTTCAGATTGTTCTTCTGTCTATACTCTCATTCCCCTTTCTCTTCCACAGAATGTGTAACTGCTGGATGGCTGATGTGTACCAAATCCTAACAGTTTGGGAGTTTCTTTCTCCCATTCCTAACATCCCGTTGTAATTTTTATCCATAGAAATACCAGATGTGTTTTCTGCTATATATTGTAGCTGCTGCTTTCTCTGTGACAAAGTTGTATAGTGCCTTCCATGAAGTTCAGGCATTGCCAAACGGGACAAATCACATCCCACAGAAATACAGTACTGCAAATATAGTCATGCTTATAGACTCTAATAGCTATGGTCAGACATTAAAGGAGATTCACACACCACAGCTCCTATTGCTTTTCTCTGTGTGGTGGTTGAGCCTCAACCAGTGGGTGAGCACCACATGCCTCGTTCACAAGAAACAGGCAGAGCCTCCTGGGTCGGGATAAGGACAGTTTACTGACAAAATTACCCTGGAAAGGGAACAATAACAGCCTGCAGCAAATTACACTCACACCTGGTGATAACACAGGGCACCTTATCAACCCAATGATAACAGTACTGCACAGGAGAACCAACCCAACACCCCAACCACACTCAGACTGCCCTGGAGGCACCTAGGAATGCCTGCCCCAACCAGACCCTTTTATGGAGGAGTGATGTCACATGGTGTGGAAAACAGCCCAGGCTAACTCAGCTCACCTGTGTTAGCTCACATGCGCTGCCTCAGCTCACTTGGGCTGGCTGTTTGGGGAGGCTGACTCTGGCCTGACCAGAACCAGGACACTGAAACATTGTCTTCTGATCAGTTTTGGAAACTTGACCCATATCTACTGAGTTGACTAATCAGAAGTTACGTTCCTTAGAAAATCTGTCCTCGATGTTGATTCTGCTTATACACTTTTGATTAGATACTTCTTGAGCTTTGTATTGCAAATCACTATTATTCCTAAAATTAGCATGATAGCAAAATGGAATTTCCTAAAATACAGTTAATGAGGCTATTATATTAGACAGTGTCATTCTACGAATGTCCTCTTCTGGAGGGACAGGTGGATGATTTGTCCAGATACATTTAGAAACTGAACAGATCTTCAAATCTACCTGAGATGTTAAACAGAAACTCACTTTTATCATGTATGCTCTAGAAAACCTTCGATCAAGCCTTTACAGTAGCAATAGCACCTCCAATCACACCACTTTCTAAAGACCACGCTTAATAAATTAAAACAAGGTCTTATTTACCTGATTACTCACTTCTCAGTCAGCACAAGTCAATTCCCTGACAGGCTTGCTAAAATACCACTGATTTTTTGTTCTTGTTGTTGGCAGCAAAAATCTGACCAGTGTGTTTTGCTGCTCAACTGGCAAATGGAAAATTTTGGAAGGTTTAATTTTCTATATACGCATATATATTGTGCATATATATGTATGTATATATATATATTTCTAACAGTAATTTCCAGTGTGAACAGGGCATTTTGAACATCCCTCCCCCGGCCCCTCAGGAAAATAAACCAAAATAAAATAACCTAAGCACGGCCGGAATGCTGTGCATTTCCCAACCACCTCGCTGCTTTTGATTTGTTTGTACGGCTTTATCTGGTCTCCTACACGATCCCAGGGAACAGCTTGATTAATGCTCACTCCGAGCAGTACACGGAGCCGTCGCAGGCAGGTAGTTATTCAGGAGAGCTGCAGGTACCTCGCTTGCGCCTCGGTGGTCGTCTTTAACAGCTCTCTCGGGGGTCTGCCTGTTATCTGCCTGCCCCTGCGGCCGGCAGCTGTGCTTCCCGATGGCCTGATGGACTGGCTCGTGTACCTGGGGACGCAGGCAGGGTGCATCCATTACTCATTTGTGACAATAACCAATCGAGGAAGATGTAGAACTCAATTCTGGCAGAAAGACCTATAATGTTGGAGTCAGGAGGTTATCGCTCTGGGACCTGCACCTTGCTCCTTACCCCTCTTATCGAGAGCTTTACAGCCTCTGCTGGAGCAGCATCTTGTAAAGCTGAGGGCTGCAGATCTGGGGCCCAGATTAGCATGCATCTTCCTAAATGCTACAACATTTAATTAAAAAGTGGATACTGGTCAAATTGTTGCTGGCTGAGAAGATGCTTTTGGTAAACAGAAGGCAAAGCTAAAGGCTTTTGCTACAGAAGGAGGTGGCAGACAACTTCCTTAAAGCATGGCTTTGTAGAAAACATTTCCCTCTTTTCTCATTTCACAGGGAAACTTTATACAAGCCCAATTCCAAACCCAGTCCATAACGCCTGTCAATACAGGTGAGCATCTGTGAATAAGGACTGCATAAAGACCTTAACACTTGAAAAATTGCAAGGGCCATAGTTTTTGATAAAGTGCAGATGTTGTTTGCAGGCTGTCCTTATTTAATCGTTCTGAAAAAGATGCCATCTTTGGGAGAGAAATTAGTAAGAAATGCTCAGGAAAGATCATTAGGGTATGCACCATGTTAGAAATGGATAACTCACTTGGTGATTTAGAGCCTTTTCTCTAAATATCTTGATCCTCAGATGGTCCAGGTAGACTTTTTAGGTACCTTAATTGTTTAAAAAAAATTCAAACTTCTGAAAGAGCACATAGAAATAGTACTCATTTATCATTAATGGCTTAAATTATATTTAGGAAGCTCATTTAATCAGTCATACAGACCACAGATTCTGGCAGTATTTTAGCAAACTGTGCCTTAACTGGAAATTGAAAGAAACAGATTAAAAAATTATGTTAGCAAAGATAGAAAGTGCTGGCTTAACTGTGTATAACTATTAATGACCAAAATACTGGTAGATGAAATCACCATTTGCATCACTAGAATACAGTGTAAGAATTTAATTTTATTTCTACAGAAGAATATAATCCTATTCACTTATCATTACATCTAATAAAAGCAGCACTCAAAAGTAACCCATAATCTTTTGTACACCTTCTTAGAAAACTTAAAGCATGTGTTCAAACTGGGATAAATCATGAGGTTCAATCACAGGATATTAAGGCATAAAAATGACAATCAAATTTATGCATCTATCTCCATTTGTATCTACTTTCTTTAGGAGAGCACTCCATGGTATGTGAATAGAATTTTAGCATAGCTTATTTAAGCATGCTCTCCTCTGTATTTTTCCCAGGTTTATTAACATATTTTAACCTTTTTTCAGCATTTCCAATGTGGACTTTACCAAATATTAATTATTCAACAGCATCAAAAGCCCTGTAAAGGTAGGATGAGAATAGAGGCAGCAGTAAAGAACCTTCTACTTTGCAACCCTAGAATAAAATTTGCAGAAGCAAAATTATACTGCATCAGAAGAATAAAATCAGGAGAAGCAAGACTAAGAGAAATATTCAGGGCAGGGAGAAAAAGAGCATCCTTGAGATGGTGGGAGGCAAAGAGAAGGAGACAAATAAATGAGAAAGTGAAAATGAGCGCAGCCAAACAAGAGCTCTAGGTATTTAAAACCAGAATTTGCATGAACAGAGAGAAGCTGAGAAGCTTGCAAAAGGAAGAAAGATGGGAGAGGGAAGTGGTCACGTAATTATTGAGTGAACACTACTACAGCTGGGCTACTCTGCACAGGCTTGAAGAGCTAAGGCACCACAATACTAAAAGAAAAGGAAAAGAGACAAGACCTGCTAGGTGGCCGACAACCACAGACTCTAAAATACTGAGAGGTTGAAGAAGGGAAGTTCCAGCAGGTTGTACTTGAAGAAGGAACATAGAGGAAATCATTCATTCCTGTTCTCAGCTGAGAAATTAAACCCCATTACAGCATCAGGAATGAGCATAGCTAAAATAGCTGCAGCTTGGCTGAGTATCTGAGGACATACAAGTCTTCTATCTTCAACTGGAGAATAGGAAAGAAGTGGCTAACCTCATCTTGTGAAAGAAGATCAGGGACACTTCTGCCTTAATGTCTCATGTGAAGTGTTTAGACCTTCAAATTTTCTGGAAATTCCAAGTTACTGGAAAAGTAACAGCACCTATACACCATAAAACTGTGTCTTGGTTATGGGCTCAACCGCTGGTACTGTTGTGCTTTAAGGCATGGGCCTGGCAGTACAACTCTGGACACAATTCAGGGAACAGCTCTGGCCAAAGACTGCTCTCTTTACCTGGTATGAATCAGGCTACTATGTTTGGGGACAACTTACTCTGCCATGACACTTGCTCAAAGGATCAAAGTCCAACATTCAACCTAACACTGTAGGGTCTACCACCACCACTAAACCATGTCCCTAAGTATCACAGATACACATCTTTTAAATAGCTCCAGGGATGGTGATTCAACCACTTCCTTGGGCAGCCTGTTGTAGTGCTTGACAACCCTTTCAGTGAAAAAAATTCCAAACATCTAATTGAAACCTCCCCTGGCACAACTTGATGCTGTTTCCTCTTGTCCTATCACTTGTTACCTGTGAGAAGAGACCAGCAGACCCCTGGCTACAACCTCCTTTCAGGTAGCTGTAGAGAGTGATAAGGTCTCTACTCAGCCTCCTCTACTCCAGGCTTAACAACCCCAGGTCCCTCAGTCACTCCTAATAAGACCTCTTGTCTAGACCTTTCACCAGCTTAATTGTTCTTCTTTGGACATGCTTCACTCCAACATCTTAAAGTTTTTCTTGTGGTGAGGGACCCAAAATTGAATTATTTGCCATTCTGAAAACACACACACACACACATAGCTGTAAGCATGACATGCAGTAAAACTACTTCTGATTAACTTTTCAGGCAGGATTCTTCTGCCTTCAATTTAGATATCTGCAAGTTGAAACATTTAAATGTGGGCCAGTGATGTGTAGTACTTTAGTGTAATCGGAGAAAGAGAAATCCAGTCCCAAAGGTGCCCCAAGAGACCTCAGGTTGAAGGTAGTTGGTTCTTTAAAGGTGTTATTTCTCACTAGCAATCCATAAAGCCCAAAATTAGGAGATCAGCCTCAGATGGCTAAAGTCAGACAAAATGAGTTCTTCCTCTGTGACTATTTGAGTGCTAGGACATTGAAGAATTAAGTGTGTGGTATTGAAATGCATAAACAGAAACCTGCTCTTCTTGCACCTTATCATCCCACTTCTTTATCTCTAACGGTGAGATTTGGTTCAACAGGCACAAACCAAGTTATCTTTTTCCAACTCTATCTGCTTTGACTGCAGCAAATCCAAGAAATGTCAGTGAGATAGTATCAGAAACAATGCTGAAAGAAGAGGCAGCAGGTTAGAGGAATAACTACTGCTCAGAGAAAAGGACCACCAGCTGTTTGATGTTCCCAAGGACACCTGAGAATAATATTCATGATTTAGTTAGTTTATTTTAAAGAATTACACTCATATGTTTGATATTATCTAGACAGGAACATCTCAAAATATGACATAGCTTAGTTAACTGCATAACATACTTTTCTGAGTTAGGTTTCAACCCTCTAAACAAGGGGTGAATGTGCAATAATGTCTTTAAAGTTGTTTTTAGGTCAGCTGTAGATTTCATTAGGTAAGCATATGAACCTCAATTTAGAGATGAGGCAAACTAGTTCAGACCCTTGTGGTTAGATTCAGTCAGCTCACCCTACTTTTTAATTGAGTGCATCATAGACATTTTAAATCAGTATACAATAATTTCACATTGCTTTGTTTTCCTCCTTATGTGTGATCACATGTTTACAATCAGTCACTACCCAAGACCAGAATATTCACTAATGTAAAAAGATCTCCCAAGTTCAGCAGCCCAGTTCTAATGAGGAAAATTACACCAGTGGAAAGGAAAATGCCTGCACTGAGACTGCTTATTGTTGGTTCTAAAATTAAGCTTGTGACTATCTCTTTTCATCAACTATAAATGAAATCATGATCAGAAATGCTCTTTGTAACTCCGAAATAAAATAGTTCACTAGTCATGTCTAATAAGTGATGAACTTACAAAAGTAGATCTGGATAGTGCCTTGCACGTACCTCACAACTGGACTGCTTTGAAATAACGAGTCTATAGCAGGAGCCTACTTAACTACCAACCAATGATAATATATTTCACTGTATCAGCTGTAATGATACCTGACCTTTCTATGATGTTCTGTGGTTTGAAGGAATTTGGGGTTTGGGCTTTTTTTTTCTTTCTAGGATTTTGAAGTGATTTATGTTTTCTGACGTTGTTACCTTTATTTGGAAGACCAGGAGAACTGAACTGTACCACAGCTGAATAACATCTTTAAAATTTCAAGTGAAAGCAGCAAGATATGCTCTTAACTCTAATCTTGTAGGGAGCTTACTAAGAACAAACTGCAAGACCAATATTTCATGGTAGTGTGTCTTTGAAAATATTGTATTTCCACTAAGGAAAGAGTTATTATCTGTCCATCCATCCATCCATCCATCCATCCATCCATCCATCCATCCATCCATCCATCCATCCATCCATCCCTCCCTCCCTCCCTCCCTTACAGAACATACCTGTTGGAAAGCTGTTTGGTAAAAAAGGCCACCAAGCCAACTAGGAGTCAGCAAGGTGCTCTTACCCAAAGGCAGGGGCAAGTGGTACATGGGGCTATGCTGGGCAAAGCATTGCCAGCAGCTGGAGGAAGGAGACCCTTCCCCTCTACTCAGCACTGCTGAGGCCACACCTGGAGTTCTGTGCCCAGTTCTGGTCTCCCCAGTACAAGAGAGACATAGACATATAGGAGAGGGTTCAATGGGGAGCCACAGAGATGATATGGAGCATCTCACATATGAAAATAGGCTGAGAGAGCTTGGACTATTCAGCCTGGAGAAGAGAAGGCTGTGGGGAATCTCATCAATGTATATAAATACCTGAAGGGAGGGTGCAAAGAGGACAGAGCCAGGCTCTTTTCAGTGGTGCCCAGTGAAGCACAGGAGGTTCCATTTGAACATTAGGAAACACTTTTTTACTGAGTCTGCACACTAGCACAGGTTGCCCACAGAGGTTGTGGAGTCTCTACTCATGGAGATGTTCAAAAGCCATCTGAACATGACAACAAGCTCTAGGCAGCCCTGCTTGAGCAGGGACACTGGACCAGATGGCTTCCAGAGGTCTCTTCCAACCTAAACCATTCAGTGATCCTGTGATTTTTTACTGAAAAGAGTTATTATACTTCCATGTGTACCCAATACACATTTACCTCAGTATTTGCAAATTACATTATGCAGGTTGAATGCAATTGTAGTTTCCATGACAGCAGGAAGCTAAGACTCTATGCAGGCTTTTACCACATTCCATTGACTTACACAAAAACAGTCTGACAAATTCTAGGCAGGTTTGGAACATAACATGCTGAAATATGAAGTTTCAAAAAAAAAGAGGTATATATTAATATCTAAGGTAATACACAAGTTCCACTAAAGAATCACTTAAATACATCTCTAGTCTGTCTGGATCCAGTCCCTCGAAGTCACTGGCTCCCTGGAGACAGAATAAGTGGACATATAGCTGAATGTCAGAGTCACTATATTTGATGAAACTCAGAACTTCAAAATCACTTCCTAATATGCATGAAGCATGAAACACCACTCACAACATATATCTGCAAACAAGAAGTTCTTGAACTTAAGTGGGTAGAATCTGGTAAAAAACATACAAGATTTTTCAGATAGCCATCAACTTAAATGGAATTACACCAAGAGAATATTTTGTAGTACTGAAAATAAATTTCACCTTAATTTCCTCAGTATGAAGGAAAACATATTGCACTTAAAATCACGAAGTCATAGGTTGGATGGGCAGTAGAAGTTTGCCTGGAGTAAGACTCTGTTATGATCAAAGGAAAAGTGGACACAAAGTCAAAAGTGTGTATAAATAAGAACTATTGTGTCTCAGACAGCTGAAGAAATGCTCAGAGGTCTTAGTGCTTTTTTTATGTCTTTCCTCTTCCATGATAGATTATGCTGTCTCTGTGGATTGACATATCTCAGATGAAAATATACCTGATTGAAACTCTGAACTTTAAATTTAGAAGTTAAAACTTAAACTAAGTTTAAAGTTTCAAACCAGAAGAGAAAATTGAGCTTTCATTTTCCCAGGAATCTCCACTGTGAGAGAGGTGCTAAACTGTACAAGATTTGACATTTTATGTTTTGAAAAGCTTACTTTTATATAGTTATATTATTGAAGAATAAATAATTGCATTATCTATTGTACCTCTACTGCATTAGGAAAATATGCCGTAGAAATTAAAGGTAAAATATAAAATGTAACATCTTTTGAAAGAAATATTAAATTTAAAAACAAACAAAAAATAAAGACTATGTTCCAGATAAAACCTAAATAGACTTTCCTGATATTTCATCAAATTAAGTAATTCTTGTTTTTCAAAGCAAGATGTCACTGGAACCAAACAATTTGACAAATCCAGACTTTTTTCAGCAAGCTATTCTCTACTACAGCTCTTTTGTGGGACTCATACTGTTGATGTTTTGGTATCAGGATAATTTATAAGGTATTGACTGAGTTTTAGTAAGTAATTAAGCCAAAGTCTGAGACTTTTCTCAGGCATAATTCCCATTGAAACTAGCTGAAGCTCTGTTTGAATTGAAGTGAGAAGCCTGATCCAACACCCTGAAGTTTTATTGATTAAGTGGACTTTGCAAAAGAATCCTAATAAAATTTAACACACAACAAAAATTAACACAAAAAAGAAAATGTTGGTTGGTTTGATGCTGTTAAATGTCACCATAATACTTAAGAGGTGGAGAAGCTGCTGAGTTTGAAAGGAATGACTTTTAAAAAAGAATAATGGAAAGGGAGCTTAGAAAAACACCAGCAAGCTAAATAAGTATTAAATTTGTAAGATAAATCTATCCCTTGCAAATCTCATCTTCTCTTTGTAGACTAGTATGTGGCATGCAGTTCAGCTGCACATAGGTCTCGTTACAGAGACCTGCCCTAGCAGAATGTGATTCTGTATGGAGAAATAATTTTATAATTATATGTGTTTTTCCTGTATTTTCTTCCCTGTGTGTTTGATTGCCAATGTTTTGCCCTCCCTTTCCCTCCATCATATCACTTGCAGCGGAGATGAAGCAGCCTTGGTTTCCAGTGAAATGGAAGGATAACAGCAGGTCCACAGGAAGAATTCAGGATGTTTGCCATAAACCATCTACCACATACAGCAAACCAGGACTTTTTCCAGGATTATTCAGAGCCAATGCAAGCCTGCAACATACAGTGAAACATTTGTCTTGAACACCCTATGGTGATTTTAATGGGAGAACAGTCGTTCACAAGTACATGGAAATCCCCTTTTTTTTTTTTTTTTTTTTTTTTAAATCCTTCTCTCAGTTTTGCTGTAAAATCTTTACTTTAAAAAAATCCAAACCCTCTGGCTTATCCACTTCCTGGATTATCCTCCATCACTTACAAGTACAGAGTCTGTTTTAGTAATCTTTTTGACGTCATTTAAGTCCACAATGCGTGAAAACCCCACTCTATATTTTGTATGATAAAAGCACAACTTCATAATTCAATTTGACCAAAGTTTCAGAGACATCAGTGAAATGTTAATTTCATATTTTCGATGATTTGATTTGTGGATTTGGGAACTCACACATTTTCATTTCTATAAAAATATTTTTACTAAAAAAATATATAGTAAAGATGTTCCTACTTACTGCAGGGAGTTGGACTAGATAACCTTTAAAGGTCCCTTCCAACCTAACACATTCTATGATTTTATGATTCTATTTTTAATTGTAATAAAAGACCATACATCAATAAGAAACAGCACACATAATTTATTTTTACTGTTAAATAAGCCAATGGTAAAATGTAAAATAATATACTTTCAAACAAAACTTATATTTATGTAAGAAAATCTCTAGGCTCTTGAAGACTAAATACTTGTCTCTGACAGTTTTGATCTACTTGGGCAAAACCAGAAAATATATCTAAATATTGGTCTAAAAGTTCTGCCCACATAAAGGTAAAATCCTAAATACTTATTTGAAGAAAAATCTGTGGACTAGAGATGTAGTGATTTTCTTTTATAGTCCTGAAATATGTAAATTATGGAATTAATATTTTAAAATACAATCACAAAGAAAAAAAATTTTGTCAGATGAAAAACAAATCATTTGTTTTTTATGACATTGCTTTCCTGGCTGACAGCTTTATTTAACAGATACTGTCTTCAATCCTACACAAACTTACTTTTATGGTAACTTTTAAGCACAGAAATGCATTAATTGAGATCAAAAGAACAACACAGGCTGGACCTCTTTCCACTTTGATTAGTAATAAAAGCGCTGGGAAGGGGGGTATGTGAAGAGGGTTCTTCCAAAAGTGTGTATTCCTTGTGGTTTTTAACTAAAACAATGCATGTGCCTGAATTTGCAGGCAATCTCCAAAAACACCAAGAAGGAGCACGCACCAACCATTTTGAAGGACTATGCAATACAAAACCATTGTGGGCCAATGAACTGACCTTTTCTACCCCTTACTGAGCTGTTTGTGTAGCAAGAGACAAGGAGAAGCTATGAAAAAACCCCAGACCCTATCCACAACTTCTGTTCAAAAAGTGCAGTCAACTTCCTAGGTGGTCTACTACATGTTTTTACATCATCAGATGTCCAGAACAGAGTCCCCAAGCTATTTCAGGTAGGAGAACCTGAAGTTGGGGCTAAAACTCCACATCACACAGCATCTAGAGCCTCAGATTTCCTTCCTCTGAGTTGGAGCACTGCAAACACACACAATTGCAGTTAAACAAATGTTTGCACCAATACAGGAAAGGGATTTTAGGCAGAAAAGAGAAATATAGGTGCACACCATGTGCCAGCAGCCTCGGCAGAGACTTAGTGTGGTGCAGGATTTAAAATTCTCTGCATACAAACAGTTAATCACCACAACCATTTAAAATGTCAATGGAAAAGAAACGGTTTCCAAGAGCATATAACTGCCCAGATAGCTTTCATCAGCCCAGCCACATGAAAGACCCAGAGGCAACTGCAAAGCCACCATCAACACAAGTGCCTGTGGAGTCCTCTCTGGTGCCAGATCCTGCTGCTTCAGCTATAAACAATATCTCCTATAGCGTTACATCTAGGATCTCTGGCTGCCAATCAAGCAGGAAGAGAGGGAGAAGGAAGAACTGTCTAATGCACTTGAGTAAATGCACTATCTCCATTAAGTGCTATGTTTTATACCTTTGCGGAGTAAGTGGTTTTGAAAAAGGACAAATCTCCAAAATGTTAAAAACTCATTGCAGAGAAAATGTAGAGGAGGCTTTGACACTTAATTTTTATTAATATGAATATTTTTATAGACTCCAGTCTCCCCACAAAACATTAGGCTAATGGACGTAAGGCAGTTGTTCTTCAGTAACCTCAGGGTCAGGCATTCTTGCATGTTTACGTCAAGCTGGGTGACGTTTCTAGTGAGCAACAAACCCTGGTAGGTGAATGCAACGTGTGTCTGTTGTCCTCATTGGTCCTGACACAGGTGCTCCCATCGAGAGTAGGGGTTTATACACTGAAAGCGGTCAGGGGAAGCCGTGGTTTTAGGCTGCACACATTGCTCTTGCCCTGAGCAGTGTCATAATTTTGCACCTGTGTCTGAAGCAGTTATCCTGTTTCTCTGTGAGCAGGGCTGAGCATGATGCTCGAACTGGGAACATCTGCTTTTGGTGTCCAATTTTGACCGGCTTCTGGTCTGTCTGTTGGATTAGACTCATCTGATAGCTCGAATTTTCATCAGCCAGCCCAGTCATTGCATTTGTGTTCATTGCCAACTCAGGACATCATCACTTGTAAAAGAGCAGACTGGCTCCAGTCTGCAAGCAGCAACTTTTATTAGGGTGCCTGTTTGCTGGCAGTGCCACTTCCGCACACCAAGTTGAATAAGAAAGGTGGGACAGACTGCAGCCCTGGATATCTAGTATATAATTACTCTGTATTTATTTAGACATGTCAACAACAGCATTTGCATCGAGGCTAATTGCCCCTTCAGTTTTATACTAATAATCGATTGCAAGCCCAGAAGTACAGGCAAAAGAAAAAAATGTATATACACAGAAAGAAAAATAAAGACACCCCAAAACAAAACAAAAAACCTACTGAGAGCTTAATACAAAACTTGTCTGTGATAGCTTTGGCATGACGTAGATAAAAGGGAAGCTGTGGGTAATTATTCCTCTGAAACTGCTACAAAAAAATGTCTACTAGGAACATACTGAACAATTACAATCTGGGGATGAAATGGCAGCCTAACTACATCCCGCTCTCTCTTCTTAGCCATAAATTTTTCTTTTAAATTGAACTAACTTCTCACTTATAGTTAGCCGTTAATACTTTAGGCAAACAACTGCCCTAAATTGGCAGCGCTTAATTTATCACACATTATAGAATGGCTCAGAAGATCCTGGAAGTACATAATTAAACAGTGTGTTGGCTTCTTTTCTTTCTTTCTTTTTTTTTTTTTGTTTTGTTTTGTTTTTGTTTGAGACAGGCTAATCAGAACATTTAGAACAATTTTGAAAATTCTTCAATAGGATACCTGAATGTAGAGGTGAATGTCTCAGTGGGAATATATATGGATTTTCCCAAAATATCATTAAAAGTCTAAACAAATTTATTAATTATTACAGTAAATATAGGAAATATATATAGGTAAATTGTATTAGCAATGACGTGTCCATCTGTGAATTCTAAGGTCCCATCAGTTTTCTACTGAAGGACAGAAATTTACTTTAGAGTTATAAATGAGGTAAAATTCTGATTTGGAATGTCCCATGTTATTTCTGTATGGAACAGATATTGCACAGTTCAGAACCAAGTGAAATATAATGCTGAAATGGCATAGGTGATTAATACCGAAGACTTGTAATGAGAAAAACATTAACTCTGCCCAAAGAGGATTATACTGTGAGACATTTGTTTTATTTTTATCAATTAGCTTAATCTTTGATTTGAATTCTACACCCTCTGGCATCAAGAGGATGCTTGCTTTTTCTTTTTTTTTTCTTTTTTTTTCTTTAAACAAAGGATTATTCTTACTCAGAAGGGGATTGTCTAGTTCTTTTATTGTTTTATGTCACACAGGGGAAAAATGCTTTTGAGGCATTACCTCTGAATTTAGCAGGGACGAGAGTTTACTGCTATATAATCATTAGTCAATGCAGTAGCTGAAACCTTAAACAAAAGAAAACAAACTACAAACAGGCAAGCATCCCCTAAAGGCACATCAGAACACCAGAGAGAGGAAGCATGGATTTCAAACACGGCTGCCCAAGCATGTGCTAAATATTGCCGCTCCTGACTTTAAACAGCACACCAAGGAATACAACATCACCTTCTAGTCTTTGAAACAATACTGGGAAGCAAGAGAAAAAGAATTGAAAGGCTTTAGCAAATGTACTTTACTTCCGCGCTTTTTTATTTTGAGACTTCATGAAAATTATATTTCCAACCTAATAAAATCCTTCAGTATAAAGGAACTCTATCATAAAGCTATTAGGGAGATATCATTAAACCTCAAATGTCTTCTTTCATGATACATGCTTCACCGTAACAAGCAAACTGCCTGATCCCTGTGAACTGTCTCAGACAATTACTGCTCATACTGTGGTTGTGAGCCACAAGAAAGCTTTAGCAGGATTTTTACCATGGCTGTCCAATTGCATGTACAAACAATCACCAGGGCCACATTTGCTTTAATATGGGTGATCACCAGCCTGGGGTAACTGTAAGTACTTGGAAGGAGCTAATTAGAGAACTGTATTTCATTCTGATATATGGCCAAATGCTATACAAATAATACATACCGTGAAAAGCATCTAATTTATGCTACATGTAAAAAAGGAAGGTGATGTATCCAGCACAAATGAGAAACATTAAATACATTCTATTTTCTTAATTTCTTTCTACTGGCATATTAACTATGAATTCAGAATATACTGTTGGTGTTATCCAAGACAGTGATTGCTTCATTAATTTAAGTATTTGTCAACTCAGAATAAATTGTAGGTCAGTGATTTGAATACAATCTACATCACTAATGATCTGAGGCTGGATCCAGTTCCCCCTGCAGAATCATTTTGGCATCTGTAGGGTTGCAAGTGGGAGTCCAAAATACACCATCTGATGATTGTTCAGTGATCTGTATGACATGAGCTCCTCTATAAAGATAGGTGTCCAGCATGCAAAAGCTTTAATTTGCAAGTAATTGAGTGAAAAAATGACTCTGTCACAAAAGAGAGCTGCCCATCCACTGAGGGATACCAGTGTAGAGAGGTGCTCTCCGATAACAGTGCTTTCCATGCTTTCTGAGCACAGGACTCCAGAACTGCTGCTTTAGTTTGCAATGACATTTACCACTTATTTATCAGTGATGACCAGGTGATTTCCAGGAGTCACTGAGAAAACAGAGAGACAAGCAGTACTCACAGGAGTTTACAGGAGTCAGATGCAGAACAATAAACTGATTTCAAGAAAAATTATGATGTTGGGAAAGAAATGTCCTGGGAAAGAATGAGATTTTCAAAGAATAGGTATCAGTCATGCCTTCAGCAAGAGTTTTCTTCTGTATGATCTTGAGCTGGTTTTGTGAAAACATAGAAGGGCAAATAGAAGCTGGATGATGTTTTCTGCAGGGACAGCTCCATAAGACAAGATGGGGTTCAGAAAGAAACATTATTGAGTTTTTGCTAAATTTTATTCCCCAGATTGATTCTTCCAGAAGAGAACATGAGTTCATGAAATGACCTCTAGACTCACCTCCAAAACCCATGGCCACACAAAATCAACAGAAAACAAATGAGGTTTCTCTTGAAGACGGATGTTTTGCCCAGTGTCACAGCACTGTGACTGCATGGGAACTGCGGTGCCAGGACCTCTTTTCCATCACCACTGCTGGAAGCCCCTTCAAGCCAAACTTGTCCTGTACTTGCAACATCTGCATAGTTTCTGTAGTGGGACATAGTTTCGGTGGGACAGCAGAGCGAAAGGCAAATAACAGCCTCTCAATTTTGTGATTAAGCATGTGACTGTCAGAGGCCTTTTCATTAGGTAATGAACGAAAGGGTCTGTGCAACCTGAAAGGTAGCTGACACCCCTCCACGTACTCATGAAGAATAAGTGGTTCCTTCTATGGTCAGAATTCAATACATGGTTTAGGTCTACACTAGCTGTTATTAAAAACACAGTCCTTGAAAAATGTACTTTTTAAAGGAATTTTGAATGTCGCTCATTTGCTGGCAATGTCCTAAAGAGGACACAGACCACATGCTATACTACAGCGTTTGGAAAACAGACTTTTTATTGGATAATGATGTGGGATGAGAGATATTTCATCTTTCATACATTTATTTGACAATGATGAATTTAATTCATTCTATCACATTGAATGATACATTTATATTCAGTATGTAGTTTAAAATTTCATAAATGATTAAAGTCCTTGCTGTTTTAATTATAATATGAAGAGAGCAGCTAGAACTTATTTGCAGAGAATAATGTGCAAGTCAATAAATTTGGTGAGTACTCCTGACAACATATAAATGATGACTTTAGTTGCATGACTACCTGTGGAAGACAGCTAGATAACGAGAGTCCTTGTGTTTCTTCTCCAACAGAGTGAAGCTGGAGTTCATTCCCTTCCAAACTGCAAGGCAGCATTTGTCCTCTGTGCCAGCACAGTTGTGATTTAAAGGGAAGCAAAGGCACCCTACGGTAAGAGTAGCACTGGGCATTCTTTTTTCAGCAACTGGTAGCAAATGATTTGCAGAGGTTTAGAAGTTGTCCTGTACATTCTGTGCTAATGGAAAAGGTCCACGTGCCAAGCAGAGGGCTGCAGGCAATAGTTTAGCTTTCTTCATGCTTCACCCCCATCAGTCTGAATCACAGAGATCACCCCTAGTTAATTTACACCCTCTAAGTGCCTGACCAAAAGCCTGATGGAAAGATTTCATTGACTCCTTTTGACTTCAGATGAGACCCATGTGCATCAGCCACTACAAGGGGACTATGCTAGCATCCAGTAGTGACGTGACTACGTGTCCACAGGACACAGAACCAGTGTCAGTAGCACACTAGTTGGACATAAATCATAGATCTATTTTCTCTTCACTGGAATTCAACTCATGCATCACAAAGGTAGCAGGGAAAACTTTGGATAAACTGACAAAACTAAACGTATGCTCTATTGGACCACACAAACTCATCGGGGAAAAAAAACCTCAAAAGACTTGAGGTATTGACCTTCAGTCAATGTTGCTCCTGCTGCGCACAAGGTGGAATACAGTAGATCCCAATTTATTCTATTTACACTCTTTTTTTGACCTTAGAGGCTTGTACAAAGTCATGACAAAGTGTTTATTTTAGAAATAAAAGTATTTATAACCTTTCCAAGCTGAAAACACTATAAAAACTAAGCAGCGTTACTTCTTCCCTCTAATCCTAATTAAAATAAAATTTAAAAAAACCCACAACAACCCACAACTAAATCATGGAATCAATTTTGATCAAATTTTGTTGAAAGAGAAGAGAAATGCCTCCAGGCTGAGTCATCATATGCCAAAGTATAGCCCAAAGCAGGCTAAACCAAAGGAATCAGAAAGCCTTCTGGAAAAGGGGGGCATATAATGGAAACAATGACAGACCTTTAACTGTAGTGGTGCTGCTGAGTGCCACTATAATGAACTGAAACCTACAATCTCCTAGGGTTAATAAGACACCTGTCTTGAAACTAGCAGTCATATTGGTTTTCCAAGCCTGCCACAATACTTAAAGTCTTGATGAAGTTCTTACTGTGCCAAAGGAACTTACTAACAAAGCCACTGAGTCAATTTAACCTAGTGAAACTGGACCCTGTAGACTGGGTTATCAGAGTTTTGTGTTGAGATAATTACAGCACTAAAGAGAGCATATGGGCTGTCAAGGCTGGCACATGGCCTGCGCCAGCTGTTACCTGGGTGCTTTGGAAAATCTACTGAACAGCATTTTGGACACAGAACAGCTATATGTAAGTTTTCCAAGATATCTAGTGGGAAATCCTCATAATAAATTTATTTTTTATATGGGGGAGGATTACACCCAATAACACAACTGCAAGTATAACCTTAAACTTTAAAAGGGAAATACCAGAGGAAAACAATCTTGTGTGAAAGTGAAGTGTGCCAATAGCATACTTCACCTGTTAAAAAGAGTAACCTACCCAAGGAACTAGGTATTGTCTAGCCCAACGGAAAATCTATACACAGATACACCTACTGAAAAGCTTTTTCTGGGAAAATGTTTCTAAGGCAATGGGATTTATCCTATTATTCCTGCTATTGCTACTCCATAAAAAAAAAAAAAAGTCTTCCAAATGCAATGTCATAGCTAATCAATAATCATTACTAACAGCAATTATTATTGATTAGTTGTGATTCTCTTACAGGGCCTGCCTTCATGAGGTAATATTACTGAAGAAAACATTTCAAATAGGATGTATCCAATGAGTTGGAGAGAGAAAATAAAGAGAGGAAACAACCATACAGATGGTGACAACTGTAACAACACAGACCAAAATTTTGTAACATGTGAGGACTGGAAATTATGATTATTGCAGCCAAGTGTATTGTAGTAAATTATATTAATTTATCCCAAAACTGAATTTCCTAAGATCCAAGGTCCTTCTAACTAAGCTTTCATGATCTGTAGTATCTGTCACCCGAGAGAGTGACTTGGAGGCATGAAGACCACCAAGTTATTGAAGAGTCAATGCTTAATTTCCAAAAGCTGGCCAGATACATAAAAGTTTTGGGAACAAAAATGTCTGTCATAACTATAACTGGGATTAGTGGCACTGCCCCAGCTCTGAAACCCACCTTCACGATCCTGAGTCTTAGTTTCTTACAGCAAGCTTAACTTAGAAAGTTGAGGGGTAATGAAGACCCACACTTCACTTTCATGTCATCTTCTCATGCAAACCTACACATATTCATTCTTCTGACATCATTACCTTCACAGACCTAATGCAAATATATCATTATTTATTTCACATAATTCAAGTCCACGTCTTCATTAATCTCTTCAGAAATTAATGGATGGAAAATTTAAGATTTTCTATCTCTTTGAATATGTCATTTCAGTAGAAACACAGTTAACCCACATTTCCTTCTTTTCAGATACAAAAATATATCAACATCATTGCTTGCAAAGAAGGGTTTGTAATAAGTAGGTTCAATTAATAATTCTCAGCATGCTGAAATTCCTAACTTATTTCTACACCTATTTTAAAGCATTATTAATGCATAGAAAAACTGAAGGACTAACAGTACTGGTATTATACTTTTTTCAAAGCAAAATCTGCTTTTTTTAGTTCTAAAACCCCTATTTGATTGAAAAGAACTGTATTTTGGAGTTGAAAAAATTCAGTTATTAGATTTAAATTTTTAAAACCCAATCCCTTAAAAACATTTAGGAAATTCAGTTGTATTACATCAAAGTAAGTGTGCTACCACATTATATTTTGCAAGCTTTAGCAAATAAAAAAATCCCCCAGAAGAATCTTAATTCTTATCTATGGAAAACATTAAACTGCTAAGCGCTAACAACTGGAATTAGTCCTTAAATCTCTAATGAGAATAATAAAACATGAGTGCAGTTTGTGCTGTAACTTGATAAGGCCTGAATTTACTTGCTGTTAGTAAAAGTTCCTGATCCAGCAGTATGGCGTTTTACTCCCTGAGGTACAGGAAACAATATCTGTCCTTTAGGAGCATCCTCTGTGGTAAGCACTTCTTATCGGGGCTATCAAAGGACTAAGATAGCAGTGTAATATCTAGTAACAGCAGCTTTATGAGCAGATCCATTACTGATTTAAATCAATCTAAAGCAGGTAGTCCTGTTTAACCCATTCAGAATGAAGACAGCGTCCCAGCAAAATAATTTCTTCTGAAAGTAATGCAAACTCTTTCTGTGCTGCTTGGTGTGATGTGTGTTGAATCTGGGCAGCAGCAGTAGCAGAAGTCAGGAAGAAACACCACAACGCTGTAAGCTCCCCCCAAAAGAGTGTCCCTTAGACTGAAAGGCCATACTACGCAAAGATACAATAGGTGGTAATAGTGAAATTTAATATTCTTAAAAAGGCTGTCTTGAATTAAAGTAGGACACTATATGCAGAAGGACTTTAACTGAGCCAGTCTAAAATCAGCTTGCTGTCAGTTTTTCTGAAAATCTATTTTTTTTATGGAAGTTAGTGTCTAGATACTATTCATTGAAATTTTCTGGCAAAACTCTTATTGGAAGACAGTCTCCAGATTTTATTTTCTTAAGGAGATATTTTTATTCTATGCTAAGAAAAATGTATGTAACTTTTCTTGAACTTCTGAAAGTAAAATAAAAATATTATGTTATTGGTCAGCAGTTTAACAGACCACAGCTATTTAAATCCTTAGTGTTTTCACTTCAAATCAATGGAGATTACCTCCCAACTTTAGATAAAAATAACTTAAAAGTATAATTTATATTTTTTCACATGAAGGGATTTAAATACATTAGAAACACTGCAAAAGTAATATAAGTAAATGATGAATTGCTAATTTTACCAGTAATTAGATAACAGAGGTCTCTAAGCATTACTTTTTGATAAGACATAAAAAAAAAACCCTACTGTACTCAGTTTGACACAGCTGTGAAATGTCAATCGGCTCCCAGACAGGAGTGTTTATCCCATCGGTTAAAGACAGCACTTCGTAGAAGAATGCAAAAACACTATGCAGTGATGACACCCTCTCACTCCCAACTTCGTCTCAAGCATTTGTACTAAATGGTAACCTTCATAATTATCTTGGGCCTGATCCTGCTCTTTCCAAAGTCAGCTTGAGTTAAATTATTGATTGCAACAGTCAGTCCCTCGTGTCTTGCGAGTTAATGGGATCGAAGTGACATATAATCAGCATGCGTAATTTGAGGATCTCGGACTTCTTGGATTCCCTCGTGACTTATTTTGGAGACATTGCCTTTATTTCTGGACTGTTCCACTGAATAATAATAAGAGAAAAGAAATTCAGATTCCAGTAAACAAGCAGCTTGTTTCTTGTCCTACAGAGCAATTTTCTCAGAGCTCGTTTAGAGCCTGACCTTGTAATCCTTCTGTAACCCTTCCCCGGTCACCCGAACTATGCACATACTTTCCCACCTTCAGACTAAATCCATTTCCCCTGCCAGGAATCAAGAAAAAAAATCTCAGATAGGGTAATAACACATTCAAAAAGTCAGCATTTATGTTTCTGTCTTCATTACAAAGGTTGACAGACCGAATGAAAACTCTTACACATTTGAACTGTTTTAATTAGTGCAATTTAGCATTCTCCACAAATGCAAAAGGTTACACTCTTACAGATTCTTTGATTTAAACATTTCCTATTAAACTGTGTAATTTTAGTTCAGTAAGTGCTTTCACAGTACTTTATGCAAACGTGAACTCTTTGAGATAACAAAATCAGCATGAATTTTGTATTAGAAATATATTGCTACATTAATAAAACAAAACAGTGTATTTTCTTATGATAATACAGTTTCAAGAAAAAGGTTTATTTTCAAGGTTCGTACCATACAGGTGACAATCTATTTATTTACTCCTGCCTTTATTGGTAGCTGTATATTTCTTATTAGATAATAAATTTGATCCTCCAAACTATTTTGCTTGAGCATCAGAAAATATCCAAAGTGCTAAAGGGAGAAATGGCACCTAAAAACATGCTGATGAACTTCTCTGTCCTGATAAAACTGGAAACTGCTCTGTAACTTGATCAATTTATTGCATCTACAGAATATTGCTTTTTAAAGCTGGTATGGGAGAGAAATATCAAACACAGGCAGGGATATTTTCAGTTCTGCAGAGAGAGAGATGAAATTGAAAAGCTTCACCTCCAGTTCCTTTTCAAAAAAATCTTTAAAAGAACATTTTTTTTTCTTCTTCTAACTGATACAGGAATTTATGCTCTTTATATCCTATATGGCTTTAACACTTGCAAAGTTGCCATCAAAATGAAAGCTAAATCCAGGCCCAGAGCAATGGTGTATAGTTTTTTAAGAGGATGTCAAATTATCTTCAATAGCCATTTTTTAAATAAAATATGAAATCTTGAAGCAGACAGCAAAGAATTTTATTGAGGGTAAAATCTTTCATTTATATACAAATTTAAAGAACTCACATCCCTGAATCTTAAAACCCCCACGAATATTGTTTTCTAATTGCCATGGGATGTATACATCAGTAGTACGAATGACTTTCACGCGCCGGTTTTAACGAAAGTTCCTCTAGATTTATTTCTTTAAACACACTGTCATTTGGTAGGTCTGCAGACCTACAGGAACAGACGAGCACTAGTATCTGTACATGCTTTTTGTTCCAGGCTGCAAATGTAATCCTACATTTCAAGGTTACCAAGAGGGAAGGAAGGCATTATTGTTGATTTTTTTCACTCTGATTGTCCCATTTAGGTGATGTAGATACTCTGAGCAAATTAATTGCTTTACATTTTGTTTATATTTATTAACTGAGATTAAGAAAGGCAGTAAAATACTATATCAAAGCATTATGGAGAAAACAACTGGAATCAATCTTTCTCGTTTGTCACAGACAGCACTTATTTAAATCTAAAATATGCTCTTTGCTGTTCTCGGTCTATTCTGGTAGATAATAGCTTGTACCAAATATAGGGCTACAGATTCTCTCTTCTTTTTGAACATAAAACCAAGAAACAATTAAAAAAAAAAAAAAAAGGACATGCCAAACTTCTATTAATAGTAGAAAAAAAACCCACCCAAAAAACTTGCATTCTGTTAGATCTCTGCTACTTGAGCTAACAAGATTTTATTTCCGTTTTTGCATACCATTAAGTGCATTATTTCTGCAGGGCTACTGCCAGAATTTAATCATTATGCCCCACCATCCAGACATTCATTTGGGGGGCAAAGCCTGCAGTAAGGAGAAATTCAGAAGGGCCTTGTAAAGAGGAAAAGTCAAAAATTTTAAAGTAACACAGTGCATTATGGCTCTGGAAATCAGGCAGCTGCACCCCACACTCCTCATTCAGGCAATTGTGCAAGAGAAGCATCACCCGACTGTGATTTCCTAGCCTCGGAAATGAATTTAAAATAGACATGCTTGCTTGTATCCAACGCTTAATCGGTCTCCCCAGTTTTTAAAAGTTTAGAACCTGAAACACTGCGACTCCACTGCCTGCTCATTATTATATTTTAAACAAAGTTACACTGAATCCCCCGCATAGGAAGGAAGATAAGCAACAATATAGTGCAGGCTCCAAGTTAAATCTGGTTCAGACAGCGTAATAATGATGTCATTAAGGCTCCGAGCTGAATGGGAATCAGACAGTACTGTAGTACAGCTGCAGACATAAATCTGAAAGAACTTTTTTGGCTACATTCTCAGACTTACCTTGAAAGATATTTAGGAGCTCCAGCAATGTGAGTTGAAAGAAATGTTCTCAAAGGGAGGTTTGCAGACTGAAGAACCTATGTAGGCCTTACAGGCACTTTCTTCTGTGGCACAGGAAGGAACATTTTGTTAAATGAATAAAGTAAGAGAAATAATTTCAGAAGAAGTGCAAACCAGAAAACAAATAAACCTTAATACTACCACAAATAAATGAGACTAAGGCAATTGTGGGACTGCTCAAAGCCTTTTTGCCTTGCTGAATGAAAGCAATCCCTAAGACTGAATGGGTAATGAGATCCTGGCTCCTGAGATTTTAGCTTTCTTAATCATGTTCATAATTAATTCAAGAACATTGATAATTTCATTACATTCTTTTTGTCTTATCAATAAATGATGTGCCTGCACTTTTGGTCCTGTGTACAGGGAGAAAGGAGATGCTTTGGGTAATATTGCACCAGGAATTGTGTATGTATATATGTATATATACATATATATATTATCTATATGACCCAAAATAGGGATGCGGTAGTTATTATCCTTAACCAGGCCTCTATTATCAGAATATGATGGCAAGCAGTTACAAATAATTAATAAGCTTTTTATGCAGAAATGCAAAACCCTTTAAAGAAAAATATGCTGCAAACAGGATTCCCGTCTGAAAGATATGTACCTAGAATAAAATATCTTTTCAGAGATATTTAAGAATGGAATTTACATGAACTCAAACTACAAATATATTTTTAAGCATCTCTAGATTCAGTTTTTAAAATACCATTTGTTTTTTTTTTTTTTTAAAAAAAGGCAACTTTAGCTCCTCTCTCTATTTGAAGAGATGTGCCCTTCTGTTTGTCCTTCCAAACACATTTCCAGTATCAGTTTACATCTAACACCAAGCTGTACTCACCCACTCAGTTGAAACTGTCTGGGGCTTTTTACATTTTTTTTTCCCTTTAATGAAGACTGAAAGCTCACTCTTTATCTCTCAGTCAGTCAAAGGGGAAGCACCCCTTCAGGGTTTACTGCTTGCTCCATGTAATCTTCAACAAAGCAACAAATCTGTTTTGTTCCTTTTGTTGCTGTTGCTGTTGTTGTTGTTGATTTAGAGGTATCATTGGGTTTTAGACAGCAGAATCTGTAGAAGCAAAAGTTTCTGAGCAGAGCCAAATAATGCTTTTTTATTTGCTCTCACTTGCAACTTATTTCAGGCTGACATCAGTGAAACCATCTGTGGAGAAAGTGACCCTGTGCAAGAGAGAGCACCATAAATGGGTCCCGGGCAGCTTAGTAACAACCTTCAGGACACAACCTACACTCAGGAGATGTCTACTGCACTGTAGCTATCACCACTTTTATCTGGTTATCTTTTCAAAAAATAATAAAAGCAGGCATTTCCTTCTTATGAGCAGGTTAAATGCCAACTGGAAGACAAATATATTCTCCACCAACCATTCTCTTCTTCCTTTCTGACAACACCAGCTTCAATGTGGGTGTTACATGTCTACATGGTTCAACCAGCCCCAGAGATGGGTTTTAGCCAGCACAGTATATGTGAGGTCAGTAACATGCTGAATGTCCCCCAGCAAAGACCATTCTCCCAGGTATGGATAAACGGTTTCCATTCTGAACATACTTATGTTCAGGATTAGGGAGGGGAAAAAAGCCTGAATTTTCATGTATGTGTAGTGTTCCATGTTCATAAGTAACTAAGCACATATTGTTTATACAGCTAAAAAAGAGGCCAAGGATCAATCTCTGGTCCAAGGTCAAACGGTGCTGACTCCAACTCACGGTGCTCATAGCTAGCATCTTCAAACTGACATGTCTGGGGGGGATCTAGCTCAAGGAGCCCAAAACACATCTAGGAAACATGTTAATAATTCACTTGGGTGAACAAGTGGGCACTAAACTCACCCTCAGCTCTCAGCCTTCACTTACTTTTTTATGCCTCTGAATGTAAAGATACCTGAGGTGCCAAAAACCTTGGTGTCAACATGAGAATTTAGGAAGCCAAGGAGAACCCTCAAGCAAGTTTGCTTTGATTTGATTTGGTTTGGTTTGGTTTAGGTTGGTTTGATTTGGTAGAGGGGTTCCTCAAAAGATGGAGGAGGCAGCATAAAGAATCAACTATAGTACAAAAGTAAATCTTTTCCTCCTCAAGTTGTAAGCAATGCTATATGAGGATAGCAAGAGGCAAACTGAGGTACGCACAGCCTCGATCATTTAGTATTCTTGACATGTTTCATTGAACAGATTCAGGGTCTGAACCGCCCTTTTTGCTTCATCCCCCTTAGATTATCAGCACTGTCCCTTGGGGCTCTAAAACAAATCCAAATTGATTTAGGCAATCCAGATACTCCTATTCCCAGTAGAGGTGAGAGTGTGCAAGTCTTAAAGAGGCATTTGTCCCAGTAGTCCTGAGCCTCAGAAGGCCACAGCCATGAAACAGCTCTGAGCTTATACTCAGATGATCTGAATGGCCTCCTGGAAGGTATCACTTCTCCTCTGACAGCATAGGAAGCCTCTGACTGTATTCTCAGGTCAGGCATTTTAAGGGAATACCTGAAGTTAGGTGGGATACAGCCACACTACCTTTCCAGTATGCAATGAATTAAGAATACTGAATTAATTTAATTAGGTAAAAAGCACTCTCCTTTCAACCTTGCTGTTGTCAGAGGGCAGAATTCAAGAAAAGTGGGCTCAGATCCTGGGGTTTGATGAGGGTGTTCTTACTGTAGGTCTGTGTAATGCCTTTCAGGCATTATGAATCCAGGCCTTACTGCTGAGATCAGCAATTGTAATCCCTCTCAAATTTAGGGCAACATTTCTTTGAAGAAATCCTGAACTATAATTAATCTGGAAATCTCTCTGAACTTTTGCTACAAGAGCTATTGACAAACATCTCTAGCTAACACATGAAGTTTTACGAGAGTGTAGTCTCAAAACTTACACATCTGAAATCTCCAACCCTTTTTTATTTAGCAGTTTACATATAGCCTTAGATTATCCATGCTTTATTCCTAATCTTTAAAATGTAACTAATATTCCCTGACTTTGGAAATATTTTATCAGAGCAGAAACCTTAAAAGATTCTAAGGGATTTGCAGAACCACTGTGAAATGCATTAGGAGAATCCATGGCTCAGCTACTGAACAGCTATCAACATTTTTTTTCAATTGTAAACCATCTATAAATTCACAAACACAATCATCACATTTAAGGTTATAGAATTACATTTTAAAACTGAACCCACTCAAAGAATCTTGGGCAAAATTATGGAGGTTTTGTAGTATGAACTGATTACAGGAGAAAGAAGTCCAAACAGAGCAACACAGAATCACTTAGCAAGGCAAGCTGTTGCCCGTGACAGTGATGTATGAGACATGGGTGATATATGTACTGGGTGGCTTTATCAGTAAATCATTGAGTTATTTACTTCCCTGAGGAACTGGACCTGTCCCTGGAAGAGACTGCACTGTGAGATGCACCAATGGGGAATTAATATTGGCAAAACCATCAATTTTTATTTGTTTGCACAGGAAAAAAAACCAAAAAAAACCCCAACAACAACAACAAAAAAACCCCCATAAAATAATATGCCATAGATGTACTTCCTCTTCTAAGAATTATTGCCTAAAAAGGGATAGAATCTGGATCTTCCTGTTGGTTTCATCGCTAACTTGAAAGAGAAAGTCTCTGTAAAATGGGTTAGTTTTAAATAAAGTATTTAGCCAATACATTACTGGCAGGGTGTGAACAGTTGGACACTGAAGAATGATAAAACCCAGACTACGAACCTCTGTAACTGAGAAGACATACCACTATTCTGCTTTCTGAACATTGCATGCTAAGGGCAGAAGAGAATCATCACCATCTGTAAGGAACAACTGTGAGGCCACTGCACTTTCAAGCTTCTGCTTACTGACCTTTGCTATGGGGATATCCATAGGGACTCTCAAGCACAGCAAGGAACAGGGTGCTCCACACAACCCCTCAGCAGGCAGAACAACAATCGAAACAGCCACTTGTGCCTTACCCCTTCCCAGAGCTGACACACTTGCACAGGCAGGAGGATCAGCTGTACTCTTCACCTGGGCTTCAGCACCATGCTCTCAGATTCACTACCTGCATCTGTTGCAAACATGGCTTGAGAAGGAGCTCAAAGGACTGTCCTGGTACTCCGCCTGCCACTGCTACCTAAGTCCCTTAGTTCCTCATTTTAAGGTATTTTTTTGTTGCGTTCCTCTTGCCTGAAAAAATCTGTATTTAAATTGATGTAGACTGAAAACTGCAAAATATGTACATGGACAACCTGCAAAATAATAAAAAATATAATTGAATCCATCATTGACACAAGCCCTATAAATACTGCTGCTGCTTACTACAACAAAAATAAGCAAGAAAACTTCAACTGCTGTAAAAGTTGCTGTGAGAAAACAGATCAACATTATAGCATGTTATAGGAAGTGTTTCTAACATTAACACCATTTTCAGAAAAGCTTTGCACAAATAAAGAAAAAAAAAGAAGACACTAATTTTCAGTGTAATAAAAGCAGTGACAACTTTATCATTGCTAATGCAAAGAAAATGGCAGTTGTGATACATAGCATATTATGGCAGAAATGCAAATAAAATACTTTTTCCTCTTTAATTTTCCCTCAGCATGCATGGCCATTCACTGGAATTACACTACATCTCCAACACCATACAGGCTTTACTCTAATTTAGGGTTGCTATGCATATACTCATTTTTTTATTGTTACTGTGTGAACTTTGGAGAATCTCAGCCTAAAGCCTTCACATTCCTAATGCTATCTGCCAAGATTTTCAAATCAGAAATTTGAAGTGCACTGGACAGGGTACTCACCTAGGTCATAAAAATATGACTGAATATCAAAGCATGGCCAGACTCAAAGAGTAGTGACCATCATTACAATATCCAAGAGTTACAAGTAGCATTCTTTAAGTCTTCATGCTAGGCCCAGTAACATCTTGATTAGCATCCCAAGACAATGGGGTGGAGGACATCCTCAGCTAGTTCATAAATGACCTCAAAATGGGAGGTACAGTGGGTATGCTGAAGGGCAGCTGTTCAGAGGGATCTCAACAGGCTAGAGAAAGGGGCTGAAAGAAATCTCACAACAATTGGTAAAGAAAACTGCAAAGTCCTGTATGTGGGGTCTGAGGAATTTGAGATAAGGCCAGTAATTAGAAGAGAGAATGGGCAGAACAGACTGAATGTAGCTGGGTAGTGGAATAATTGTGGGGAATTTCTGTTGGGATGAGGATTTTAATGACGACTCTTAAATACATGATTCACAGAGGTGAGGGATGGAATGTCGTAGTTTTGCGCTGCTGGGTTCTGGTGGAGAAGGAGGAGCTGCAGGGGTGGCTTCTGCTTGAAGCAACCAGAAGCTCTCTGCAGGCCCGACAGAGCAAACACCAACCAGCTCAAGGCCATAGTCATTGCTGACCAAGGCTCAGCCTATCAGCAACAGTCATGGCACCTCTGTGAATCAAATTTAGGAGAACAAAACAACTAGCAGCTGCTTTTTGCCACCAGAGAAGGGAGTGAGAAGATGTAAGAGACTGTGCAGGCACCAAGGTTGGTGAAGAGGGGTGGGAGGAGGTGCCAGAGAGAAAGATGCCCCTGCAGCCCGTGAACAAACCCGTGGTGGAGCGGGTGTCCCCCACAGCCCATGGAAAAGGCCAAGGCCCCACCTGCAGCCCGTGGAGAGGCCCCACGCTGGAGCAGGTGGAGACATACAGAAGACGCTGTGATCCACATTGGAGCAAGCCCCTGCCTGCACTTGCAGCCTGTGGAGAGAGAGAGACAGAGAGGAATGAGAGAGATCCATGCTGGAGCAGGTTTGCTGGGGGACGGAGGCTTGTGACCCCATGGAGGACCAGACTGGAGTAGTCTGGGCTTGAGAGACTGCACTCCATAGAAGTGACCCACACTGGGGCAGCTGGTGAAGAGCTGAAGCCCTGTTGGAAAGGACTCACGTTGGGGAAGTTTGTGAAGGACTGTCTCCTGTGGGTGGGACTCCATGGTACACCAGGGGAAGGGTGTGAGGATTGTCCCTCCACAGCTAAGAAGGAGAACATCTCATGAGGAATTGACCAATACCCCCATTTCCCCATTCCCTGCCCCTCCCTGTGACCCAGTGCGGGGGAAGAAGGGAGCGAAATCATGACTAAAGTGAAATCTGCTAAGAAGGGAGGGGTAGTAGGACGTGCTTTGAGATCTGGCTGCACTTCTTATTATCCAACCCTGGTGTCACTGGCTGTGCAGTGCAGTGTAATAAATTAGTTTTCTTTCCTTCACTCTGTGTTGAGTCTGTTTTGCCCATGACGATGATTACATAATGATCTCTCCCTGTCCTTATCTTGACTCCTAAGCCTCTCAATATATATTTTCCCTCCTGTCCAGCTGAAAAGGGGAGTGATAGAGCAACTTTGGTGGGCATCTGGCCTCCAGCCAGGGCTAAAACACCACACTGTTACAGAATAACTCCATGGATCTTTACAGAGGGTTGACAAGGTAGAAAGCAGCTCAGGAAAAGATAATCCAGTGACTGTGGTAGACATTAAGTTGAGCATTTGTCAGCACTGTGCTCTTGCTGAGATGAAGCCCAACACACTGACCTGTGTTGGTAGAACTGTGTCCAGCAAGTCAAGGGACATAATTATTCCTCGCTGTTAGACACCTCTCTGACTGCATCTGGAGTAATGTTCAGTTTTGGACTCCTTGAAAGAGTAAAAAGAAGATATTGACAGACTGGACCAAGTCCAGTGAGGGAACAGCAAAACAGTTGAGGCCTTGAAGTTCACAGTACAGAGAGCCTGAGACAATTTGTTCAGGCTGAGTGGACATGGTCCCAAATAGCCTGTTCTAAATCAACTGCTTTGACTGGGGAGTTAGGTCAGACTATCCCCTCCAACTAGAGTTACACTACTGTTGAGCAGAAAAGAGTTAAAGTATATAATGATATATTCCAGGCCTAAGACCACAGAACATTCAGAAAGTTCTCAAACCATGACCTGTACAATCCCATGTTTCCCATGTTTTAAACTCCAGAGGAGGTGAATTGTTGTCATCAGTTCTATATAGTACTTCTGTCTGTGCAACTCCTCTCACTGACATCTTTTCATTAATCCCTTTAAACTTCATTTACAGAACAAATGTAAATTGCATCAAAGCTTCAAAACAACTGTTAAATTTCCTCTATGCTTTATTAGACTATCTTAATGAATGCTAAACTAATCATTGCAACATAAGATACTAACTGCTCTATACAGTAGTTTTGTTCTACTTGCTTTGACCTACTCAAATAACATTTGCTTAAAGTTTTTTTAATGCTAAAGGTGATCAATAATTTTCAGGTCCCAGCAGCCATAGTCATCAAAGGCTTCTAGAAGTTGAAATGCTTTGAAGACACTCTTTATGTAACAATTATTTTATAAAGGGTTAAATATCATAAATATGTGACCTAATCCCAAACACCTTTTACATTTGTTACTCTCAGTTTCAACTCGTTTTGGTATCAGAACTCCCTCTGGTTCTTGTAACTGTAGGGACACCGTACACTTACTCAGGTTTTTCACATTATATACAGTGGAAGTCCCATCATAATCATCACAAATATAGATGTCCATGTGAAACAAGATAAAAAAGATGAGTAAAAGTCACACATACATGCACAGAGGGGTGTAATAGATGAGGAACTTGTAAAACATTGCTGTCTATGCACAGGCAACATTTAAGCAAGCAAGAATGTATCTCATTACAACTGATTCAAGGACCAGATGGACAACTATGTGAATTGATAATGACACAAAAGACAGGAGGTAAGATTGGTCAACAGTGAAAACAAGCACGTAAGAGGTGGGGAGGATAAAAATAGAAGAAAGGTATGGAGAATGAATGGTAATTAGAAACACTGAAGAGAAAAGTAGCTGTTGTGGAAATAACAGAAACCAGAACAGAAAATATCTGCAAGAGACAGAACTTGATTTAAATGCCATAATCACAGAAGTTATTAAGTATTCGCATTGGGAAAAGAAAAATCAACTTCTGATGTAGCTAGAATAATAGTCTTCAGTTAAATACTCCTGAAACTGAAAGCTACATTTACAGTAATTTACATTTTAAAAGAAAAAAATAAACCACAAAGGTCATAGGAAAGCGATTAAATTCCAAATGCAGTTTCATAACTTTGTACAAAATAATATGAGCTGCTTTTGATTGAATTTGAATTGACAGCAAAAAATTCTCATTTACTGTTATTTGATGCTTCATTGAGTGACCTGTGGTTCGTTACCAGCTTTCTCAATTGATATATCACTCTGCAGCCAAATAATGGACAAGTGACACACGCTATGAAATATGCATTTCACTAAGAAACTGCTTTCCACATCTTGAAAACCCTTGGTAGTATTTATGCTTAAATTAAACCAAACACTGAGCATTGATTTTAATATGTTTAGATGAAATCAAATTGCCCTAACTGTGTTAACACTGGGGAACATGCAGTAATCCATGTACTTTATGTGCTGATAAATCTGAAACTACAGTAAACGCATAATTATGCCATCAATGATATCTGTTTCTGGTGCCTATTACTCAGATATTGTGCTATCTACAGCTTTATGCATGAAAGTACTACCGAGGAACCAATTCATTTTTCTCACAAGTTACTGAATCAGTTTAAATCGAAAATCAATGGCATTAATCAATTGCATTCGTAATTTCAAGAAACAGCCTTTTGCTTCCTTGCCTACAGAGTACCAATTAACTTTGGGGGACTTCCCTGCACTTAATATTTGGAGAACTGGGAGTTTATAGAATTTCAGTTCCTAATATTGACAGCAGTGCTGTTCTCCCCATGCATATTAGCATGATTGCCTCAAGTGTCTTCCCATGGTAGCCAGAGAAGTGTTGTTTTCATAATTTTCTTTCAGGTAAGAATTCAAACTGCATTATTGCTCAGCACAAATCGGTTCAAACACTTACAGGCAAAGTTCAGATATAATAAAGGAAGAGAAGAAAAAAGGAGAAAGGAGCGGGTCAAAGGGTGGGAAACAGGAGGAAAGGAGCGAAACAGGGAAGAAAGAGAAGTAGGGGAAAGGGAGTCATCATTTCCAGATGTCACCAAGCCATCATTTCCAGATGATGACACATGGGCAGCTGTGGGGTTTGTGTTTCTTTTTATCTTCTGATGCTGCTGGACTGAAGGATTTCTTGATTTGTTGTCAGATCATGAGAAGAATAGGGGTTTTTTTTAATTGCTGACAATTTTTTTTAAAAAATTCTGTCACGTGAACCTTTTCTCCAATAAAAGCCAGCAATTTTAAAAGTTAGTCTGGTGGGAGTTTTGAATTATTTTCAAAATGGAGGAGCTGGCCTGGAACCCAGGACCTGGATGGCCACCAAGAGAGGCAGCAACTTCTGGACTCTGTTTAGAGATCTTCTGTGTCTTCCAGGAACTTACCTGACATCACTGGGGGATTCCTGGGAACACTTCAAGGAAATCAGGGTGCTGGTTCTGTCCCAAGAGAAGCCTATGCCCTCCAGGAAGTTCTAATCTTGGACATTGTGGAGAAACCACCAAGGCTTGCCTGACCCTTGGACTATAATGGATCCCAGTTTTTTCTCCTCCTTCACACCAGTGAGGGTAAACTACTGGAGAAAGACTGGATGGATTTTTTGATTCAATAACTTGTTGCACGACTGCTAGTGACAACAGGAGATTCTGCTTTTATGACCATGGGACCCTTGCTGAGGATGAAGGAACCCAATCTGAGATAGCAAGGGAAGTAATCCACCTGAGCAACTAATACAAAAGCATCTTTGTCAATACACTGGCCAGCCTGTTGAGATCTTGCAAGTAGTAGCAGCAGAGATGTGAGATGACGATTAACAACCAAATGAGGAAGTAGTGGACTGGGTTGGCAGCAAAGGGTCTAGGTCGATATGGGTAGAAGAGACCTCAGAGTCATCAAAACAGGGATGAAGGGTGACCATCTCAAACACATGCACATAAATAAGGGAGTGACTACAGGACGGTATTATGGGAGAAGCTCTCATGCCTTTTCTGGGAAATCAGTACAACTGAGTTTGCATGTGGTAGCATAGGGAACATACAGGAGGAACAAGAGGTGTGTGAGGAGTAATAGGGTGACAATGCTACTGAAATACAGACATGGTGGGACAGGGCACGCAGCTGAGTACTGCTCTTCAGGAATGACAGGCAAGGAGGAAAGGAATTAGGAAGAGACCAAGCCAAACTGGAACTCAATCTGGCAAGTGATATGAAAGGGAGCAAGAAGGGATTCTTCAGGTATTTTAGTTGCAAAAGAAAAACCGGGAAAAATGTGAGTCCAAAATGTGAGCCCACTGCTGGACGGGGCAGGCAACCTGATGGCAAAGGACATGGAAAAGGGTGAGGTATTCAATACCTTATTTTCTTCAATCTTTACTTGCCTTTGGCAACTCCAGGTCCATGAGGCCAGTGGGAAAGTCCGCAGCAAGGAAGACTTGGTTGATTTTCATTTTAACTAAGCTGGTGAAACAGAAGTGTAGCTAAGTTATACCCGTCAGGAGCCCCTTAACACAAATGGGGTTTGGGGTTTTTTCTGAATATAGAATAAGCCAAACTGCTATAGAACCATGGCTGCTTGAAGGGGTTTGCCGTCATTTCACTACCTCACCATAATTCAAGCTACAAAACTTGAATACTGACAGTGTTAAAATGCACCAATACACAGAAAATTTAGTGTCAGACCTGGTGATAAGATAAAATAACGTAAGCTCAGTGGTTTATACCATGGTTTGGTAGGAGCTTGCTCTGGAAGGAAAGAGGCCATGAGTTAGTGGATGCTTTTGATTAGCAGATTTCATTTTGGCATGGAGTACAGGAAGAACAAATTCTTCTTTACCTTCAAAAGACCACATACTCCCTTCATTACCTATAAGCCTAGTTACCACTGATCCATGGCTGTTCCTGCTATCCCCACAGGGAGCAAAAGATGCTGATGCTTCTACCTTAAGTGCCCAGCAAGGCTCCTGAAGGAACGCAGTAGTTAGTCCAGGACTATCTACTTCAGGCACTATAAAATACGTAACCATTTGGGATTCTGAAGACTGGACATTAACAGCCTGTGTTGGTTTTTCAGACAAGACAGACTCATAGGTGCTTGGTGTGGTGGTTCATAAAACGCAAGTTGTAGAATTAATCTTTGACAGTCCAAGCACCAAAATAATTTATTTTGAAACTGGGGCTAAGGTGGCTAAGTGGTTTTTTGAAAGTTAATAATAAGATGTTTCACTAAACTTTGTGTCTGTGCCTGCAAGAGGTGTTGGATCAAGCTGCTGTTATGTTTGATGCGGTGCAAAGATAACAGAATAGGACAGCCCTGCTTCTTTTTTTACAAAAGCCAGTAAATGGTGTGATTCCAACCATTTCTTTTAGAAATTTATGCCTGGATCAAATTCAATAGTTTTTCGCTTTCTTTTCCTACTTATAGTCATTGCTGCATAATTTCATGCTGTTTTGTTCTCAAGCCTGAAACACAAACAAATCTATGAAGAACACTTCCACAAGGAACGCTACTGTAATTCTTTATTCCTTTGCTGAAATTAACTAGATTTTTTTAAGGAACAAACTTCTTTCTAGTAAAACCGCTACTGAAATAAAAATATAAACAATTATTGCAAATATATAGTCACAACAAACATTAAATTTGTCTCTTAAACAGGTTTATTACTTCGCTACGTATTTGAATAAAGATTTGTCTTCTATAGCTTTGGCACAAGAACAGATTTATTTAGTTTATAGAAACAATTATTTTCCTCCACCAGCTACCCACAATGGAATTGTTTAGGAGGTGTGCTTTGTCAAATGTTGCTCTGACAAAAATAATCTGTTGAAGTATATTTAGATCTTTTAATAAACATACAGGCTTCGGTATTGTTTATGGCTTGTTCACAAAATCTTCCAATTTATCATGTCACTTCACTGTGCATCACTGGAAGCAAACAGAGAGAGAGAGGCCTCACCTACATTAATACTGATGGTCTCTTGTTACGTTATTTAGGGAAGATTCAACAATCTTAGTATTGCCAGTACAATGAATTAAATGCAAATATAGCATCATTTTTAAGGGATGACACTGCCCGAGGCTATTAAAAGCTTTATGAACAAGAGACACCCTTCAGGCTTGGCTGTCTTGCACTAGAAGAAGTGTAGTTACCAGCCCTGAGACTGGTGTGATGTTTCACACTCCTTTCCAAAGCTATACCATTTTCTTTCTAAGATGCCAGCATCACCCAGCCAAGTTCAGCGCACTATGAACACCTGAATTTCAGAAACGTGTGGTCATCTTTCCTCCTATTGGAATTTTGGCCCACAAAAATCAATTCACCTATATGTTTCTACAGCATGGGAGTGAAAACTGAAGCACATCTGTTGGTTATATGTAATGTTATGGGATGCAATAAGTATTTAATGGGATTTTTTTGCTTTGTCCATGTATTTCTGTAGCTTTCCCTGAGGAGAAAGCTGGCTTGGACCAAGAATGCATAGACCAAGAGCTCTAAGTAACATCCAACTGGCCTTGGATAAGCTGCCCTTGGAGCAAAGGGAATCTTGTCATTGACCTTTCAAGGCTGCAGGTGAGGACAGTCTATATTTTCATTCTTACACACCTGATGGCAGTAAAAACAAGCTTTTTTTATGCTTTCCTTGAAAATGTTTTTTAAAAAAATAGTTGAGGAAATTGCTGTTAACACAACCACCAGCATATTTAGCAACCTTAGTGTATAATTCCTAGGTCTCGATTTGTTTTATCCAAAATTCTCCAGAACTGAGTGTGATTGGGTAAAACAGCTCCTGCACTGGAGAAACTCCCCCCTCTAGCATTGCTCAGGAAGCACAGGGGATGAAGAGATGTCTCTCTGGCAGCTGGTTCATTCAGTCTGCCAACCGAGCATCAAGTGATTAGCAGGGCACTGCAGAATAGAAACTGGTTCCGTACCAGTGGTGCAGTAGCTACATCATCCATAATGACTGAGGAAATACCCTGGGCTTATATTTCTTAGCAAGCTTCACACTTCATACATTGACTGCAGTTATAATCTATAGAGTTATATTTCCTGGAATAACTTCTGGCTTAAGCGTTGTGACTTTCTCACAGGTTCAGCAATTCTGTGTCACTTCATTTGCAACTCCTTAATGTACCCCTTTTTTCTTCTTGAATTCTGTCGCTCTAAGTTCCATACTGGCATATTCATCCTCTTTTTCTGCTTTCCAGTGCAAGCCCATTCTGTCCATATCAGTCATCCCCCAAATCAATTCACATAATTATTTACTCATTTACTTTTTCTCATTAAGCAAATTATTATTGTCTGGTTGTCTACATTCTACTGTATTTTCCCTATGAATCTTTGAATTATTTTTCTTCTTTTTCCCCTCTTCTTTCAGCTACCTCTTTGTGTAACCCTCTTTCATTTCTCCTCCTCTGTTACACTTCCAGCGCTTTTACCATACTTCAACACTCATTTGTTTTTATATAGCTTCATGATTTCTGAAATATAGCTATTCTACCTCATTCCATCTTGTTATTTAGACAGGCATTTGACACAAAAAACACAAACTTGTTCAGCAGCTTGCTCTTCCACACATCATTTCTATTGGAAATTGACATAGTTAAAGGATTTCAAGAATAATTTTCCATAGCTTATTGACCTAACCGTACATTTTTTTGCAGATGTGACTGTACACAGAAGGAAGAAGGGTTGTGCCTTTGAAAATCTTGTTCTGCCCTTTAAAGCTAACCTTACATCTTTGTAAAGCTTGGATCAATTTTAGCACGTGATCCAGTCGGGGTGTAGATAGACAGTTTCTGAGTTGTTTGATCCAACAAAAATCTCCCAGGCTAGGTTGTTCAATCTTCTTTAAACAACGTAGCTAGCACCTCAAATGTGACTTGAATGATGCATTTCCTTTGCACCCTGACTTGAATGGTAGGGCAACTCAGGCTTGCGAGATGATTGATTTTCTATTTCTTTGTTTTCATATAGTTTCCTTTGACAAAACTTTTGTGGTACCCTTCTTCCAAAAACATTCTGAATGGATGTGGTGGGTTGAACTTGGCTGAATCGAGGTGCCCACCAAGCCGCTCTATCTCTCTCCTGCTCAGCAGGATAGGAAGGGGAAGAAAAATACAATGGAAAAAAACCTTATGGGTCAAGATAAATACAGCTTAATAAATCAAAAGTAAAAGGCCATATGGGAAAGCAAAGGAAAAGAAAAGATTTAATCTCTACTTCCCATGACCAGGCACTTCCTGGAAAGCAGGGCTTCATTAGGCATAGAGGTTGGTCTATAAGATAAATATCACAAATTATGAATGCCCCCCACTTCCTCTTCCTTTCTGTCAGCTTTTTATTGCTGAGGAGACAGCAATATCTGTTTGGTTGGTTTGGGTCAGCTGTCCTGGCTGTGTGGAATGGGCTGCCTAAGGAGGTGGTCCTGGAGTTGCCATCCCTGGAGGCATTTAAAAGATGGGTAGATGTGGTGCTCAAGCACATGGTTTAATGGTAGTTTTGGCAGGTTAGGCTGATGGTTGGACTTGATAATTTGGAAGGTCCCTTCCAACCAAGACAATTCTATGACTCCCTGATTCTATTGGAGGATCCCATGCCACAGAAAGGGAAAGAGTGACCTTCCAGCTCCCAGGGGATTGAATAAGAGGTAAAACTTTTCTCCTTAGACCTCACTCCTCTCTGACAATAGGCAGTGTGAGAGTATGAGAATGACCATGAGTAATGGGCTATTAATTCTCATTTGCAAAATGAGACAATATGATACCATTTTTTATCATGATGATAAAATGGAAAAATTAATTATTACTTCACCAGTTGGAAAGTAGCTTATGTTACAGACAAATGAATTTGAAATATTCTCTATATAGGTAAATGTGCACAAATAGCACATCTGGACAAAACAGACATTCTGCTTCCTAGAAGACAATGATTTTACAGGTTGCTACAAGATCTGTAAACTGTGCAGTTTGACATACCAGCAGTAGTTTTTATGGAACAGAAATCTGCTCAAATGGAGAAGAGGTCAATATAACTCAAGCCTGAGTAAATGATGTCCACAGTCCTCATGGGCTGAGATTTTCTTTAAACAAGGTAAACACATTATTACTTCGAGTTCTCCCTGCATGAGTTTTAGTTTCTGTGTGAACTGGGAAGGCCTCTTTGTAGGTGTGTATCCATATGAGTATGCACATACACAGCAGATGCATTGATAAGGATATAAATTCAGACATACACATGCACAAACACACACATTTGCAATCGTGCACAAAGGGGAAGAGCTTTCAAAGTATTTTTTAAAATAAATTTATTTATTTTTCATGTCTCATGTGAGGTCATTAGTAAATTATAAACACTTTATACAGCCAGATTTTACATACTCCCTGAGAATAATTTAGTAATGGGAAGATTAACACCTTCAAAAGGGGATTCAGTTTCCTGTTTCAACTACACCTGTGTCTTCAACACTGTGGTGGATCAACCCTGTTCAGCTGCCAAACATCCACTCAGCTGCTTTCTCCCTCTCACTGGCCTCCTCAACAGGACAAGGGAGAAAATAGGATGAGAAACCTCGTGGGTTGAGATAAAGACAGAGGGATCACTTACCAGTCACCATCATGGGCAAAACAGACTCATCCAGGGGAAAATTAAAATAAAAATAGAGATGGATGATGAGAAAAAAGGACAAAAATGAGAACACCTCCTCCACTGTTCCTCCTCCTTCTTCCCAGGCTCAACTTCACTACTTCATTCCTAACTCTTCCACAACTCCTGCCTCCAATTAGCACACAGAGATAGAGAATGGGGGCTATGGTCAGTCCATAACAGCTAATCTCTGCCTCTCCTATCTCAGAGTTTTTCAACTCTCCAGCATCAGTCCTTTCCACAAGCTACAGTTCTTCACGAAATGCTCCAGCATGGGTCCCTTCCATGGGGTACAGACCTTCTGGAAAAGACTGCTTCAGAATGAGTCCCCTGTAGAGCACAAGTCCTACCAGCAAACCCTCTCTCCAGGGGTCCACAGGTCCTGACAGGGTCCTGCTCTGGCATGATCTCTTCACAGACTGCAGTGCAGCGTCTGCTCCACCGTGGTCCTCTCTATGGGCTATGGTGCATATCTGACCCACATGGAGCACCTCTCTCCCTCCTTCTTCTCTGACCTTCTGCTGGAGAATAGAAGGCTCCTTGGAAACCTTATAGCAGTCTTCCCATACCTAAAGGAGGCCCAGAGGAAAGATGGAGAGGGACTGTTTACAAGGGCATGTGGTGACAGGACAAGGAGCAACAGCTTTAAACTGAGCGAGGGTAGATTTAGATCGGACATAAGGAATAAATTTTTTATGATGAGGATGATGAGACAGTGGAACCAGTTGCCCTGAGAAGTTATGGATGCCCCATCATTGGAAGCGTTCAATGCCAGGTTGGACGGGGCTTTGGGCAACCTGATCTAGTGGAAGGTGTCCCTGCCCATGGCTTGGAGTTGGAACTAGATGATCATTAATGGTCCCTTCTAACTCAAACCATTCTGTGATTCTATGAAAATAACTACTAGATAATTAATCAGTCAGCTTTTCTGTCACTAATAAGAAGTATATTATCTTTTGGAAAAAAAATATTTAGAAACCATTGCACGCAACACAGATTGGGACAGCTCAGATATGTACAACTTGCTGGTAATGTCATTTTGTGAATGGGCATTCAGGAACTGCTTATGTGTGACCCTAGGTAAGCTGCATATCCACCCGTCTTTTTCTATCCTGCCTGACTGAAAGGTACTTTCTAGGAATAAAGTGTCTTTTGTCTTTATACAACATCTGGTTGTCCATCTAGTCTGGACCACTAGAAACTATTGTAACAAAAAGACCAAATAACAGTAGTCTAGAATATTTCAATTCTATCTGGTTATTTAAACTAGATATTGTTCCCAAGAATTTTATAGCATGATATTCTTTCCTGAAAATGCAATGTTCCCTTAAGCATTTCTAGTGTACATTTTTATTGTCTCTATCTAATTTGCCTTTCCTTCCTTCCTTTCTTTCTTTCTTCCTTTCTTTCTTCCTTCCTTTCTTTCTTTCTTTCTTTCTTTCTTTCTTTCTTTCTTTCTTTCTTTCTTTCTTTCTTTCTTTCTTTCTTTCTTTCTTTCTTTCTTTCTTTCTTTCTTTCTTTCTTTCTTTCTTTCTTTCTTTCTTTCTTTCTTTCTTTCTTTCTTTCTTTCTTTCTTTCTTTCTTTCTTTCTTTCTTTCTTTCTTTCTTTCTTTCTTTCTTTCTTTCTTTCTTTCTTTCTTTCTTTCTTTCTTTCTCTTTCTTCCTCCCTTCCTCCCTTCCTCCCTTCCTCCCTTCTTCCCTTCGTCCCTTCCTCCCTTCCTCCCTTCTTCCCTTCCTCCCTTCCTCCCCTCCTCCCTTCCTCCCTTCCCTCCCTTCCCTTCCTTCCCTTCCTTCCATTTCTTTCCTTTCTTTCCTTTCTTTCCTTTCGTTCTTTCCATCCCTTCTCCCTCCCTCCCTCCCTCCCTCCCTTCCTTCTGTTTCATAATTGTCTTATTTTTAAGTCACATCTGTAATTGTCACATTCCCAACCACTTTTTCAAAGCAGAGGGTCCCCTCTAAACAAAGAAACAAATGCTGCATTAACAGATGGACTGACTTATCTGTATGTGTTTTCACCATTATTTCACTGGACATTTAGAAGCATCCATCGTCATAGCTTTGTTCTATCCTGCTTGAAGGATTATGGCAGACTGTACTCAAAGAACAAAAGCAAAGTGAAGGATTATCTGTGGAACTCCAGCCATCTCCAGTGATACCCTGTCTTTTCTATTTATTAAATACTAAGCTGTTCCCTGGAGGTCTTTATTAGGCCTTTTTTTGCTGTCTTAAAAGTTGTCCTCAAACATGGTAATTTTAGATTTGGGATCACAGTACTTTCTGATGTGTCGGACAAGCAAACTCTGCAGTCACCAATTTGCAACTCCATTCCCTGATTTCAGATACATGCTAACTGCTTGCTTCTTGTTTCTTCTGCTGTTTCACTACAAAAATACAAGTAGATGTGGTTTTTGACCTCCCCCCTTTCCTCACACCACCACCTGCCAATGAAGACATTCTACAGCATAAATAATTAATGCTGTCATCTTAATTCCTAGGCTGCTACCAAGAAGCGTGGCCTCTTCATGGTTTCTTTTCTGTTTTCCTCAATCATTGCTGCATCCATAATGAAGTGCAACATGAACACAACATTAAAGCCGCAAATTTTAACACAGATGCGTTTAAACACACTCTCATAATAATGCTAGGTGAGCAGAGCTGAGTATGTCTGCTATTTCTGACACTTGGCAAAGATAAGACCTTGGGAAAAAAATCTGCTAGTTAGCAGAAGAAGGAACTTGGCTCCATACAGCATGAAGACCTCCTCATTATCCATGATAAAGAACTTATGTCTTGTGATTTCTGCAGTGTTGCTGGTAGCTGCATTGTGAAAGTTGCCTCCAAAACCTTGAAGACTCAGAAGAAGGAAACACATGAATTCACTTTCTTCTGGAACTGCAAAGTAGGATGATATTAAGCAGTTTCAAATTTTTCCCAGAGAAAAAAGAAAAAAAATTAATGATGGTCACCACTTATAAAACATCACTAGCTCAGATCAAGCATCAGTAAAATCATGTTAAAGACCATGTCAGAACCTTTAACAAGACCTGTTCTCTGGTTTCTAAAATGTGCTCGCTCAGATGTGCTCCACAAACTTACAGAGGAGTTACAGCGTTGTTATAACCTACTGTTGTGTTGGTTAGGGTACAAATAGTCAGGTAAGAGCATTTCCCTTAAGAATGAACACAGGCATTGGAGCCATTGCTGCTGGAACAAGCACAGGGTGATACAGAGTATGGGGACGGTACTTAAACATCACATCTAGAATCACGTCTAGGAAGCCTGAAGATACAATCAGGTTTATTGCATGCCAGAGAGGAGTAACTTGAAAAAACATTAAGCCACAATACTGACACTCTTAGAATTTCAGAAAGTATCTGTTTGTTAAAGACTTCAGGTGATGCCCAGTCATCAGTTCATGTAATTAAAATAGAAATGATCCCTTTGTTTTGATTCCGTTACCATCCATAGGCACCTAAAGCCATTTGAGATGCCCTATGGAATTCTACCTGCCCTTGTGCTACTACTACAGGTCCCTGGTCTCCCACAATTCTTGTGTCATATCTGCCAGCCCCATGTACATGTTTGAGATACTTTAGGGAATTTAAGATGGTGCTGGGCACCTATCTACAGATGACTGACTTGAGGCCTCATCAACAGACTCAAATTAATCTCACCTAAATCAGGCATTTAGTCTAAATTGTTTTCCCAGGCTCTGGTCCATTATCAGTGGACAAACACAAGCACCTTCAAAGGATATTCATACCTTACTAAGGCAGATGTCCAAGGTGACTGAGATTAAATATCTTCAGAAATTTACCTTTACTTCAGCCAGGAACACAAGATTTATAGCAAATGACTATTCACTTATTCATGTACTAATGCAATTTTAAGTTTTTTCCTATGGATAAGTATATTAGAATTAGCATATATTATACCCCAAATATTACATAAAATAAGGCGATTGGAACATTAAAGTTTCTCAAGTCTCCAAACACAGTATTTTGAGTTCTGTTTTATTTAGTACTTTGCAAAGTTTTCAACTTTCAACAGAACAAAGCACTTTTTTTTCCCTTAATGTTCAAAATACTGTCTTCACAATGTGGAAACAGGTGAAATTTACACTTTGGAGAGGGAGCATCATGAGGCCTACCCTTGAGTTATATGTCCCAATTCCAATTTAGTTGTGCACACAGATGGGCCTGTCTTTAATTTAAAGATTAATTTCTAGAGAATGTGGTTTTCTAAGGCAGCAGTTTCCAGCCTTTTTACCACACTGAAAATCCCTTATATGTACTCCAGAGGAGGCTCCAATCTGTATGCAACAAACTTAATCAAATTACCGACAGCAGCATTTTCTTATTTAATTTCATATGTTTTTGGTGAAAACCTTAATATAGACTAGTGGTTGAAGAAGATAGGCTACTAGTGTCTGCTTTCAAAATGCAGAAGGATAACAACAGCTTCCAGATCTACAATTTAAAGACAATTAATCAAATAAACTGGCATTAAAAAAAGCTCTAGAAAATTACCAACCCCTTCACTGGGACTGGAAGGCAAGCATTGTGAAACCACATCCTAACAGAAGGCAACACACAGTAAACAGGTTTGAGCAGCTATCTTGCTGGTTTTTTAAATTGGGGTTTTTTTTAAAACTCTGAATAAGATTTTAAAGATTTTTTCCCCCCTATAATCAGATGAGATGAACCAAAAGATAATACCCATCCTTTTTGTCTGAACAACTATGCATGGAAAAATGAAAATATCATCACAATATCCAGAAATATTTAAGAAATACTGATAATAAATTTAATGGCATAACACATTCTAGATTGCCTTCAAATACAAGAAAGAGCATCCTCAGCCTAATATTGTTATTCTAAATGTGTAAGGTTGTGAATCATTTCATAAGAAAATGACCAACATTTTCTTAGAGACCTTCACAAAATTTTAGAACTAAAGAAGCAGTTTTCAGAGGAAAAATCCACCTGACAATGGAAGGAGTTTTTTACTGGAAGTGCTTACTAACCTCCAGACGAAAACTGTCTATGGGAGAGCATCTTTCAAGTTTTCCATTACTCTTGTTTGAGTGGAAGCAAACTTAGAAATGGAAATAAAAATAAATTTATCACAAAGCTAATGTGTACAGGAAAGATAATCCTGTCCCAAAACAAATGGGTTTGCCATAACTCTCCATTATATATAGGCTCCTGTGCCTTCTTAATGAACTAATGAATGCAATATGCAATGCTTCACAGAAGTTAGATAGAGTGTCCCTTCAAATTTTGATGATTATGACATCTCAACATCTGCTGTCAAAGCTTCTGTGTACCTCCAGCTTCTCACATCCTAATAAGTTAGATACCTCTAATTTCATAACAGGTTGGAGGCACAGGGCCATGTCATGGTACTTCTACTGTAGAAGAATAAAATTGTAACTGTGGAAAAAAAAAGGTAGGTATTCCCCACCTAAACTTGAAGAATGAAAGGAAAATAGTGCAGTACAAACCAAATATCATCATGTTATTTAAAGTCATAGAATAAAAGAGAGGAATGGAAACTAAACCATCCTCCCTGTGGGAAGAAGGTCTACCAAAAGGAAGAATTATTTGTCTCTGTGTATGCAAGAAGACTGGAGCTCAAACATGTGACAGCAACAAGTGAAACTTCTTGACATTTATGTCACTCATTTTTAGGATAACGTCTGACACATTTGTTCTAACACTCTGTCGTGGTTTCACCCGGCTGAGGGCCAAGATCCACGCAGCTGCCTGCTCCTTTAAGGAAAAGAGCAGGTTAAAGGGAAGGGGAGGGGGGTGTGAGAAGTAAGGGAAAGGAAAAGGAAGAGAAAGGGGCAAATAACCCCAAAATCAAGAAATTAAGAGGCCCGTGGGTTGGGATAAGGATAGTTTACTAAGATAACAGAAAGATACAATGTAACAATACTAACAGGACTTCAAAGCAAAATATATGAAGCTGTTGATACACAATGCAGTTTCTCACCAAACCACACAACTCAGGCCGTGCCACCCAGAGCCGCCCCAGAACCCGACCGTCCCCCAAGAACCGCGCGTCCCGCAGCCGCCCCAGGCCTTCCTCCCCTCAGCCCCCGATATCCTGGGCAGGACGTAACTGGCGTGGAATACTCTCTTTGGTCAGTTCGGTCACCTGTCCTGGCTTCGCCCCTCCTTTCTCATGAAGAGCTGAGAAAGTCCTTGACTGTCTGACAGCAACTAGAAACATCAGGGTGTTATCAGCAGTACTCCCATTTTACTCTTAAACACAGCATTCATCTGCTGTTACAAATGAAATTAACTCCATCCTGACCAAAACCAGGACACACTCACCCCTCACTACGTTGGCAAGCTACAGCATATTATGATGAGTCTTCCCTATCACATCAGGCTGCCCAGGGCCTGGTTGCCTCTAAAGAAAAAGGGATTCAAGGGAGAAGATTGTTACAACAAATACTGAACATGCATTGGACATCACTAACAGAAAGGGATGCCAATCTTTCACTGCCTAGTGAACTTCTCCAGGGGATTCACCAATTTATTTTCTCTGAGCCAGATAGAAAGATCCTGTCCACCTGAAGAGAGCCAGGGTTTGATCACTTAAATTCTGGATGGAAATATGAATCTTATTTTACATTGTTTAAGTCCTGACACCTTGACAAAAGGAAGAGTTACACACCAATGAATTTCTCAGTGTGTTTAAATCATGGGGTCTGTGAAAATTTGCAGAACTTTCTTCACTCCCCAATGTAGTTTAATATCATTCTTACAGTAATTATTTCCATTTTGGCTTTTTAGCATAACCTTTGACAATGTTAAAGTCTCTTGCATTATATCCAATAAGTGTGCTTAATAACCATTTGGCAATTGACTCACAAAAGCTTCCTTCTGACAGGCCATGCATTCCTTGTGTACAAATGTCGTCTATCACCCATATCATTAAGAGTAAAAAATCAATTTTAAGTGTGCTTTCACTGCTTAGGTGTGAAAAAACATTCACAAAAGGGAGAAAAAGAAGATCAAAGATCAATTTTCTTCCCTATACCCCTCCACCTAATAATCTGACAGATGTGGTCTTCAAGAGAGAGGGAAGATAATGAAACTTTGCTCCAAATTAGCTAAAAGACTACAAGTCACAGGTGGCTGTCGGCCATCACATGAAGGATTCCTTGTTTTCAATTGATGGGAGCTAAAGGGTCTGTAACCATAAATTTGTAAGAAGAGTACAAAACAACCCAGCACTGGATCTGTTGGAGTGGTAAGAGACGTTAGACAAAAGGCTGTAACTAGCACAATATAAAAGCCATGTGGAAAAAGCTTCAGATATCAGGAAGAACACAAAAAAATGAGCAGATGTAAAGTCAAGAGGGTTGATATCAGCTCCAGACTAAATAAAGTTGTAAATGTAAGGGTATCTGTGAGGAGCAGGATCTAATTGCTCCAGCATAAGCACACAGGGCCATGAGATATGAGCACAGGACTGACTAGATATGATACCAGGCTTCTGAGATCTCAATTCCCTTATTTAGGTCAGGTGGAATACTCTAGGATACCACAGATGGCCACTGTATCCCACCCTACGTGCCTAAACTGTTGTCATAGTCCATCCAAATCCATTCCGGTGGAACCTAGAGAACTATTAGCTGACTAGGGAGAGCTCGATAGCTCTGCAGCCCTCACTGACTGTATTAACTAAACATTATCAGGCTAAAATTGGTTTAATTTCTACCTCACAGCTAGGCATACAACTCTGTGTAGATACTCATGTTTAGGTGTGCACTTTGAAAATGAATCCCATACCCAAAGGCAGAATCTCAACCAATTAGCGCCTTGACATAGGCACTAATGAGATGGTGTGGAACATCTGAGATACCTGGATGTCACTGGCAGATTTGCCTTAAGACCTGTGGAAAATATGGACTCCTCTAGACCAGTGGTGGGAGGTCATCTAGGTTTATCAGGACTTTTCAAATGTCCCTAAATGCTGTATTTAGGAAAAAGGAATCAAGATCAATTTATTCAGCATCTGAACCTGAATCACGCCTACTCTGCCCCATTAAGAGCAGACCCACATGTGTATTCAAAGTCCCTTCTGGTGATAACTGTCTGCCAGTAGACACCAAGCCTACAAGGCCTTTCAAATCAATTTTCCAGCTGAGGAAATATAGAAACACTCTTGCTTTAACTTCTGTATTGCCTATGTGGACATGAACCCCCTGTGACATACCATGCTTCAGCAGGACAAAGGCAAGGTCTCCCTCAAAACCACCAAAACAATACCAAAGTTTTTGGGGAAAACTGTGCATCAAGAGTTTTATCAGCATGAACACATTTTGTTAGTGCATGGATATCTTATGTATCTTAGCAGACTTACCTTACTTTGACAAGGTTGCTTGTAAACAGAAAGTTTCCAGGGCCACAAGCTGGCAAGACCCATCACATCTCAGGAGCCAAGTCCTTCTCACCTGCTGAGACCTGACATGAAATTTAACAGTGACCCCCGCTGATACGTTTCATACCAAGGCAGTGCAGGTGGTGCAGGGACTCACAAATAGTACCACTGCTTAGAAGATTCCTCCTGCTAGTCTCTTTTTTTGCTGTCATGGTTTCACAGGAGAAAATGCTGGAGTATTCCAGCACACCTACACAGCTACATAACTGACCTCCCCCTTCATTCCAGCATCCTGAGTCTCCTGAGCACGCACACTGCAAAAATACTGCTTTGCTCCTGGGACCTCTTTAGCAACAAACCATCTAACACCCTTCAAAACAGAAATCAAGTGGACTTTGGGGCCTAGTTCACTGTGGGGGCCACTACTAAATGGTAGAACAGAACAGACTGATGCAAAGTTGATTGCCTCAACCCTGCACTGTCCTGCTACACTGAAAAATATGAACAAGCAAGTGTGCACCACTTTTCCCATGGGTGAAGGATCATTCCCTAAGGCAGATTCAGCAGGCAGTGTAGATTTAGCTGTAGACACTAACCCCAAGGGAGAAACACAGAATTTCTTTAACTGCTCCTCAGTCCACTGGGATTTTTCATTGTAGACCAGATAGGAATAAACCAGGTAGATTAGATTGTCTTTCTAAATGTCACACTTTACCCACATGTGACAAATGCAGAAAAAATTATGTGTTAGGAAGATAAGTATTAGACAAACTCTGCATGCTGGGTTGCAAAATGCAGTCTCTCATTAGCAGTGCTGAAAATAAGAGCATTTGTTGAAAGCAGATGAAGAACCTCAAGAATATGGGGCAAAGCTTACTGAGAATGCTGCAACTTGAAGGGTTGATTCAGAAAGATGAGAGCCAATATGTGGTACTTGGAAGGAGGAATTCAGAGCAGGAAGAGGAAGGAAGGGAGAAAGGTAGCTCAGGACTGGGGAGTCATAGAATCATAGAATGATCTGGGTTGGAAGGGACCCCAAGGATCATATTGTTCCAACCCCCCTGCCACAGGCAGGGCCACCAACCTCCAGGCCTGGATCTACACAAAGCTGCCCAGGGCCCCATCCAACCTGGCCTTGAACACCTCCAGGGATGAGGCATCCACTACCTCTTTGGACTGTTCCAGCACCTCACCACTCTCTCTGTAAAAGAACTCACCCCTAACATCTAATTTAAACCTTCCTTCCTTTAGCTTTAGTCCATTCCCCCTTGTCCTGCCATTATCTACCCTTTTAAAAAGTTGATTCCGCTCCTGTTTGTATGTTCCCTTCAGGCACTGGAAGGTTGCAATCAGGTCCCCCCGCAGCCTTCTCTTCTCTAGGCTGAATAAGCCCAGCTCCCTCAGCCTCTCTTCATAGTGGAGGTGCTCCAGCCCTCTAATCATATTCGTGGCCCTAAACGAGTCCTCCAACTTTCATAGCTGGCTTCTGTATCTCACAAAATAACACACTTCATCCTGTTTCCTTTTCATCCATTCTGCTGCCTGCAGCCTTGCATCAAATGCTGTGAAATACAAGTCTTCATGTCACCTCAGGAGTAGCAAATGTCTGGCTTCATGGAGACACATGGAACCAACTTGTTATCTGGGCTCTTTCCTCTTTACAAAGGATGGCTTTTCTAGTGCTGTTACAGACCACAGAGAAGAAATGGTGAGAAATACCATCATGGTATCAGGGGCTTTTTAAGACTCAATAAGGCAATCAAACAATACAGTGCAATAAATACAGTTCTTGTATTGCTTTCTTTAGTAACCTCTTGCATTATTACAATTGAAAATTACACTTAAAAATCCACTATATGGTATGGATTAATCCCACCTTAATTAACAATTGCCACTGGACTGCAAAGTATTTTTCCCTACACTAAGTGATTATTATAAAGTTGCTATGTAAAAATGGGAAAAGAAAGCAGGCAATGTTTAAGGAAAACCACAAGCATGGGTGATCATCCTGGAACATAGTAGCAAGGTCTGAGCTAAATTAGAGAGCTGATAAATATATTAGCACAGCACCAATACTGCATAATGAAATCTTTTAAGTAACATAGGGAAAAGGAATAAAGTTATTAAAAATAAATGTCTGTTCTACAATGGTACATGCAAGGGGTCTCCACTGTATTAAAGCATATAAAAATAATGGAGAAGAAAATTGAGTTGTGAGCCCTGAGATTTTCTACATTTGCTTATTTTTAATGTAGAATTCAGGCAGGTGTCTAAGGCAATATACTACAGTTTCATGTATAAATGAAGCAGTAAGTTTCAGTAGCTTAAAATTAATTCAGATTAAAATTGAAGTTTAGCTCCAAATGGAATTGAGTTGTGAAATAGTCCTGTAAAAAATGAATGGAGTTCTAAATTTAAAATGACTGTTGGCTAACAGGATAGTGGAATATTGGTTAAAGACTGTGATTTGAAGCCCATGCTTACTAAAAAGCAGATAAAACCAAGACTTTAAGGAGAAGTATCTGGCCCATGTAAGCTATTATTTCAACTTGTTACCAAGTTAGAGATATTTACTTTCCTTCTTAGTTTTATAAATAAAAAATTGCCTTTAAAATGCCACCTTACATTTCTTAATTTGGCTTTTATGCTAATGTTTCTGAAAAAGGTCATCAAAAAATGAAATATTTCTTTACCTACCAGTAATGCCTTTAAATTGTATTTGCTCTCTCTTTATCTTAAAACAAGAAAGCAAAAAACCCCTCAGTTTCCTTACGACAGTACTCACCAAATTATTTGGCTATTTTATTAAAATATACATCAATAAGAAATGTTAAAAATCAGAAGTGACACTATTTTGGAGGGTGAATTGCTAATAAAGCAACACAGATTTTCATCCTGTGTGAAACAGCTGGACCATGACGAGATCACATTAGCACTAATTAAAATGATATTTTTTTGGTGCCGTTTTTGTTAATCCAGCTTCATTGGACTCAAAAGGATTTTTGAAATCTGTAATAAAAGCTATTATGTAATCTTATGCTGGTTCTCTTGCATCAGGTTACTGTGTGAAATTTCCCTATAATAAACCATATTTTCTTAAAACCCTCACTCAATAAAATCAATATTAAGTTTTTTACTATTATAGCTGTTTTTTTCCCAATATATGATCCTCATTTAATTAAAAAAAATTAAAGCCTTAATTTATTTTTGCTTGATGAACAAGAAAAATATCATATTAAAGGCAACATTTTGCCATGTTTCTCTTTCTCCCTCACTTTCCCGGGTCCCTGTTGTTCCCAATGTATAATTTGCAAAACATATTGCTTCAATACTTACAATGAGAGAGGCGGCCCAGCTGTGGGAGGGAAAGGACAGCAGTCTCCGATATTACCATAATAATCTGCCTAAGGTCCCATGAGCCCTCTGGAGTATACAATTCTCTATACTGCAGGCCCCAGCTGGAGAATGTTCTCTTGACATGTATGCCAACCTTTGCCTGCAGGCAAAATAAAAAAAGGCAGAGAAGTAATCATGAAAATAAAAAATCTTGTCAACTGTGGTAGGATGCAGTTTCCATGTTTTTTTGCTCACGTAGGCAGTCATTGTGCTAACAAAATGATAGGAGACTTTAAAAGACTGCAGCTGGTACGTGTTTTGCTGGAGAGGGGAGGACATCATGTGCCACGCTAATTCTGCAATTCTAACTTTGGGGGGAAAAAACCCGAGCGGTGATATTGTATTACTGTCAATATGCATGACAGCTTTATTTACCTCCTCTTCCGATGACTGCTCATTACAAGATTTAAGCAGGAAAGTGAAACCCTGACGGCGCTGTGCTAATTGCAAAGGGCCAGATTGCGATCCTCATTGTTTTGCCTTGCATGGTTGGGGTTTTTTTTCACAGCAGTGAGGGCTCTCTGGCAAATAGTCTTGCTGGCTCAGTGGGACTAATTGGGAAGTAAACACCCATGACTGTGAAAGCCATGCAATTGACTCAGTGAACTTTCCAAGGAAAAAAAAAGCAGGACTTTAAATCAAACAATGCAGTAAACACAAAAGATGGTTGGAAGAGCCATGTATGAGATCAAAGGCAAAGCACATGCTTTTGCTTTTCAGTTTCAAACTCAATTTGAACCCAAGAGCCCAAGGTCTTCCTTCCGATTTCATTCAGACAGACGTAGGTAACAGGAACATCAGCATCACAGAGCTCAAAACAAGTCCCATGTTTTTATAGTTTCTCAAAAAAATAACTGTTCTGTAAAGAAAGAAAAAAACTGCATGTAACAGTTGTGGGTCAGAGGCTATATCTTCCAAACAGAGTTGACAAAGAGCTATTTGCCATTTTAACCTTAGTGCTAAAACAAGATTCCCTTTTATTCTCCTTTTCTTCCCGTAGACACATTCCCACTCAAATGTGCAGCAATTCATCTCACAATAACTCCACAGATTTTACAGGTGTAATGAAGCTGTTCTCCAGGATTTTACAGGTATGCTCCTGTCTGAATGAGTTCAGAATATAGCCTCCACCAAAAGGAGCCACACGTTTCTTAATCCAACGCCTTTTGGACAGAACAGATTTGTGTGACCATAAATCTGCACACAAGTGGAGCGAAAATGGCTGTGGAAAGCTAACAGATCAGAAGAGAGCTGCTTCAGGCTCCTCAGGCACGGAAGAGACACAGAGAGAGACAGGAGCTGCTCACAGCAGGGGAAGTTTCAGTGCAGTCACCATCTTCCTTCTCCCTTCCCACTCCCCACTAACCCACACACAGACTTTATGCAATTAATAAAAACAAGCCTGTTAATTTAGGAGTACTTTTCACCTACCTATGTGTGTGTACATAAATGCATATTTATTTTTTCCTCCACCAAAACCAGTTTACATCTCCTTTGCCTCTTTTCTTCAAGCCACCTAGAAGGAACGAGAATATGTTTAGGTCAATAATTGCTCTTGAAGGATATGTACAGTAGCAAGTTAAAGAGTTCGATTTGTTGTCTGAAAGTGGAAATCATTACTTACGCTGGGTGGACTTGGGAGAGACCCTGTCTGCCTGGCACATGAATGAGATTATTCTTTAAGTCTGCCAGCCAAATGGAGTTTAATTGAAGACGCTGGAGAATTTAAAATGAGGAAAAAATGAAAACAAAATAAAATATATATTGAAACTACTGGGCCAAGATTAAACAGCGTAGAGAATATTCCATGTGGATGTGAAAGAAAGCAGGAACCACGGCCAAAGCCTACTTAGACAGACTTGAGCAATGTTCCTTCTCAAAACTACTGCAACTGAAGAACATGAGTCTCCAGAAAGAAAGGATTTTCAGAGGCCAAGGCACTAACCCTTAGGAGACGTTTTCAAGTTGCTGAGTTTTGGATATAGGTGTCAAAACTGTCTCTCTGCATTTCTGCGTATGTAGTAGGACGTTCCAGTCAAAACAAATACATAAATCCCACTTCTTGCCACAGAAAGAGCAGGAAACCTTGTTACTGTCCCTGTGGCCAAGTTAGATATCTAACTTTGCTACCAGATTCATCTATGTGCCAACAAGAATGAACACAAGTTTGGGGTGGCATGCTTTCTCTGTTTTCCTATGTGTAACCTCTTCCTGCTCATTAAGACAGCTCCATCAGTACATTAAATATTCCCTACTGCACTCCCTGGCACTGCAGTCAACCCACACCCATGGCCCAGATGACACCCATTCAACTCAAACTCTCTGCAAAGGGGTGTCCTTACCCAAGATCCCTGTAAGGAATCAGCAGCATCCTTCATAAATCATCCTCAGGAACACTTTGGGAAAGCATTACTCTGCATGAGCCAAAACCATGGGCAGAAAGACTTCCCAGTGTACCACTATAGATGTACCATGAACACGATTTGCCTATATTTTTAAATAAGTTCACTGGATTTCTTTTTTCAGGTTACTGAGACCAACATAAATACATAAAAAACAGTTACCATCCTGCAAATCTACTGTAAACAGTTCAAAAACAAAATCTGTAAGTAGGTTATAGATCTCTCTGAAACATTTATACTTTATTAGCTAGTTCAACCACTTAAAAATAAATAGTGTTTGATACGAAATATTGTGAAATTAAAAAAATATTTTTCAGAATAGGCATCAGGAGTATACACCAGCTAAAAAAATGTGGGTGGTTTATGCCTAAAACAATTTTATGAATCCAACCCAGAAAGAACATAAAATCTGGCTGCGCCTATATTTGCATCTTCCTTTAGCTTGATGTACTCGGAGCTATTAGGCATGGCAGTAAGTATTTGGTTGACAATACACATGAGTAGGACAGAAGGTCAGCATTATTAGAAACAACAAAAAAATAACCTGTCTAGCAGAAAATTTATTTTAACAACTGTAGCACCCCCATAATTTCCAAATTACACAATTACGTGGTTCCATGTTTTTGTCTTGAGGATATACAAGGAGAGGCTGGAGATTGGTGTCCCTGCTTGTGGCAGGGGGGTTGGAACTCTATGATCTTTGGGGTCCCTTCCAACCCATGTCATTCTATGATTCTATGAAAATAATCCTGTCTTTACTTTTTTCACTCAGTGAGATGCAATGAGATAGGCTGGTGTAACTCATTTACCTTAGGCTCCCATTTTTGCATGGGATGAAATCTGGAAGCTCTTGTCTCTCCACTGAGAGAGGCTAGTCAACTTAGGCAGCCAAAGATAGGTAAAATGAATAGTATGTTTCTGTTACTTCAGGTTGGTTTGGAAAATCCCTCTAGGCATGAGCTGTGCCAAGTGGCTTTAAAAATCCAGCTCCAGATCTCTGCAAAATCCCAACCACCTGTGTAATGTGCTCAGCTTGCGAGTACTTTTTTGTGCTTTCCAAACTCCCCTGGCTCACGTCAGCAGAAAATATTTGCGACCAACCCAAACAGTTCCAACTGCAGATGCTGCTGAGAAGCTGGCTCAGCCATGCAGGAGGAGGTCTGCTGTTGGCACAATACCCCAGAACACTGACAAAAGCAAAGTAAAACGCTTATGCACACAGCCAAGAGTCACCCAACAGCCCTGCAATGAAGGGAACCTACCGCTCAAGCCCCCCACACACATAGAATCGTGTGCACCGCAGCAGCTACCACAGACCTGATGATGAAGAACATGATGGTGGGTGTCCACCCAAGGAAAAACAAAAAGATCCCCAAACGGAAAGACGAAATGAAAACAAGCATTTCTGAAAGTGGGAAGAAGTATTTCCTACCCTCCCCTGGGTAAGAAAGAATTGGGGCTCTGTTGCTTCTCTCATTGCAATGGGCCTTTGGCATCTAAGCTCAGCCGTGCAACGTAATTGTCCAACACATCTAGTTGCTCTGGTGATAGCTAGCTTCCTGTGTTTCCTTAGAAAGGAAGTAGGAGGCAAATATATATTCATTCTGGAAAAAAAAGGTTTAGTTCCCTATGTTACTTTGGAGAGAGATCTGGACTGATCACTGAGTGTTTGGCAGATTAAAAAAAAAATCATAATCAAATTATAATTAATGTCTTCAGTCTCTGCACTATCAAACATTTTCCTGTCCTCTCACAAACCTTTGTAGGATTCTGAAAACCCTCCAGATCTCTGTTATGATGCTTATCCCAGAGACTGGGAACTACTAACTCATCAAGTGAATATGTGCTGAACCCAGCCCACCATTCAAAGCCATGGCTAGGAAAACAGGATTTGTGAGTGCCTGCAAAGGAATCGCCAAAACTCGGGCTGCAAGAGGAAAACAAAACATTTCCCTATGATACCAGAGGTTTTCAAATAAATGGAAAAGAGAGGAGAAGGTCTTAAGGAAACTGCTGAGTAGCATCTGAAATACTGAATGCAGCAAAACCAGGTGGATTCCTTGTCACAGGATGTTGCACTTGTGTAAGGGATATGAAATACAGAGAGGAAGGGAAAAGAAAAACCTGACAGACTACAGATTACTGAAAGTCAAATCCAAAAATCAACAGAATAATTGGGTTTTAATGTTTTGTTTCAGTCCCAACAAGTTTATTTCTCTGCACAAACAAAGGTTTGGGAAATAAGCAGTACCACTTGTAACACCATGAGGAAAAATGTCTACAGGTGGTCAAATTAAGCATTTCTAAGAGCATCATGAACCATAATAAGCAGTAGGATGAGCTTTTAAAATTGATAAATGGCTTGAAAATAATAAGGTTATTATTTTGAAGTTAGAAAGTTACTTATAGGGCATTACAAGAAACCGCTTTCGCCAAGAGGAAAATAAGTATAAATTACTAGGAAATATTGACATAACAGAGACACTCAAGGGATGCAGAGATTTTTGTTTGGAAAAAGAGAACTGGGAGTACTGAAAGACAGCAAGATTATGATGTCAGTAACTAGATGAAAAGAAAGTTGCATCAGGCCACGGAGCCTTTTCTGTTTCTGAATGGTCTAGTATCAGTTAATTTTATTCTCTCCTTCTCTAGGTTTCCTAGTGCTATCACCATGCTGGGCTCAATTCACCTCCTGTTCAAGAAAGAGATCATGATGCTGTGACTGAGCTGGTTGCAAAAGGAAAACTGACTGTGATAATTCAGATTAATGTACAGGCATCAGTTTTCCTTGGCAAACTGTTAACACAGATGCAAGTCTTTACAAAGGCTCAGCTCTACTTTCTGCTGCTGCCTCTCCCCTCTCTGATTCCCCAGTTCCTGGTGGAAGTGAAAGGGACAGTGCCAGGGCACGTCATTTGGCTTCTTGGTTGCTTTCCTTGACATCCACTTACAAACCTAAAAGCATTCACTACTTGTTTTGCTGTCATAACTAAAGCCTTCCATCAGATACAACAACCTCACTTCGGAATACACCAGAAGATCACCTCTGTCTCAGAAAACTCTGCAGGACAAGTCTAATTTACTTCTGCAGAGTCAAAGGGAGGGGAGAAGCTAGTGATGGAAATGCTGTTCACTGAAGGGCCAAAACTAATGACACTGCACAGAAATAAACATACAAGTCTGTTAAAACAGGAGAGAGAAGAATGCAACTCCTACAACTGCAGTTCAAAAATAAGAAAAAAGCTCAGATTTGAGAAAGGGAGGATGGGGAGGAGAAACATGCTTCCTTGTCTGAGTGACACAACTGAAACACTGGCTGGTACTAGGGAAGTCATTTAAAAAAAAAATCTAGTGCATGGAAGGCTGATCCAAACACAAGAGTTTACAGAGCCATGAATTCAAACCAGGGCTGGTTTCTTGGTGCTCCTATGGTGCATGGCTGCAGACTCACAGAGTAAGATTTGAGTAACCATGGTACAACCTATGCAGAATTTAAAATATACAAGGTTTATTAATCCATAGGTCCAAAATTCAAAGCCCAGACTTAATGGCTGAAGCATCAAGCTCGAAATAGCATCAAGTTATGCTACTGAAAAAACGTCATGTTTGAAGGAGAGCCACTGGGATTTATGAGCTACACAAGAAAGTGTAAGTGCAATGTGGCTTTCAATTTCAATTTCCATGCTTTAGAACCCCTTACAAAGCAGTGTGCAGAGACAGCAAGTAGCATAAGGGAGTTAGTGTCACAGAAAAAAGCACGGTCAGGTTGTTTGCCTTACACCGCTTAAGCCAGAACTTACAGCAAGAAATCAGTATCAATAATAGCACTGCCCATTATTAAGGTCCAGGGACACGTTCTGGCTGTATCTCAACCACACACTGGGAGCACTAGGCCACTGCATGCAGCAGCCTCATACTTTTTTATGCTGCTATTATTACTTTGAGTTCAATATAAGGAAACCCAGACTGCTGCCTGGGCAGGATGCGGTTGGATTGAAACTAGTCCCTAGCCTGTGTGATTAGGGAATGAACATTCCTATACACACTGAGGAAAACAAATGATGCCGCTGTGGGACTGCCAAGTCCTACATGCAACAGACTGTCATCTAGGAGGGTAAGCCTCATGTCATGTCCTTCCCACCCCTCCACACTTTTTATTCCACAAGGAAGTTTCTGGATCAGAAATGTCAAGTTAGGGAAATGTGCCACTGCTACTCTTCCATCTTTCCTTATTCATCCTCTCAATCCACTTGAATACTTGATCATTCTCTCTGTTGGCCTGAGAAGAATCATCACCTTTGTCAGGATTTTCCTGGACAGATATTTATGAGTGGTTCAGTAATGATCGTGATGCCAATGCTGAGCAGGAGTGTAGCGCACCCTCAGCAAGTGTGCCAGCAGCACCAAGCTGTGTGGCCCAGGCAACAAGCTGGAAGGAAGGGATGCTATCTAGAGGGACCTTGACAGGCTTGAGTTATGGGCCCATTCGAACTGCATGAAGTTCAACAAGGCCAAGTGCAAGGTCCTACACATGCATCAGCACAATCCCAAGCACAGCTAACTACAGTTTGGGCAGAGAATGGTTTGAGGGCAGCCCTGAGGACAAGGACTTGGGGGTGTTAATTGAAAAGCCCAACATGAGCCAGCAATGGGAGTGCACAGCCCAGAAAGCCAACCACATCCTGGGCTGCATCAAAACCAATGTGACCAGAGGATGAAGGAGGTGATTCTGCCCCTCTGCTCTGCAGAGACACCCCACCTGGAACACTGTGTCCAACTCTGGGGTTCCCAGTACAAGAAAAATATGGAGATGCTGGAGCAAGTCCAGGGGAGGAGGGCTGGAGCACCTCTCTTATGAAGACAGGCTGAGAGTTGGGGTTGTTCAGCCTGTAGGAGAGAAGGCTCCAGGGAGACCTTATTGCAGCCTTCCAGTACCTGAAGGGGCTACAGGAAAGATGGAGAGGGACTCTTAGCAAGGAGTGTAGTGCTACAATAATGTGCTTTTTACTTTAAAGTAAAAGAGGGGAGATTTAGATTAGATATTAGGAACAAATTCTAGAAATAATAACTTACACTGAGTATGCAGAGTAATAGAACGAAGATGTAGGTGAAGTGTGTTGGATCACGTCACCCATCTCTTCGCCAACATTGTATCATTCCCTACTGGGTGTTTATAGTTTTTGGCCAGTACAGGTTAAAATGGCACTTTAAATAGTTACACTTCTTTCAGGGACTCTTCCACAGCCCAGTGGATCTCACAGTTAGTGTAATTTAATATTAGATCTCTAATTTTTTTTTTCTCTCCGCTGTACCAAATTACCCTCAACTCCATTTTTTTGTCAGTAAACTTCAGCCATGAAATGGTCTGAGGTTGGGATCCAGTAAGAAATCAACTTGGTTATTCTTCACACTTGTTTTCATACTCATGAGCAAGTGATATTTGTATAACCTATGTCACATATACATAGCATCATTAACTTGCACAAACATGTGATAACTATGTTTTTAGGAATATTTGTCGTCTGAATGCAACCAATATCCATGGCAAAGTGTAACATTCCAAATAGACAATAGTAAATCTGCCTTAAAAAAACCACTTAGTTCTAACCAAAAAGGAGTTCTACCCACAACTGCAACTGTCTGGGAGTCAAGCATGCAAAACTCATCTTAAAGTGGTAACTTTTTTGTAAATAAAAATGTTAGGTTTTTAAGGGTCATTCCCCAACCTGCTCGCGCTAGAAATAGGCATTTTAAGAACAGAAGAATCTTGGATTTCCAAGGGAATATTTCACACAGTTCTCACTCTACTATGTGATGAGGTAAGATACTTTAAAATCGTACAACAGTGTATACCCGCAGAAGTAGAGCTACTCAACGTTGGTGAATGTCACCTTAACAAACACCTGAGTGCAGCATGCTACTGCCCCTAAGAAAGAAAACCTAGTCTCAGTGATACCCCACAGACTTCAGGTTTTTGATCATAGTTTCTTGGATGTCAGCAGAAAGGTTTCAAATAATACATGTGAGCTCTGCACCAGACACCTAGGCCACCAGACACCAGACCTAACTGAGCAAAATACTGATTCTTCTGGCTTATAGTCATTCTAAAAACAAATTAGCAAGCCTTTATTGAATGAAGTGCTATAGAAATAGTATAATTGCATCTTTATTCTTCAGACTAAATATCTCTGGGCCCCATATTACCCATTGTACATGTAATCTTTTTATGAGAGGAATTTGATTTAAAAGGGTATTTGATTTTTTTTTCCAATTTCTGTGTTACTATGATAATGAAAAATAGCCTTTCATTAAAAAGGTAGGTACATGTGTTAAAAAAAAATATATGACTGTGCAAAATGTGGGCTGTGGAAAACTTGAAAATTAAAGACTTTGTTCCTTCAATGGAACAGCCAGTCAATCAAACTTGGGATTGGTATCTCAGCTCTCCAAACCATATAGATTTAATACACAAAAGACCCGTGTTCCCCGTGGAAACACTGACAACCACAAGCATTCATTTCCAAGTACCTTGGTATATTCAGCTGTGTGCACAAAAACTTAAAAGCACAGTCATATTAAAATATTTAAATAAAGTGAGTAACACATCACTTACAGTGTAACAGCATTGTGTGTACAACAGCATATCATGGCACCTGTATCTTCTAGTAGACAGGTAAGCAGATATAGAAAGGCATTTCAACAGATAGGTATGGTCTCACAACATGACTAGTAACATATGGTGTCCTTGGCAGCAGAAGTGGTCATTTAATGAAGCCCATTGTAGGCTGTGCATGTAATTTATGTTTTAACTTTTGTAAACATCACCTAGTTGCTATGGCTGGGGGCTCTGTATAAATCATTAAACAAATATATTCAACAATATAAACGAAGTCAAGAAGCAGGAAATCTCCATTTCCATATTTAAATCTGCCTGCATGTGCATCATTACTTTATTAACTTGCCAATATATGCACCCATCTGCATACTGTATTGAAGACAGTTGGGGCTTTTTTGGTTTTGTTTTGTTGGGGGGGGGGGGGTTGTAGCCTGTACTTACAGAATTTTGTATGGAGCTATAGAAAAATCAGCAGTAGCGATGGTTGGTAACCTTTCCTTAAGTAACCAAGCCAAGAGAAGTCCACCACCAGATTAATAAAATAGCTACTCATAAGGAAAACGAGCCATGGCTACAAATTGCAATCAAATGGGAACTTACAGAGCAAGCTCACATCAGACCTGTTCCAGAAATTTTAAAAAGCCAAAGAAATTTAAAAGTCCCACAAAGCCTCAAGCACAGGTTTTAAACTTAATGTGAGTAAAGACATTAGCATTGGTTGAACTTCTCTTGTGCTTAAACACATGTGTAAGTCTTTGTAGGACTGGTATCTAAATTCATATGCTTAGACTTTTACAGAACACAGAAACAGCAGAGCACATAATTCTAAGAAAAAATGTACTTTTATCACTGATTTTACTCACCCAAACAGTTCAGAGTTCTAATATAAGGCACACAGAATAATAGTATAAAATTATTCTTATCCCTTATTCTCAGTAGCATCAGTCAATGAGAAGAAAAAGACTATAGCCTATCTATATTTAATTATAAAGAAGGTTTCTCTCTGATTAATTGAATCATTAAACATGCACAGATACATTTCATGGTATTAAATATTAGTTACCTTCCAGTATATTAAGAAGTAAAAATCAGAGTGGATTAAATGGGAAGAATTATTCTTAGTGTATGACTCGCAGTGCATACAACCCTTCACTTGTTTCCCAGGAAACGAAAAGGAAGCGCAGACATTCAACGCAGAACAAGAAAATGTGCACAGGCTGCAGAACAACTGGCAAAAAAATCTTGGCCTCTCTTTAATTTATTTATGGTTTTAGCTATTGTGCTGTTTATTCTAGCCTTTACAAAAGAACAATTCCAGCACTAATATTCTGGTACCGGCAGTTGGTGTTTCTATTAAAAATACAATAAAAATACTACTTTAGGCATTATGAGATATGGAAAAACAGACCAACCCAAAATATCTGCAGCATGTGTTCATAATAAGGGAGGATTTATCAAAACACTTTTGTTTGAGAACCCATGTGGTTTAAGTGGTGAGTACCTGCAATGCTGTGGCTTGGTTTACATGTACATGGTGTATACCCAGATAATTCACTTCTCTCTGATAACTTCATTAGAAGAGAGTACAGAGGGGAAGATTAAAATAAAAAGGAAAATCAGGTGTCATTTGCAGAAATGACAAGGCTGAGAGCATAGTTTGGAGCAGAGGTTTGAAGCTGCCATGCTATGCCTCTCACAGCTGCCTACACTTCGTGTCATTAATAACCAGTAAATAAGATCTGCAGGTGGGCATATAGGGCACCCCGAGCCAAGAAGCTGTAGTGAGGGCTTCTGTCTCTAAGATGGGTGGCCAGGCTCATTTGCACAAGGCTGCTTATGTTTCCATACAGAAGTGTAACCCTACTTAGCATAGCTTCAGGGAAGCTGCTACAATACAGAGAATGCTAATTACTGTAACCAACTGGCAATGATGCATCCAAAATTAAATGGCCTGTGACTGAGCAGATGAACAATTTTTATAGCCCTAAGTTCAGGGAACATGGATATTCTGTCAAATTAACAGTCAGTCTATTTGGTCTTAATAGGTAAATTGAAATCTTTTAAAAGACATTTAGATGTGCTATTATGTTATCAGTGTAAGTATAGTTCTCCTTCCAGTTTAAAGGTGTTCAATTCAATCTAAAATACCTGTAGCCTACTACAGGGAGGGAGTAAAAAAAAAAAAAAAAAAAGGAAAAACAAATAAAAAACCAAGCCACAACCCTTACAACATTTTATGGCACTTATAAACTCATTTTCAGGTGAAGCTGCAACATGGCCTCTGCTCCTACTCTAGGTTCCTGTTCATCTCTGTGTACTCAGGCAAAATTCCCAGTGAAGTCACAAGCTGCTCTGAGTGCAGAAGTCTTCAGGCAAGGACACTGCAGATTGCCTCTTCAGTCTTCAATTCCAGTGAAATTTGGGTTTTTCTCAGGAGAAGGTTGTAAGTTCAAAGTTTTTACTTGACTTTCTACTATGAGCTTTAACAAGTAAATCAAAGTCAAGGTCAGGCATAAATACTCCATGATTTTTCCTGATTGTAGTTAGCAAATGAATTACCCATATATTTCAGCACAGATGATATAGCAGACCAGCTTTCCTACAAGCACTCTCAAAAATGTATGTATTCATCAACTGACTTTATTATCCTCCTTAAAGTTGCAAGACCATTTTTCTGAATACCAGAAAATACCTCAGAAAATAATTCTAAATAAACCATGTAGAAAAAAAAGTTCCAAAAGGCAAATTTTATTGCCAGAGTGCAGTCCTTTTCAAAGGATGTTTTGTAGGAAGTGAGACTCACAAGGAAAGCTATTGGTGCAGTGTATTTGTCAGAATGGTTCATTTACAGATCTATCAGTAAGCAAGACCCTGGCTGTATTCCAGAAAAGCAGAGTTGTGAGGAAGTCCAGCTTATTGTCCCCCCAGACAACCAACCTCTGAATCAAAAAATTGGCACTTATGATAACAGAAATGTTACTGAAATCTAGATCTTCAGTTACTTGTCAGAAGACACTGACATTATTGAATTGAAAGACAGATGTTTATTCATCCCACCTTCCCAATACCAAGTATGGGATTCACCTCATCAGTCTTATGACACGTCTAGTCTACTCACCTTAAGGTCCCTATACAGGCATTGGAGAAAAAATGGACAGTTGTAGAATACAATTCTTCAAACCCATTTAGGACATTTATCTGAAGTTATGACACATTGTAGCCTAGAAAGCTCTACTTCTCTGCAACTACTCCTACATGGGTTTGGTGAGATTTCCTTGTATGTAGATACCTACATCTCTCTGTTGGGTGAAGAGGAACCTACAAAAAAGCCCTCACTTGTCTTTCAGACACCCGAAATGAAAGGCTGGGGGAACTGGGCTTGTTCAGCCTGAAGAAGAGAAGGCTGTGGGGGGACCTCATTGCAGCCTTCCAGTACCTGAAGGGAGCAGAGAAACAGGAGGGGAATCAACTTTTTAAAAGGGTGGACAATGGCAGGACAAGGTTGAATGGGTTAAAACTAACGGAAGGAAGGTTTAGATTAGCTATTAGGGGGAAGTTTTTTACAGAGAGTGGTAAGGTGCTGGAATGGGCTGCCCAGAGCGGTGGTGGATGCCCCGTCCCTGGAGGTGTTCAAGGCCAGGTTGGATGGGGCCCTGGGCAACCTTGTGTAGATCCAGGCCTGGAGGTTGGTGGCCCTGCCTGTGGCAGGGGGGGGTGGAGCTCTATGATCCTTGGGGTCCCTTCCAACCCATGCCATTCTATGATTCTATGATTCTATGAAAGCTGTTGTAGTTTTATAGGGCTGGGCCCTGGTAGAGGAGGGGGCTGCAGGGGTGGCTGCTGCAAGAAGCAGCCAGAAGCTTTCTGCAGGCACCAGAGAGCAAGCGGCAAGATCTTGTCACGCTTCTCATTACCCGACTCTGGTGTCACTGGCTGTGCAGTGCAGTGTAATAAATTAGAGAGTTTTCTTTCCTTTATTCTGTGTTGAGTCTGTTTTGCTCGTGATGTTGATTATAGAATGATCTCTCCCTGTCCTTATCTCAACTCCTAAGCCTCTCAATATATATTTTCTTCCTTGTCCAACTAAAAAGGGGAATGATAGAGTGGCTTTGGTGGGCATCTGGCCTCCAGCCAGGGCCAAACCACCACAACTGCGTACCCTGCATACCCTTCGAAGGGCTCTTTATGGGTTCCTTGAAGAGTGCTTGCACACTGGGAAAAACCCCTTTTGTGGCCACCAGGACTCGAGCAGGGTCTCCTTCTCCTTCACACCCATGAGCACAGAGGGGTGAGGGGAGCTGCCGAGACAAACTTACTAAGGAGCAAAACTGCCAGAACAGCTGCAGCCGCCATTCGAGTAGGAATTGACGGATATTGATAACATCAACAGAGTATCTCTGCAGTTTTCACATAGGTCCCTCTCTTCACTTATTGGCTCTTTGCTCCAATTGTTTCGGTCTTTGCTTTTCCATTTCTCCATTTCCTTCCTTTGCTTTTCCATTTCTCCATTTCCTTCCTAACATAACTCCCCTAGATAGACTTAAAAAACAGTAACACAAAGCTTATAAAAATCCAGCAGTTCCTGGTTATATGTTATATCCTTCCTCTCTTGTCAATGTAAGATCTGTATAGCAGTCTATTTCTTAAATGTGCTTTTCCTTAAACTAGCCTCAGAGGCTAAATCTACATTTACCTGAGCTGTGGTGTCCCAGGAGCACCCTGAAGTCTCTGAAGTCACATCTGACAAACCACCATTAACTATTAAAAATGGGATGAGGTGTTTCTTGTTTAATCTGGTAACATTATCATAACAGACAGCAAGAAAAAATATTTGAATACAGAACATCTTTGCTAAATGTTATTTTAATTAAGAGACAGAAACTGGGACTACATATTTCAGAGGTAAATTGAGTAGGAAAGACTTGGGATTAATTTGGATCTGTAGCATCTTATATATCTTGCTGGCAAAAGCCTGGTCCTGCAAGAAGCCATATACAACACCCTGGTTGCTGCTGCACTCCAAAGGGCTCTGGTTTTGAGCCAAGGGTAAACATCACTTTTTTACAATTTTAACAAAAAATCCACTAGAAAGCCTTTCAAAGATCAACTGAACTTATTAAATCTACTCAGTCCAATTAATGCAAAAATTAGACACAAGTATCAACTGCATATACTAGCAGGAAAGACTTCTTTTTTCTTACATTATCATGAAGTTTAAAAGAATTCATTAAAATACACAGCTTTGTATATTCTGGACTAAAAGAACTCTGTATGTTTATAGGGAGATTGAGTTTTTAAAAAAATGCATTTCCATAAACTAGTAGCTCATATTCAGCTACTGGATTCACCCTCAGAAGCACTGAAGTTATTGAGCAGTGAGTTAGTGACACAATACTTCAGTGGGAAAACTCCAGTTGGGCCATTTTGCAGGTGTCTGCAGCTAAGAGCCAGGAAGAGTTGGGGCATTGTTACCATCGTCTCTCTCTCTCCTGCTTTGCAGCTTTCTCTTTCCTTCTTTCCTGCCAGGAAAAACTGTCCAGGATTACTGAGCTCAGTACAAAACTTAACACACCACTCACATTCACACCAGCATCTGTCAAATCACTGGATAAACACAGCTGGCTCCCGCTGCCACGCAAAGAAATGCTCTGAGGGTGATATATTTACCAGCTCTCCTTAGCATCCCTCCTGTTCGAAGTCATCAGCTGCAACTGGACTCAGAACCCACCTCTGATTACGCAACATACAGGGAATAGACAGGCATCTTTTTAATGCTACGACTGGAGTAACACCAGTTCCCCTGCTACATATGTTTACTAGCGCTCCTCTGTGGAGACTGGCAATGGGCAACACACAATTTGATATGAATTTTAGGTGAAGCCATTTATTGGGTGAAATCACACAGATTATATACATTTGTTACTGCAAACGTGGCAAGCTAAAAAACTGCTAATTGGTTACATACACTGTTTACACCCCACTGATTGGTTAGTGATTATAACGAGTTCTCATAAACATATCTTATAGCTAAATATCGTTAGTTTACCTTTGATGCCTAAAAGCATCCTCACACCTGCTGTTTTGACCATCATCTTTATGGATGGTTCTTAACATGTTCCGTTACTCCCAAGTACCTTCCCATAACAACTTCTTGGTTTAGGGTAGCCTGTACCCCTGTCATCAAGGCCGCTGTGTTTTGAGAATGTGATTATTAAGATCCTCTTGGCATGAGTAACTATTTCTGCCTCATGGGAACACGAGGCTATTGATTGTCAGGGCCTATGTCTTCAGCAAAGAGAGCTGGGCCGCCAGCAGGCCTGCTGTCTTCCCCAACACTCCTCTGCTGGAAATTACTATCCCTGTAACACACAATACACTCCTTGATTTGCCATGGTGCAAAAGAAACAAATTATGCCCAGCACTGTGACAGCCCATGAGCAGTGAAAGCAAAACAAAAAACCAAGTCTGACTTTGTAGCAAACAGGTGAAGAGAACAGGGGTAGCAAACAGCTCAGGGGTGGTAAGATCATAAACCATCACAGCTATTTGTAAAACAAATTAGTGATTTTGATGCCCTTTGCACAAGGTAGGATGAGTCCCATGACTGAAATGTGGCTATCAACAGCTACTGGCTGTTCAGAAGGGGCAGGCAAAGAAGGAGGAGCAGAGGGTTTGCCCTCTAAATAAAGAATTGAATAGAGTGTGAAGAGCTCTCTCTGAAGAATAGCCATGAGCAGGTTGCAAGACTATGGCTAAGAATCAGAGGCTGAAGCAACAAGGGTGCGTTGTAATTGGTATCTACTATGGGCTGCCTGATCAAGGGGAGTCTATTGACAAAGCCTTCTTACTCCAGCTCCAGGAGGCATTGCACTCACAGACTCTTATCCTGTTGGGGGGATTCAGCCACCTCAACATCTGCTGGAAAAGTAGCATGGCAAGCTCTAGGCAATCCAGACTTCTGGAGTGCATTGACAGTAACTTCTTAAGCCAGGTAATAGCCCTACCAGAAGGGATGCAATATGGGACCTGTTGGTCACCAATGCAAGAGAGCTAATTGGTGATGCCAAGACTGGAGGCAGCTTGAGATGTAGTGATCATGCACGGGTAGAGCTCACAGTCCTGAGAAATAAGGGTCAAGAGAAGAGTAAAGTCAGGACCTGGAATTTTAGGAAAGCAAACTTCCAGCTCTTCAAGAAGTTGGTCAATAGAACCGCCCTGGGAAATGGCCCTCAGGGACAAGGAAGCAGCGCAGACCTGGCAGATCTTTAAGGATGCTTTCCATACAGTGTAAGAGCTCTTGATCCCCAGGTGTAAGAAATCAGGTAAAGAAGAGAAGAGACCAGAATGGTTGAGTCAGAACCTGGTGGGCAAGAAGGCAGGCAGTGGAAGCAGGGACAGGTATCCTAGGAAGAGTATAGGGACACTGATGGGACACCTTATTGCAGCCTTCCAGTACCTAAAGGGGGCTTATAAGAAAGATGGGGGAAAGCTTTTTAGTAGGTTCTGTTGTGAGAGGTCAAGGAGTAATGGCTTTAAATTAAAAGAGGGTAGATTTTGGATAGATACAAGAAAGAAATTTTTCACAATGAAGGTGGTGAAACACTGAAACAGGTTGCCTAATATGTGGTAAATGGAAACATTCAAGGTCAAGTTGGGACAGGGGTCTGAACAACCTGATCTTGTTTAAGATGTCCTTCCTCATGGCATGGAGAGTTGGACTAGGTCCTTTCCAACCCAAACTATTCAATGATTATACATTGTCTCTGACATGATCCTTACAGGATGACTTTTCTGAAAGGTTAGAAAAGCACTGAGTATGACTGAGATTTAAATAAAGGGGTCTGCATGCCTTCTGTAGTGTGATTTCATATTTGTAATGGGAAAAATCAGTGCTGTGGATGATCCTTTCCCCATATGGATCTTTGTGCTGACACTAATGTCAGCAAAAATCAGGAACGCTGAGAGGGGTTCGCATGACTCCATACTGATGCTGAGGAGCACACCAAGGTGCTCTGTTGCCCGTGACCTGAAGCTGTATTTTAGAGCCTTTAAGAAGAGCTGTGCCCAAATAAACATGGGTTTTAAGTGACAACAATGGACAGTCAGTTTTGATTCCAGATACTGAGAATGAGGCCAGGGATTTTTCACGATGTAAAAGGCAATGGTTGCTACATCATCCCACCACTCCAAAGTTCTCAGTGAAGTGAGATTTTAGAGAAGAGTGACTTATCTTAAAGGATTTTAAAAGAGAATAGGACAAAGAACCCAAATGTATTTCAGAAGCTGCAGCAAGTCTAACATTCAGATGTTTCTGGCCTGGAGAAATTTGTCATTCCCAGCATGAAACCAGGAATTCAAAGTAAAGCACAAAGTATGGGATGGAAAGGGACTTATCTTGCTTAGTGAATGCTTAAGGTCACTCTTCAGCCATGTGCTCTTACCCCTTATATATCCATATCTGTTTCTTATACTGTAACAGCAAGCACAAACAAATATATATATATTTAATCAAGTTCAATAGCTACAATTGGACCAGGACTGTTAAGAAAAATTGCTTGCATGTTACTGTTTCACTGTTTTACCACTGTTTCACGTATGCTGAGCCTGCTATAAGAAGGATCGTGTCCTCCCCAACTGCTTGGGACCAAAGAGCCCACATCCCTCGTTAGGGTGCTTCTCTTTAAAAATCTTTAGACTTTCTGTTTACAAATGCAGCTCCTGCAAAAACAAGTATTGGGTGTTCTCCCAGGTGCATGAGATGCAGTAGCAGACCTGTGAGAGCACTGCCAGGTACCCTCACTGTCCTGGGATGAATCATCACCTCATGTATGACCTCCATGATGAGGACTACAGCAGAGCTGGGGTCATTCAACATACATACCCAGAAACGCACACCCTCACACAGCTTGTCTGATGCCTGGGAAAGGACAAAAAGCAGACAGAGTGCTGTGCAGCCGTCAGGAAGGCACTGCCATCTGTGGTGGACCACCAGGAATCAGGACATGGCCACTGAGGGCAGGACGGGAAACCTGCCTCAGAAAAATCCATGCTCATTCTCAAATTACTCCTTCTGCCCAGGGTAACAGTGGCCTGCAACTTCCAGCTGAGGTGGTTTTATAGGTGTCGAGATGCCAGTCAGCAAGCCCTATGGTATGAGCTGTGTGTACTCAGGACCTTTCAGGAGGAGGTGATAAACCTGCCGGAAGGCGGCACAATGCGCAGCGCCTGCACTGCTGGCTGCCTGCTCAAATTAAATTTTAATAGAACTTTTAAAAATAATTTCAGCATAAACCACAATGTATGTGAGCAAGCCTAAATTAATAAAAAAACTATCTTTCAAGAATGAAGAATAAATGTAATCTGAGATCAATATTTATGAAGCTGTGATTAATTGACTGATGACCAAATGATTACAAACTTCTGTCTGAGGCAGCTACTCAAATGTATTAGCTTTGACCAAAAAAAAAAATTAAAAAAAAATACAAATTGGGTCAATGAAAAAATGCATTCTTAATCAATTTTTAATAGCACTTAAGATTTTATGATTTTTTAAACTTTCCTTTTAATAATTAATCAGAAAAATGAATCTAATTTAAACAAGGTGGTGTAAGGAGTTCTGTATCTGTTTGATGGTGTTCTTAATGAAGAAATTCAATTAGGGCTGACTTTTCATTATAAATCTCTGGTTTTAAGGAATGCTCTCATTGGCTGGTAAACATTTGAGACTGGGAGGATAACGGAGGTGAATCACACTGCTCAGCACAATCTACTCATTAAGATTTTACACTGTTAATTCCAGCCTCCCCTCACTTCCAAATAAAAAAGCCCCACCCAACAGAAAAAGGAAAAGAAATTCGTGATCTCTGTAACTTTTTTGACCTTCTCTGGTGTGTTGCTGTGCTTTGCCCTGTTCCTTGCAACATCCTGGGTAAAGAACCTAAGCTGACTGTAGCCACCATAAGGTGTACTGAAAGGCGGTCGCAATTACAGTTTAAATCCAGGCCTATTGTACCCATGTGTATGTTTTGCCAGTAATATACTCCATGGTCCAAACTCTGGTATAAGGTGGAACACTTGGAAGTTCAGCAACAGCCAAAATCTGCAGAACAATGGCCCACAATATTCGCTGTGTGGATAGATGGAAGCACCGCTCTCCTGAAGGTAGCTAAATCCATGCAGATGGATTTTCTATGCATAAAAAGTAGCTAAATTCACCCCTCTTCTCTGTTAGACTGCCTATTTCACAAATGCTCAGTATACAGCAGCAAATAAAACAAGCACAGGACACAAAGCATGGTCCTTTTATCCATGTCTCTTCAAGACACTGTCTGGTACAGCTGTGGCTCATTGCAACCAGCCTTCCCTTGACACTCACCTGAAAAGCCCATGGCTACATCCTTAGGCTGAGACATACCATTACAGGTGGGTCAGAGAGCGCCTGCACGGTGCAGTACTTCTGGTGCTTCTTCCTGCCCTTGGATGTCATTCTAATATAATTCAGTTTGTACGGATAAAATATTCATCTGAAAAAGGGTCTGATGGGAAATCAACCTCTTGCATGACCCTCAACAGAAAAGGGATAGCCTAACATCCTAGGCATGCAAGCTGCATCGACTTCAGACATAACCCAGCATTTTTATTTACCTGTTTGGTTTCTTGCTGACATATGGCAAGAAAAATGCAAAGTATCAGAAAAGCAAGATCAAAAATCTAAAAAAGGTCATAAAAAACAAGGTTCAAGAACATGTAAGAAACTTAAAGGTGCACAAGTCCATGGGACGTGACAAGTTGCATCCACAGTTACGGAGGGAACTGGCGAATAAAGTGGCCAAGCCACTCTCCATCACATTTGAGAGGTCTTTAAAGTCTGGTGAAGTCCTCAGTGACTGGAAAAGGGGAAACAGAACCCCCATTTCATGGACTTTCTTTTCCTTTTTCTGAAAAAAAAAGGAAGACCCAGCTACAGGCCAGTTAGTTAGTCTCCCCCCTGTGCCCAGCAAGATCATGGTTTGAATTTAGGCACCCAGAATCCCACACTTAAATCAGTTCTTAACTCGTGGGTTTAGGCAAATTTCACTCTCTATTCCCCTAAATCACATAAAATCGCCCGGGAAACTTCTTAAAAGCTAAAGATCCAGCTTTGTTTCTTAAAAAGGAAACTCTTCAAGGCAAACCTCAAACAGACTTCACTTTTGCAGAAGCAGATACTGAGAGTGGATACCCTGGCTTGGCAGCTCCCAGTCATTTCTACCTCAGCAGAATTAGAAAGAAAAACCCCAGTTATTTATTTGTGCAGGTGTAAGCAATGATCTTCAAGTTAGGTTTTCATGGTACAAAGACAGACATCCAAAAGTAGCCAAACAATCAAAACCAATATGACTGCAGCAGCTATTTTTCACTTACCAGCTGGGTTAATCACCCAAGAAGAAACAAATTTCACTGTTCACACCCTCACCCGTGCTCCTCCTTGGCTCTGCACAATGTGCTGCTGGGAAACATGCACAGATGTGAAATCCAGGTGATTTATGTACTTTAGGTAAAAAATATAGTAATTTTATTTGGCTTTATGAGTCAAACAATATGAGTCTCAAGTTGAAAAGACTTAACTGGCTCAGTGTGACCAGTTTACCTTGTGGTAAATTGGTTCCCTTCAAACTCTCATCAAAGAACTTTGTGATAAAGTTTTGTATTTTCACCATTAATCGCCTCAAGCTTTCTGAGATTTCAAAAGCATGTAGTGAAGCAGCTAAAGCATTTCACAAATAAAGTCCTAATCCTGGGAGATCATTAACGGTTAGGTTCTCGGTTTTTAGCACATTCCTTTAACCACCCTTTCTCTGTAGATTTAATAACAGTGGTGCCCAGACACACATCTCTTGCCTGCTTGTTTGATCCCTACACCCCAACCCCTCTGCAGAGGCATGCCAGGCATTCCAGGAGTTTTTTATCTGTTTCATTCTGGTTCCAGCCCTACTACAAAAGCACCCTCCACGCTACACAGACTCCGGTGCTAGTTAGCCGGGACTCTAAACGCTTGTTACCCCCTGCAGTCACGTTATATTTCTCAGCTCCCTTTAGCTGCAGCAGATTCCTACCCCTCCAGCTCCCTTCTCCACGCTCTCTTGCAGTTTCCCTCTCTCAGCACTACAGAATTAAATATTTTCCATGCCCCTGAAGAGTTGGTAACATCATCCCATAAATTTCAACTAAACCTCAGGCGCTACTAGATCACAAATAATTTTTGAAGTATTCGTTCACTGACTAGGCATCCGACTTCAGCAGAAATCTGCTAAACAAATAAGTTTAACCTCCTTACACAGAAAATATATTCCTTTTAGCAGCTTATTCAGAAAAATAAGCTCCTTTACAAGCTATTTTCGGCTGAGAGAAAATATATTCATCCCAACAGAGCTTGTTCTCTAACAGGTCACTTTCCAGTTACATACACTTTTTTGAAGCAGTGGAAGTCATGCCTTTGAACGGGTTCCTGCTTTATCCCAGCTTCATTCAAAAGAGTTTCACATGTCAACTGTAAGATGCATTTCCTTGCTTTTGATTTCTCTTTCATGCATTTACCCTTTCTGCTCTTTGCATTGTCTATTCAAATTCTTTTTTCAGTAAAAATCAATATAAAAATAAAGCTGAGAAAGATAAATAACAGGAATTTGCTGAATTCCTGTGCAGTTCACCATCTCCACGATAAACACACTGAACAAATTTCAGGCTCCAGTGGTTCTCTTTAAAGCTCAAACCCCTGTATTTTTACATTTTCCCTGTGAAAAGTCTCAGAGCATCCTCCTACCTAAATGGCAGGTCAATTGTGCTAGGACTGAAAGCATGTCCTCACTGGACTTCCACTCCCTCCAGCTAATGATAATTAACAGTACGTCCATTATGTTGCTAATTGGTTCTTTTTTGACTAGGCATTAATCATGTTTTGCCAAAGTTTACTAAAATGTGTTGTACTTTAACAGGTGAGTACTCAAATCTTTATCAAGCGCACCTTGGTCAAACCTGTCCTTTCCCACCTAAGGATACGTTATCATCAAAGCTGCAAGGCCTCTTCTACACTGCAATGTCACCGTGGATTAGTTTTCTCGCTTTATTTGCAGTGACTTACCTATATAAAATTGAAATGCACCCATGCAACTCTGCTATGTCGGCCTAAGATACTTTCCTTGTTAATCATTGCATCCACAACTTTACGCTTGTTTGAATTAGCTGCTCAGCATTCTAAGCATTTATCATGTGGCACAATGTTAAATCACTCAGGTCTATAATTTTCAGCATGCTGTGGCACGTTTACAAGAAACTACAGGAATCCTGGGACTGAGGTCAAGCGAGCAGACTCCTAGGAGCCTCCCATCCCGCCAACACTGCTTCCCAGCTGCTCTCCATCAGCCTGGAAAGCACAACTGGAGGCTCTGTGATTTGGAGAGTCATCAACACAAGCTGGGTGGCAGAACCATGTTTTCATCTGGCACCTGGGTTTCCACAGATTGGGACAGGATCTTCCATCAGGCATCGTTAGGAAAGTGCCACCATGCACAGCACTCACAGGGCTTGGGGACTTGCTGCAGTCCTCGTTTCCTCATCACGCACAGAGCTGCAGCCACGTGGGCTGTGAAAATCCCACCTGAGCCAACAGGCCATGCTTCGGGCCAAGAAGCAAGGGGTTTCAGCCAAGCTGCCTGTGCAGTGTAGGAGCTGATGGTTGAAACTGCTGCTGGGTATGGGCAGCTGCAGGTGGTGATGGGGGGGCTGGGCTCTTGCCCCCGGAATTTCCCTTGGAACATGTTCCCATTTGCTGTATTGTATTTCAGAGTAGGGGAACAGAAGGCCATAGGGGGAAACACAAAAACAGGCTCAGGTGAATTAACAGTATTAAAGCGGCTGATTTATTTAATTTAGCAGAATGAAGCATGAGCAGGACAAAGGTTCATGGGGGGGAAAGCAGTCCCTTTGCAACTGCGTCGGCCTCCTCCTACAAATGCCTTTCACCAAGGACTCCCCAGGACACGCTGCTCCCCTCCAAGAAGGCCGTGCGCAGGCCCAAACCTCCACGGCCCCCCCTACCCCGCCCCGAGGTCACCTCTGTGGGGCTGCGGGGCGGCGAGGCCTGGCCTGGCCTTCGCCCCGGCGGAGCTCGGCGATAACCCGCCGGCCCGATGGCCGGTACTTTAGCGGTGGAGGGCGGCGGGGGGACGCGAGTGGGGCAGCAGCGGCCCGGCGGCAGGCAGAGCCGTGAGGGGGCCGCAGCTCCCGCCCGCCCTCCAGGGGAACGCTGCAAAAGCGCGCACCGCCTCCCCTCCGCCGGGCGGCGGCTTGGCCTCGCCGGCTTGCCGTAGCGGGGCTGGCGGGGGGCCGCTGCCGCCGCCGCCGCTGTTACTGCCTGCGGGACTTCCGTGCTGGCGGGGAGGCGTCGGGCCGCCGCGATGGCGCAGCACGGGCCGAACGTCACGCTGTCCCTCACGCTGCCCATCACCTGCCACATCTGCCTGGGGAAGGTAACGGCGCCGCTGCTGCCCTTCCCCCTCAGTCCCTGCCTGCGGGCGGCGCGGTGGTGGGGAGGGAAGGCGGCCCGCCTCGGCTCGGCGCGGCCCGGCCCGGCCCGGCTGGCGGCTCGTCGGGGTCCCCGCCACGGCCCGGAACCCTGACCCCATCGGGTTTGCCCCTTCTACGGGTCTGCGGCTCCGCGCTGGGAAGAAAGTCGGGGCGTGGGGTCTGTTCTCCAAGAAGGAAGGGGGGGGGGGGGGGAAGAGAGCGATGGGGGTGTGTCTGCTCTCCTCGGGATGGTGAGGGGTCCCGCCTCGGGGAGGAGGGGATCCCGTCCACCGGGAAGGCCGGTCCCGGCTGCGGGCGAGGTTTGTCGCCACCGTTGGGATGGTGGGAACCGTGCGCCCTCCCGGCGGGAACCTCCCGGGGGCTGTTAGAGGGGGCTGGCGGCCCCAGAGCCCGAGGTCGCCCCGCGATGGAGCGTGGCTGTGCGGCTCCCGGGGTGAAAAGCTTTGCGGTTGGATTTATTTCTTATTTTATTTTCCTTCTGGTGTCGGTAGGATAATCTGGTTTAAAGCGCCAGGTGAGTTTGTGTTTGAGCGTGGTGCTGTGTCGCAGAGGACAAGTGAAACAAAGAGAGGATGTATAGCCAAGTGGATTTAAAAAGTATTGAGCAAAACTGCAGCAGCCTGGAGGAAAAGTTTCCATTTCCACTTTCTGACCCTTTCTCAGTCCCTTCCTCTTCTCCCTCAGGAAGCAGAGGGCTCTGACTTGTCTGCTCCTCTCTAAAAGCCCCAGAGCTCATTTCAGAGCTGTCACTAATTGCTTCTCAAATTCTTTCCTCATTCCATACCTCTTTTTTTCTCCTCCCCTTCTTGTTTCCTTGCTCTCCAAAACAAACCTCTTAAAGCACAACAGTAATTACAGGGGAAGAAGCAGTCTTTCATGTTTGTACTCTGGCATTTGCTGTCTGGTTTCTTTCTTCCTCACGTGGCCTTTACTCCAAGACCTTTTTTGCTGGAGTGGTAACAAAGAATAGGCACGTTTGATGTATAAAGTAGGTGTAGTGCTGGTAGTGAGAGTAGTCAGATATCTCCCTTCTCTCAACTCTCTTAACTCTGACAGAGAGTGATGCTTTTAGCAACCACATTTACTCATTTCTGTGCTCTTCTGTGGAAGCCAGCAAGACTTCCTGGCTGTGGTCCTGTTACCTCTCCTCTTCTATTTCTCCGTTTGATGAAAACAGAGAACAGAGATTTACTGTGTCTGTAATGCAGAGTGGGTGCTCTTGAGAGCAAAATCAAACTGATGGCCTGTTTGCTATTTGAATCTGATCCTAGTGACTGTCTAAGCTAAACATTTGATAGATTCACTGAGTATTCACTCACATTTTGCTGTAAACCCACTGGGTTATTTCAAGCCAGTTATTTCTGAAGTTGGTCAGGAATTGATATTGCTGAGTTTATGCTGGAAGAGATTTCTACGCTCTGCTTACTTGGTATCAGTTGCTGAGGTAATATAATAACATTATGAAAGTGAATCTACTGGTAATATCTATAATGAAGGTGTTTGAATGTTTTCCTTTTTAGATGTGTGAAGCTGTTAAAATTTTGCCAAAGTTGAGAACTGGGGCTTTTTTGCTTTTTTTTTTAATACCATTTTCTCTAACTTGGAACTTCATTGAATATCTTCATCAGAAAAAGCTCTTCTCAAAAGTAGGGTTAGAGAAAGAAAAGTCAGTTAGTTTAAGGGAAAAAAAATCTTGCTGGTTTGCCCTACCTTGTGGGGAGGGAGCAGAACATGTCATGGAGGGGTGACATATTCTAATATTTCTGTGGGTTGTGGGATAGACTTCAAATTGAGTAGAAGACCCACCCTACAATCAGAATGTACCTCTCACTATCTCTGCGAAATTTGCAAGAGACTGACTGCAAAATAGAAACTGTGCACTTTGTAATGGTGAGGAGATAAAAAGAGATGTTGAAGAGAATCTCATTCAATAATGGCCAACCCCCCAGTGTTTTTTAAGCAGAGGTCTTGGGGAGTGAGGGCAGGGAGCGTTACCCTGTTTTGTTGGTGTGAAATGTTGTGAAGTATATTGGCAAGATGTGCAGATAACCATCTATAATAAGAGTTAATTGCTTGGGCAAATTTCATGCTTGTTACCTGGATGTGCTTTTAACACACTGTGGGCTGTCTTCTGGGGTACCTGTACGGAGAGTTAGTGATCAGATCAGAAGCCGCCTGTGTCTGACTGTTGGGTTTACTCACCCTAGAACGACTGTCGGTGTCTCCTGTTGGTTGTGGTGTTTGCTGGGGCACACAGTTCTCTGTGTGTTGAACCCCCCTAGGATGTCTGGGGATTCGTTCGCTGGTATCACTGTGTCCGCTTTTCCATGCGCCTGCTCCTCCCTTAATGCTGCTTCAAGGTCCAGAAGTGCCTTCGAAGTGACACAGATGCAGACAGGGCTTGATTTTGGTCTGCAGAGTCGTCATGTTTGGGGGGTGGAGGGTGTGGGAAATGGAAATTGCTCAAAATCACCCAGCTGATGGAGCCTGCTCAAATAAGCTGTAGTCTTTCTAGGCATTGTGGCCGATTAAGGAACTGAAACTCTGCTCTAATTCAAATGAAATGCTCTTTTAGTAATGAGGCATGTCGTGATCAGCCCCCCCCTCCCCGCCTCTGCTCAGGGACTGGGTGAAGGGCAGCAGCACCCCCAGCCATTCTGTGACATTTCAATAGTCGCTGCTTCTGCTGTTGTGGCATGGATTGCTTTGTGTGGGTCCTGAGCCAACAGAAGTATCAACCTCAGCCCTGAAATGAAACTTGTAAAGGTGTGTAAATCAGAAGCAGTGTACCCTGGAGAGCAATAAATGTGACTTACTATTTGGCTGGAGATATGGAATAATCATTCACTTGCAAGAAGTGCGTGTTCATGTTGGGTTTGGGGTAACTGAGGGTCTCTTGCTCCCCATGGGGAAGACCTGCACTCCTGAAATGTCTTTTCCTGTTTGGACTATTTTAGGTTATTTTCTGCTGTATCCTATGATTGTCATCTGTATAATCATTCTCAGGCTGCTTCTGAGAGAGGAAGAAGTATGGCTAGAGAAAAAGTTGTGGGTTTTTTCCTTCTAGGAAAGCTGAAAAAAGCTTTTTTTCTGGTAAAGTAGTAAATAAGATATTTGTTTTAACAATTGAAACTGTAATATTTAAATGTTTCCAAAGCATTGGTGTGCTAAGGCTTGCATTAATCACAAAAAAAACACTTAATTAGAGGTGAAAGTGTGCAGACACGTGAAGAGATTGTTTAGTCTCTTTACATTCAGGCTTTTAGTATCTTGATCTTCTGTTTGTGTACAGATAAATCCTTTGGCTTCCAGGACTGTGATATTGGAGTTTTTAGGAATATTGTGAATCCTGTAGTATAACAGCAGCATAGATAGTATATTGCAGAAGCAGCTGACAGATCAGGGCCTTAACTTGAGATCCACCTGTGCTTCAGTAGTAAAAGGCCTGAGTTTTAGTTTGTGCAACACTGTATAGGTACAATCACCACAGGATACATCTGATCTGTTTTCCCAAGTGGTTATTGGCTGTCCTTTCCAGCGTTTCATTTTTCCTTTCCAGTTTGACTACTCGACTAATAGCATGAAAGAGGAAATCTTGGGGATTATGAGGACTGCCTTTAATTTGAAACAACTCTTTGAACTTGGGCTTTAAGTGCAACACAGTAGAGTATGAAGTAGTCAATACTAATGTTTCCGTGTCTTGAAAGGTGTTTCTTGGGCAAAGACAGAGGTGGAGGAAAAGCAAGTGATTATTTCTAAGGCACACACATCCCCCCCAACACATCCCCCCCCCCCAAACAGGGATACTGATGTTAAGTCATAAAATATTTTAGAGTGCATGTTATAGTAAGCTGTAACAGAAGCTGAAGTAAGGTATAAGTATAGGGGAAAGTCTTTTTCTTCTGTATAGTATTTGGTCCCTCTATGCACACTTACTTTCAAACAGGTTTTATAGTTAAATGAGAGAATAATGCATTGTCAATATTTTCTGAGAGTTTGTTTTCCCTGCTGTGTTGGAAGGGGAGGGAAAGCTTCTTGAAAGGATCTGTGTCTGATTGGAATATTTAATCCTTCAGTTAGCTGCCCCGATCTTGGGCAATGACTTATTTAGTAGCAATGCATATCTAGCAGGAGGCTCGAATTAGTGATTGCTGGTTCATGTTTCTGCTCTGTGGTTTTGGCCCTTATCCTTTTTAAAGCTGATTTCCATGAAGCTGATTATGTGTGGGCTAGAGTTAATCTGTAATGCTATCCCTTCCAGCAACACCTCTTCCAAGGCAAAGTGTTGGCTGTTGCCAGGAGCAATCCCACATTCCCTCACTTTTGGAAATCAAAAGCGATTGCATTTCACCAGAGCGGTTGGCTGCAGTCCTTGCAGGTTGTGGGGTGAAGGAAGGGTGTCTGTCACATTGTGTGTTAACGAGCTCTTGGAATCAAGAACCTTAGTTTTGCAAAAATGGTTTTAGCTTTGGAGCCTTAATAACAAGGGACTTTGGTGATGCGAGTTAACTAGCCCCATGAAACAGTGTCTCATTCCTGCAAGATCAGCCTGGTACTGAGAGATGGAGTGATACATTTTCTGATTCTGTTACCCAAAACAGCAATAAAGTATTGTTAAAGTGTTCATAGTGTCTTTATGTTTGTTTTGGTTTATTTCTTCTTTTTTTTTTCCCACTCTTAATACTAAAAGGTCCGTCACCCGGTCATCTGTGTCAACAACCACGTCTTCTGTTCCATTTGTATTGAAGTGTGGCTGAAGAACAATAATCAGTGCCCAGCTTGCAGGATCCCCATCACACCTGAAAACCCTTGCAAGGAAATTATAGGTAAGAACAACTTCAGGCTTTGAAATAATTTTCTGGTAACAGCTGATGGTGGAAATTCTTTTGAATCTAAAGATCTCTGGATATTTTTTCATCTGTTTTTTGTTGATGGGGGCTTTCTGCCACCATCTAAGGAAGATCTGACTTTAAATCTTTCTGGAAGCATACATAATAGCTACAGGGTAAAAATTCCAAAGATGATGGGTGTATTACTGGCCAGATTATTTGAAGGCAGCAAATACCCCACAGGTCTAATGATTGGTTTGTAGGTCTGGGTTGGACAGTGGTGCTTTTAACTGGGGAGGGAGGGAGGAGAAGCATCTTACTACCTGTGCATTGCAACCCCTTGACCCAAGAGAATAACATTTAACTGAGGAATTGTATACTTAAATTCATAGTCTTAAATGAGTATGTGGTCTTTTTTTCTTTTTATGTTTGTTTAATTTTGTTACCATTTCCTCACTTTTGCTTTATTTTTAAGAAAATGTCTGTTAACATAGAAATAAGACAAAGCTACAGCAGCTAAATGAGGGTCTGAACTCCCCCAGAGCTAGGAAATACTGCAGTCTCTAGCTGACCTAAAATGCCAGCTCTGCTACTTGGTTCTGAGAGAAAAATATATCTGAACAGTCTCTCTTTAGAAACTTACACTATCTTATACTGGTTATATACTGATTCCTTCCCACCCTTAGTTCTGCTTAAATAGTGTGGTTTTAAGTAAGATATGATTCTGTCAAGGAAAACACAAATTTGAAAAATTCAAAAGTTTTTCTTCCTGCTGTGAGGTGGGATTTTGACTTCTAATCATCACTAATTGATACTTCTGTTGAACCTGTTCTGAAAATTAAAGGGCTTTAAATCTCTTGTGGTTGCTGATTGGTCCTATATTAGCGGTATTGGTAGTTGTTCATATGAAAAGAGCTATAAGATGGATTACTAATATTGAGTTGACTGAAAAAGGAACAATATTAGCGTTTCTTTCATCCTGTGCTGCTTTAGGAGGAACAAGTGAAAGTGATCCTATATTTAGTCCGACAGTCAGAAAACACCTACGTAAAACGAGGCTTGAATTGCTCCACAAAGAATATGAGGTAAGGACACGGGGAATGTTGTGACTTTCAGATGAACTGCAGCTCTTACATTGCTGCATACAGCTGGTCCTTCTGCTTTGAGTCCCCTTGTTTTTAATTTGGGTAAAGGTTTATACTGGGTCCACGTGAAATTCAGCTGCATTAAAATCCTGCCTGCTGTCCAAGGTTACAGGAGGCTTGAAGTGATCCCACTGAAGTCATGGTAACGTTTTTTTTTCTGTGCCACAGGTAGCAGAATACAGTTAATTCTGTAGATTTGTGGGAATTCTGCCCCCGTCCCTCCCAGGGGCTATGGAAGGATTTTCTTCATGCATATTGGCTGTTGGGTGCTTTTAGTTCTGTCTTGGACACAAATGCAGACAGTTTCTGAAGTAATTCTCTGTTGCTCAAGGGGACTAAATTCCTTCTTAAAGACTATTGCCCACTGTAACCTTCTGCCATAGGTTAATTTTTATCATTGTTGCTTTATTATTTTCCAAAAATGAGTGCATGTTTAGAAGTTTATATCCACTCTTCTGCTGGGAAAATAGTCTCTTAGGAACAAGGTGAAAAGGTGCTAATAAGGAATATGTTTAGTTCGGTTTCTCAACTGTTGTTTCCTTAGTAGCAGCAGTGTGAAGGAGGACATCATGTATTTTGTAAGGAAACCTGCCTCAGAGGAGAATGAGAGAAAGGAAACGGACACTGTATATATTCTTAACACTGGGGAAGTAGGGGCTTTCTTTTATGACAAGCTTGCCTGGAGCTCAGCTGCTTTCATCCTCTAGGAAAGGAGGTTTCCTGCCTTTCTATTGAATCAACCCAAAGATCACACAGAGAGGTATAGGATAACATAAGTTTCTCCTAAAAATCTGAATTTAAAATGGTTATTCTCATGCTTGGGGAATAAAAAAAGTAAAAGCTTGATTATTTGTGCAAGCACACCTTGGATTTAGGTAAATGCCTTCCTTGTATGGCCTCCTTTAGTCTGACCTTGAGCAGCTCGAGTATATAAGTTGAACAGTGTAGAAGACACATTTTCAAGATAAATGATTTCTTCTCATCCCTTTAACAACAGGCTTTTGAATGATTTTGCTTCTCTGTGGCTTCAGACCAATAAAACTAAGAGCTTTGCCGTTTGCACTTTGAGAGTCTCTCCTAAGAGGTTGCTGCTATCCTAAGATGTAGCTGGAGCAGGCTCTCCCAAGCAGTGGTTTGTCCATTTTGAATCTTGAGGCTTTCAGCATCTGAGCACGTGATGTTTCGGAATGATATGAAACATTCTCAAATAATAGCAAATGAGTCAGCAGAGGACGACCTGAAGAACACTCCTGATACAGGAAATCCTCCCACAGAGTGCCCTAATAATAGATTCACGTTGCGGAATGCTTTGAAGCTTTTGGTCTGCCCGCCAGTTTGTTCAGGGTCCTTTATGCAGTCAAGGGATTCCCTTCACTAAAACCTTTGCTGTGCTCGAGTGTGCAGGTTGATTAAAATCCTGCCCAGAGCACAGTAGATAAGCATACTCAGAGATATGTGGGAGTGAAGGCGTGCACCTGGGCTTGCCAGGACCCATGTTTCTAAAGCGCTGGGGGAGCTTGCCAGCATTATTTTGTTAATTTCTCGCTTCCTGTTAATTCCTGTGAATTTCTGACACCTTTAGGATGAAATCGAATCCTTGCAGAAAGAAGTGGAAGATCTGAGGGGTAAAAATCTCAGTTTACAGACACAGCTGAAATCTTTTCTGGATCCTACGGCATCAGCTTTGTCTTGCCAAAGTGAGGAAACTAGCCAGTCATCAAATGAAGCGAGTACCAGTGACCCAAAAATCCCAGAGGAATGGAGCAAAAAGCTGAAAGCTGCCAATGATATGTATGAAAAAGTGATGGATAACATGGAAAAACTCAAGGAGGTAATAAATAATGTTAATCATAGAATGGTTTGGGTTGGAAGGGACTGGAAAGATCATCTAGTTCCAAGCCCCCTGCCACGGGCTATCTGGTTGTGTGACTGTTTCCTCTTCGTTAAACAGGAGTAAGAACTAGAATGACCTCTGGGTGCTTCATAGATTCAGAAGAAAGAGGAAAAAATTGAATTCCAGTGACTGTTGGTGTATCATAGTATTTCCATATAGCCTTTGCAAGTGTCAGCTGTTATTGCTTGTTCTAGTGAGTCTTGTCTGTGACTCTTCTTCAACTCTATGGGTGTGTAATTGGATTATAGTAGCACTTGTCACCAGTATTGATGACAAGATTCCTCAGACTTGCAATAATCTATATATTATATCTATTTTACAACATTCAGTGCCCAAACACAGTGCAGTTGGCTGAGGCAGATTTTGCACTGTTGCCCTCCCTGCTAGCCGATACTTTTGGTGCAATTTGCTGAGAGTAATTTGACCCTTTGACCGAAAATAGACAAGCTTCAGCATTTTATTGGATCCTTTATTGGAAACCTGCATCTCTTCTATACATCTTGAAAGTAATAAAAAAAGAAGACCTGATAGTGCAGAAGGAGGGTTGCAGGAGATATGTGAAAATACATCTAAATAAAAATATCTCGCCAAATCTATCTGCGGACACAAGAAGGATCACCTCAAACACTGAAGAAGAGTGAAATTTCAAGCTTATTTTGAGAACCAGGGTGGAAAGAACTGGTCTTGCATTTATTCAAAATGCTGACTTTATTTCTGCTATTAACAAATCAGTGTTGCCTCCTGCAAACATGAAACATTACATATTCAGGATAATTTTTTTCTCCTTTGTAACCATTAATAGTGTTTACACTTTTCCTGTGCTATAGACTCAGCACCCCCTCATACTGTTCTGCTATTCTGTTGTTGTTAATGGGGCACTTCTAGATTTGCCTCTGTGGAGTCTAAAGCAAACCCTGGCACTGATTGGACTGTGTAATAAATGCTAAAAGGAATAAACTGAGTTTCCAAAATTAGCTTTTTCAATAGCTTAGCTAGACTCGAGACTTCAACTTTACAGGCTGGGACAACATCTACTGCCCTCCTAAGAGGTTCCCAGGAGCTTCAGAGTCACTTGTAGTTGACAAAAAGGGGTTCACAGCAAAGAGTTCTTGTCTGCCTAACTTTGTTAAACTGTACTGCCTCTTTTATTTTTGGTGGTGACTAAGGTTGCTGACTTTTTCCCTAGGTAAGTAAAAAGAATATAGCAGAGACTGAGGGAGGGGGTGTTTGAGGTTTTGGGCAGGGCAGGGTGGGGTCAATATAACTTCAACTTGAGCAAGAAAATGGTTTTAAGCTTCTGGAGTCTCTGAATGGTTAAGGGTTAGACATGAATAGAGGTTTAGAGAGATTTTAGGGACCAAGTCTTAAACAGAATAGAATCATTTAGGTTGGAAAATACCTTTTAGGATTTGAAGTCCAACGTTCTTTTCCATCTGTTCCATGTTCAACATTTTTTAAACCAGACTGACTCAGGAAATCGCAGATACTTTTATCATTTAATGTCTTAGAGCAGAGACTCCCATTGTTACTTTGAGTGGAGTCATAACGAGTTGTTGATACAAACCCAGTAGCAGAAATACCAGACAAAGTAAGCTCATTATGACTGTAGTTACATGTATTTGTTAACGTAGATGTTGTGCTGCAAGTGGGGAATCCCACACAGGTTACTGGCTTAGAGGGTCTAGCATTCTCTGGAAGAAGCACGTCCCAAAGAGAACCAGCCCTTCTGTGCCGTGTGAATGCCCTGCCTACCAACCCTACTCAACTCGTGCAATTTCCTGTTTGACTGAGAGGCTGGGGGAGCTGTGTCTTTGGGAAAAGAGCAAGGTCTTGGCCACATTGTCAAGTGATTTGATTCTCCTTTGGAAGTGAAGTGTTCTGGATTCCTACTCATTGCTTTCAGGATAGCTTTATGGTTTTATTTTTTAAATACCAAACAGTTGACACCTGGGCATCCAAGCCCTGGGATCACCCTTCCCATTCCTTCTTTATCAGAAGTCTCTATTTACTCTTCCCCTGGGATTATTGTGGTGTTTGGGGGAAGGGGAGCGGGCCGGTGTTTGTTTCTTTTCTGCTTCATTTCCCCCAGCCCTCCACTGTCTTAGTGTCATCTGGAGAGGGTGTTGGGGATATTTGTATAAGCATTTAGAGTTTTCTTCCTCTCTCCTTGCACTGATTGATGCTTCTGAGAAAGTACATTTCACCCCTGAGCCCAGTTGCATGGTTCCTTTTTCAGATCTAACTCTAGATCATACTTTTATTATGCAGTGGAAGCATCGTCTGATTGAGGCAATGAATTACATACGAGTCCTGGACTGGTGGTGCTGTTTTCAGCATGCAGAGACTGAGCAGACTGCGAAGTGCAAAGAGTGTTTTCCACTTGTTAGAATGGTGGCATCCCTTGTTCTGAAACACGGCAGCAGGAAAACTTCTCTTTACATGAAGTATCTTGTTAACAAGGGTGTCCGCTGAACTGAGAAGAAGGAATTGACCTCAATTCAAGGAGTAAGAAGGGGTTTGAATCAGGAGGCTTAATCACAATGTCCTGGAAGAAAGTGAAGAAAGACTGCAAATAGCTTGTCCTGATGGATTTACATCCATAGGATAACTGTGCTTTAAAAACAACAAGCCAAAAAGAGCAATCTTACTCTAATTTGGAATGGAGGAAGCTGTTCAACATTAGTTTTGCTGATACCTGCACATTGTAATGTTAATGTACTTAACGTATTTAGTCATGTGGAAAAAAAAAACATGGAATTGCCATTAGTACATCTCCTTAATGACTTTCTGTACTAACTAACATAGCTGTGTTTATTTCCCTAGATAGGACACTTGCGATGTATTTTGGGAATATAAATAAAAAATGTCTGTTCGCTATTCAGTTTTGCAAGCCATTTCCCATGGTGATTTTTAAGTGGTGTCCCTGTCTGAAGACTGTTTCCTGCCTTCACATTTCTAGTTCTGTCTCTTTAAAAAGGAGTAGCAGCTTGTCCTATAAATATTATAAGTCATTTCTGGTTTATTGTATACTTATTTTTTTTTCTTTTCTTTTTCCTTAGGCAAATAAGAAACTGAGCATGGAAAACAATAGCCTTTTAAGAGAGAATTTGCGACTAAAAGCTGAAGTTGATAGTAGATCACCCCAAAAGTACGTGAATATTTTAAAAGCTACCATATTTTATTTATAGACTGTTTAACTGTTGTAGGACTTTAACAGTGGTGGTGTACATGGTGTTACATCTGTGTCTCCAGGTAGATTTTGGAATTTTTATCCTCATAGATTTGGGTGACGAATGAAACTTGCAGAGTAGCAGCAAGTCTACAGTAAAGGAATATGACATGATTACAAGTGTTTGTTCCTTGAGTTACCCGGCCATTTATGAAGGACTGGATTTATTAGTTCAACTCTACGGTTCACTTGTTTTTGTTATTGTGAAATTTGTAAATCTGGTATACGGTAAAAATAGGCCTGCTACTGGGCACAGAGGTTCTGGTTGGTTGTATTTGGTTTTGCTTTGTTCTTGCTTTTGCTGTTTTCAGAGATTGTTTGTGGACTTAGGCTCCCTGTTCAAGGAAGGTCCCTGATAGCTTTGTGTCTGGGCAGGGTATATAGAATTGAGCTTCTGCAGCATGAGAATATTCCCGGAACTGACACTGGTGTTTAGTACCATGTCTTAAACAGTTAAGACATCAACAACAATGATATCAAAAGCAGAAACTTTTGCTATACTGATTACAGCTGTGTGCTGAGGTACAGCTCCTTGGAAGAACTTTGTGAAGCAAAGTGTTCATGTTGTTAAAGTTGTGTTATTTCCTTTCATTGTTTTCCTACCTTTTTTTCTTTTAACTCTCACTGCTTTAGAAAATAAAATCTAAGAGCAGCATTGGCCAAAGGTTTATATGGTGCTTTGAGGAAGGGCATTGAGGGGTACCTGTGTAATATGAGAAGCTAGCTCTCTGCATTTTGCTCTACTTCACAACTCACCAGAAGATGAAATTGCCCCTTAGAGCGTGCTTGCCACACTGCTTGTCATTCAGGGCCGCAGGAAAGAAGATGCCTGATTCTTCTCCAGTGCTGTTAAATGCATAAAAGTACATTCTGCCCTGAAGTTCCCTAACAAGGGAGATAGAACCCTGTTTAAGGTCTTGGCAGTGGAAAGGGCTCTAATGGCATGGAATGTCTTTTCCCATAAGATTTGAGAGGGAGCTGGCAAGGATGGTAAACTTAAATAGATGTAATTCAATAAATCCTAGAAAAGAAGAGTGAGAAGAGACCAGATCATCTAACTTGATTTTACTTTACTGATGCCAGGTAAACTCCCCAGTGAAGAGAATTTCTGTTTATCTTACCATGTGCACATTTTAGCATGCTGTTGATCATAAAAATTAGATAACAGGAGTTGGGTGTGTTTGAAGAACCAGTCTTTGTTGCAGGCTGATTATTTTCCCATCTCTTGCCAATGTGGCCTAGGACCGTCATGTTCTCCTTTAGAAGGACAGATGCAGACAGATGTTATTAGGAATTGGACAGCGTCAAGGTCTGTTTTGTAACCCAGATGCTGGATAGATTGACCTGTCCATGTCTCTACTATTAAACCTGGGAATGATCTTTGGCTAAAGTTAACTCTAGAACTGCCTGTGGGAACGTGGAGAACATGAGTTGAATCAGGCTTAAACTGGGCCAGGAACAGTTCTGTATACTACTGCTACCTTCAGCTTTGGTTTTACTTTAAACCTAGTGTCATACAGCAAGGATTTTAAGGAAGGAAAAATTTCTGAAAGAAACCGTTCACCATGTTACATTGGTCAATTTTGATTCACTCTACCTACACCCATTCTGTTCTAGTCGTGTTTTCTAGACTGAATTCGTCCAGTTCTTCTAGACAAGTGCCACTTAAGAGAAAAAGTGAACTTCTGATTTATTTGGTTTTGCTCTGATCTCAGTGCTCTTCACTGTCTGTGGTTTTCTGAAGCAATAATACTTAGAACTGAGTACTAGATTCCAAATGAAGCCTCTCAGTAGCACCAAGGAGAACAGAAAAACTGTCTTGTGTCTTACTACAGCATCTAATATTGATACCTTGCAATGCACTACTTGTGCCTTCCTTTTGCCTGGCACTTCTAGCACAAATGACCACTGCCAGTTCTGTTAAATAGCTACTTACAAATTTACCTTCCTACTTCATTTTGCATTTGTGCTGCTAAGATCCCCCTCACAAGTGTGAGACTTAACCCATTTATGGGCCTTTTTCAGGTTGATGTTTTGATGCACATGTCAAACTTAAAATAATTCTTTTGAATTCGAGTCATGTCCTTCAGGTGGTAGGAAGTCTCTTCTGTCTTGGTGGTGTTAGCAGAGTTGATGACTTAGTTTTCACCTTTTGTAGTCATTACTCTGGTCAGTATCTAAACCAGGCCTAAGATCAAGATGTTTTTCAACCATTCTTCTGGTTCTGATGGCAGACTTAGATAATAGCTAGAAGGTCTTTCAGCTGCACTGCACGCAGTGGACAGGGGTTGCAATAAATGCTTTCTTACCTTGCTTATGAAACCAGAATTGAAGGCGTAAGCATCAAAGCCCAATCATGTCACTATAATGAAACTTTTCTCTGCAGATACATTTGTTTCAGTGTATTTTATTCAGATGTACTCAGAAGGTACATTGTTTCATACGACATATATTCCTTAGCTTCAGATTGTTGACTTTGGTGTCATGCTTAAACAGCTGGCTAGATAACTACCTAAAAATTGTATCAAATTATTTTTTAAAGATTTATTCGATATTCAGTTCCCTTATCCCAAACTAAGTTTAATTTTGTGCATTATGACAACCTAAATTATTTTAGTAGGCTTTGCTTTATAGCAAAGGAATCACTGATGGCAAGTGTGTTCTCCCTTTGGAACACAGATTCTATGTCTGACATCACAGAAAAAAATATAATTAGCCTTCTTAAGTGGTCAATAAAAAAAACCCTTTCCTTTTATCATAGTCTTCAGTTGTTTTTTCTTTGTATCCATTAAAATCTGTTGAAAAATGTCATGTGTGTCAATAAAATTGACATTACATCCATGTCAGGGATTTTTATACATTTTTTTAAATTGATGATTCTGATCGATTAGAGGTTTGTTGGGTTGGTTTTTTTTTCCCTGAAGCATTTTTGAGAGTAGACCTTCACCAGAGTATCACACCATCATATAGTTGTAGCATAGGTCTGAAAAGCAAATAGAGAAAAGTTTCTTGCTCTGATGTTTATGAAGACCTGCATTAGTCTCCCATTGCTCATGCAAATTAGACTGAGTATTTGGTGGTTGCTGCTTGCTCTTTCTTTGCTCTCTCTCCTGAGGAATTTTCAGGGACTTCCGTTCTCCTGATACAGAACAGGAAAATTTCTAAAACTTAAGTTTTGCAGGATGATAAAGCCCTATTACTTCCAGCTCTACTTAAAATAGAAACCCGTTGGGCCTATTGGCAAGGCACAATGGATCTAAAAGCATTTTTGGCAAAGGGATGTTTGCTTTTTACCTGAAGGAAAATAACTAGCAAGTCCATCTACTCCGGGGTATACTGTATTTTATGAATGGTTAGATTCAAATTAGCTTGAACCAGACTTCTAGGCTTCCAAGGAGTCTTTTCCCTAAATATTTAATTTCTTCTGCCAGTTAAAATCCCAGTCTGAAAAACTATCTATAACATGCAGAAAATCATTGTGTTCTCTCTTTTCTCTAGTGTTGTGAGTTCTTGTTTTATTGTTGTTGATTTGGGGTAGGGTTTTTTTCCCCTTTTCTACAGTTTCACTGTTTATCTTGTCTAGATTTCTGACTTTAGGTACCTGTGCACCGACATCCAAGGTTGTTGACTTTTTAGGTTATTCTGCACAACATAGAATTTTTTTTCTAATTCGATCTTTCTGCTCATGCCAGATGATTTGATTCAGTCTGTGTTTTACTGAGGCTGCAAACAGGCTTCTAGTAACTGGTGTCCAGCGTGCAGAGGGTAAGAATGCTGCAGGACTGGAGCATCTCCCCTGTGAGGAAAGGCTGAATGAACTGGGGCTGTTCAGCCTTGAGAAGAGACTGAGAGGGACCTGATCAATGTTTATAAAAATCTTAAGTGTGGGAGACAAAGGGAAATGGCCAGCCCCTTTTCAGTGCTCTGTGGAGACAGGACAAGGGGCAATGGCTGCAAGTTGGAGCACAGGACGTTCCGCACCAACATGCGGAAAAACTTTTTCACAGTGAGGGTGACAGAGCCCTGGCACAGGCTGCCCAGGGAGGTGGTGGAGTCTCCTTCTCTGGAGATACTCAAGACCCGTCTGGACGCCTATCTGAGTGATGTGTCCTAGGGAGCTGCTTTGGCAGGGGGGTTGGACCCGACGATCTCTCAAGGTCCCTTCCAACCCCTACGATTCTGTGATTCTTACCTCCCTGCAAGTGTGCTGTTTTCAAAGATCAACTGCAGCGTGGCCTCACAGTCAAGAGGAGGGAATGCCGTTTCGTAGCCTTCAAAACAACTTTGAGTTCTTGAGCTTTAGTATTAAATTCTGAGGAAGCAGCTGCTCCAGGCGTGAAAAAGTAAACTTTAAGCAGATGGGTAAGGACACTCAGGTCTCACTGCTTGGTTTTGTGGTTTTTTCTGGTGGATTTTTTTTTTTTTTTTTTTTTTTTTTTAGTAATTCTGAAGTAATCCTTTCTGGTTGATGCTGTTCACTGACCTTGGGTATAATCTGGCTTTACTATGTGAAATACCAGTGCTGCTTCACCAAAAGATGTTAAAATGCTTGGAGGGGTTTTGAACATGTGTCCGAATTCACCCAATTCCCTAATCATGGAATCACAGAATGGCATGGGTTGGAAGGGACCCCAAGGATCATAGAGCTGCAGTGCCCCTGCCACAGACAGGGCTACCAACCTCCAGGCCTGGATCTACACAAGGCTGCCCAGGGTCCCATCCAACCTGGCCTTGAACACTTCCAGGGACGGGGCATCCACCACCTCTCTGGGTAGCCTAAGTGAAAGGAGAAGCTCTTTCCAGACAGCATACTTGACTTGGCTGTTACTCTCAAATCCTGCTGCTCTGCAGTCATCCAACCAACGTAAAAGCTTAGCCTTACTCATGTGATGTGAAGGAAGTGGATTTCCTTGATACTTAGCAGAGATTTCATGAGTGAAGCCGTTTGTCTTCAGCTTGGTTTGTACTCTCTGAACTGTGTGACAAAAGGAATTTACTGCCCAGTTATTTGCTTATATTGAAAATAACTTCTCCTTTTACAAGCTTAGAAAATTAGCTATGGCAAGAGCTTCTACTGTGTCCTGCAAAAAGGAGCCATTGTACACTTTCTTCTGTCAGCCAGCTTGGCCTGCAGAATGGAGAGCAGTAGTAGGTTAATACCCAGGGGCCTAATTCAGATTCCATTACTGATGCTTTTTTTTTTTTTTCTGGCCTCAGATCTTAAATAGAGCAACCTGCGTGCAGTATCAATCTTGACTTCCCCCACCCCTCCTTCCCCCTTGGATTTCCTACCTCGTTTTTCCCCTCTAACAGCAGAATCTAGGATCTAGGTGATAAGACTTGGTTTGGTTGTATGTTCTGGCATTGCCCTGAACAGGTCCCAACTGTACATTGTCACTTCCCACTTCTCATTCTTTGTTTGCTTTGGAGAATGGATCATGCTCACATATCTGAGCTGCAGACTGGTCCCAGTCTGGGCCATCAGGTGGTTAGAAGTAAAGAGTCATCTTCCATGGCATCCTTGCAGCCCTGGTCTTCTGTAAATGGTTCTACAGAAAAGCTATTTGCTGCAGCAGCTTACTTACCTGCAAAGCAAAATGAGGTTGTGTGGTTTTAAATTGACTTGGTACAACCTAAGGGCTCAACCAGACACACGTGCTACAGTTAGTGGTCACTGAAGTGTGAAAATAAAACCCTAAAGCTGAATGTGCAGCACTGATGGATGAGAAGAAACAACAGAAGAAATTTGCTTTCTTGTAGGTGAGAGACCATTAAACTTCTCAAACAGTTTCTAAATGGACATCTTCAGGAGTACTTGAACATAAGAGAAAATGCAGTTGTGGAATAACGTGAAAGAGGGCTACTCAAACATCATAGCTATAATTTTAGTTCTTCTTGGTCCCTGTAAGTGAGAGCTGACTCCAACATTCTGATTGGTGTCAAGTTAGATTCATGTTGGGACAAGAACTCTGCCTAAGGAAAAATCCTGAAATATGAGATTCAAGTGTTCATCTAGGCACCTCAGACACTGTAACATATCCATTACACCTAGATGGGACTGGCAGCTGTGGTACAGGACCCATAGGGTACCTGTATTCTTACAGAGTGATAACTGGAGGCCAGCAGTCATGTTAAAGACCTTAGACCATCTAAAATGTCACTAGGTGTCTGTGGTGAAGGATTCAAATCCCACCTGAAATGTCTTTCAGTTCACTCTGGGTGACTACTAGTTTCTCACCTTTCTTTAGAAAGGGTGTACCTGAAACAAATTACCTGAAACAAATGCAGTGAGAAACAAACCCATTGTTTAAGTGGTAGAACTAAAAGACAAGACCTTAACACTTAAAAGACTTTGTCCAGGCTGAGGATATGAAAAGTGCTCTTTACCACATGAATACTGAATGCCTTAACGTCTACTGAAGAGCGCATCAGGCTGTTCCTAAGTGTGAAATGGATCAAATAGATCAGGAGAAATAATTTATCTATAGAGTGTCAGGTCAAGCTTTAGTTTATTTTCATGTAACTGTGCTGCATTCGTTTTTATCATCAGACCATGACCTTTTGGCTGTGGCACAGCTCACTACATTTGAAGGGAGAAGAGATTTCCTCCTCTTAAGAGAGTGGTTTAGTTTGGGGAGATAAGGAGGGTTCTGGCTTCTTTCACCAGAAGTGTGCATGTGTCTCAAACTCTCTGCTAACCTGCTGGGCCAGTCACTACTGTTCTGGTGCTTAGCTGCAGAGGTAACTGTTTGTAGGCAGCATGCCATATGCTCCATTTCTGAAAACCAAAATTCCCAAGCACATCCCTCTGCAACAGTTAAGGTATTAATGATGTTATTTGGCTTTAACAACATACGCTGGGCTTTGTGTTTTTTTGGTTGGGTTGAGGGGGGGTTTTAAAACCTGAGGACGCTTGTTATAAAAGTTGCACTTGAGAATACAGTGCTTCTTCCTCATAAGCAAATCTCAGGCTGTCACTAATGCTGTTTGCATTAAGTAAACATATTACAACATTTTCCCATTAAAAGGGAATTGCCAGGTATGCATATAAATGTAAACATGTTTAATTTTTATGTCAAAGTGTCTGTTACAGCAGACTCCCAAAAACCTTGCTTATTCTACATAAGCATCTTTTTTCCCCGTCTCTCACTTGGCTGTTAAACTAAACTGCATTTCTGCATCATCATTTTGTCCTTTATTTAAGCAGTGTAGGGTTTGCTTCTGTTAGGCTGTGTGAACAGGTCTGTTAAAGAAAGGCAAAGCAAATACTTTTGGATCACCCTAGGAAGCAGGAAAGGTGTTGCTTGAGCTCTGCTGTTCTACATTGGCTCCTTCAGCATCTTAAATGCAAGTTCCTTTTACTGAAGGAAGGGGTAAGCCAAAATGTGCTGTATATGAGGATGCTTATTTCATTATAACCCCCTTCACCTGAAGATGTAATTGAAACGTTCCTGAGCTCAGTGATTCTGGTTTTATCTAGTTTCATATGGGAGAGAGAGGAACTCTTGTGCACCTTTTTCCCTCTCGCATGTAACCAAGAAGGGAGAAACTGCTGTAATGATTTGAGGAAACTTTTTTACCCATAGAGTAAAATAAATGAAAAATGGTCTGTCTTGATTTTTATGAAGACAGAGGTAATTGGGTAGAGGGAACATAGAGTGGGGGGGATTGGGGTGTCCCTGCCTCGATAGACTTTCAATCCAGCAGGCTTCGAGTGGGGAGTGTTAAGGGGGAAATCTTACCAAGTGAACACTCTAAATACAAAACTGCTACCTTGCAATTTCACATCCACAGAGCAGCAAAGGGCACATGCCAAAACTGCATGAAGCATAAGCTGATCTGATTTTAAAAAGCATCTAGTATTAGTGCTGTGAAAGAACTTCAGACTGTTGTGTGAGTGTTACCCACTGCTGAACTGTCTATACCCAGCTCTCGGAAGTCCTCTAAGTATGCAGAAACAGTTGAACAGTGAAATATGTCACTAGATCTAGTCACTGGTCCCCAGTTTTGGGGGGGACTTGTGATACCTCATATTCCTTCCCCCAGCTGCCCCCTTAACTGTATTGCAGTTGTCAACATAAAGCCAGTTCCCACTGCTTTGGGTTCAGGAACTGAAGAAACAAAATACAGTTAATAAAAAGAGATTTTTTTTTTTTTCCAGCATAATCGCAGGGCACAACTGTACCACCTTCAGACCTCACTGGTCTGTGAGTTGCACTGGGAGCGTTTTGGGAAGAGATGGGGGGATGGAATGGGGAAAAGGGACTGGGAATTCCCTGTGACTCTAAAGGATGGACAGACAGAGAGAGAAACAGGGTAGAAATTTCAGACAGTGTTTGTGCTGGAAAAGTGAATATAAAGTTGTGCTGTAACCTGGAGCTACAAGATGGAAAGCAGAGTCAAGTGTAAGCCCACGTACAGAATTGTCATTTCTTTGTGATAGAAAACCTTATGTGTCAGAGTTGTAGGGTGGCTGCAGGTCCTTCCCTCCTTCCTAATAATACCAGAACTTTAATTGTTTTCTTCTTTCTGTAAATTGAAAGCCTCGGATGGAGCAGGGAATTCCCTGGTGCCCACCTGTCAGTGACAGGGTAGAATTAGTCAGGGCATATAGCTGAAACCTTCACCTGCCCTCTGGGGAAGGTCAGTCTTAAAAGCAGGTGGAGGATGGGAGGGACAGCATGTCCATATCCTGGCAGTTGAAAATGTACTCAAGCTGGAAGCCCCACAAACACACAACTTTCACAAACCACAAGTGGCAGGGTTTTTTGTGCTGGAGTCAAGGAAGAAATTAGATTGTTGCAGCTGTAAAGCTCAAAAAAATCCCCAAGTAGCTCTGAAGTAAGTGGAAGTACCATCCACACAATGGCCCAGGAAAAGCTGTATATCTAACAGGAATGTAACTGAAATGGTCTGTATAAGTATTTGAACCACCTCAAAGGACGATTGCAGTTTTTGAATTTCATATTGGCATTTTATATTTGACAAGGTGACATTGTGTAAGAAATGTATTGTAAAACACTGCTGTACTGTAGGAAAATGATTGAATGTAAATATTTCAAGATGTGGACCACTGTTCAAATGTTATCATAAATCTTTGCCATTGTTTTAGGGGATAATTCTTCATGCATATTTGAGTTGAATTGATAGTACCAGCCCCTGGAAGGGTAATCTGCTTGTTATTGCCTTACTACCACTAATGGTTTAATTTTGGCTTTTCAGGTATTCACCTCCACCTGTACATATATGATGATTTCCCTTTTTTTTTTTTCCTATAACTATCAGAGAAAAGTTCTGACTTTCGTTTTCACATTAACCCAGTGTTTAATAGTTTTGTTCTTTCTTGAAATGAGCTTGCAAAGCACCACAAGAAGGTCTTTTTCCAGCTTAATATTCTCTCTTTTTTTTTTTTTTACTTCTTGCAGGTTTGGTAGGTTTACAGTAGCTGCACTTCAGTCCAAAGTAGAACAAAGTGAACGTGAAATGAACCGTCTGAAAAAGGCGCTGGAAAGAAGTGACAAATACATAGAAGAAATGGAGTGTCAGCTCTTACAGCTGAAAAATGCAGGAGAAGGAACACAGGCAGTGAGTGCTGCCTGTGAGAGAGCGCTCTCCACAGATGCCAAAGGAGCGGAGAGCAGTGAAGATACTACATGTTCAAAAAGGCAAGTTGAGGAGAAAAAACCTTTGGCCAGCAATCAGAGTCCTGACAGGCTTGAACAGCTGACAAGTGGTGGAGGTTGTTTAAGCTCTTCTAGTCAAGGTGGCCCAAATGGCTCAAATACACAGAGTGCCCCAAAGAAAGAACTTTTTCCAGGGTGTCAGGGGGTTCTTCTGGATGAAAATAGTACAAATATGGATACCTGCATAGAAGAACAGTGGAATAAAATTGAGGAATGTACCCCATATAAGGATGAAGAACTTTATGATCTTCCACCACCCTGCACTCCTTTTCTGTCTCTCAGCCGCCTTCAGTTGAACACTCCTGATGGAAAAGAAAATGCAAGGAAACCATCGACATTCCTGAGAAAACTGAAATTTGAAGAGTTTTGTGACACTTCAGATGACTGCAGCAAAGATTCTCCTGAGCACAGCACAAGCAGCTCTAACAGCGAAAAGAAACTGAACTGTTTTACTACAGGAAAATCAAGTTTCTGGGCAACGTGCCCAACAAATTTTGCTGAGAACTTAGATTTTGATGAATCAGAGCAAAACTCAGTAGCTGGTCAGTCAGATGAGGCATCAGTGAAGTCTGGTGACAAAACAAGTTCTTGCTTACCTAAAAGGCTACATACTCTCTGCTCTTCTGAAATGAATCGCACGAGAACCTCCAGCGAGGCGTCTATGGATGCTGCCTACCTCGATAAAATCTCAGAGCTGGACTCCATGATGTCCGAATCGGACAACAGCAAGAGCCCCTGCTATAACTTCAAGTCCTCTGATCTTGATAATTCTTCAAAGTCAACAGAGTGCTCCAAGCTTCTGAACGAAACTGAGAAGAAACTGGAAGAGATGAATGAGGAAGAGAGTATGAAGTGTCCGGAGACAAGTGATCTAGCAGCTGACAGAACTGGCTGGAAGCCTGCTATGTTTTCCATCCTCTCCCCGTCGGAGCTGGATACGAGTGACCACTTCCCACTGTTTACAGGCCAAAACATGGCTGCTAGTGATATGAAACCTCCAAACTGTTTATTTCAAAGAGACTTTTCCCAGAGCTTACTATTCAATAACTCACAGAGGTTGTTTGAAGAACAGAAGTTTGGTTCTTGCTTTTTAAAGATGTCATCTGACCTGCAGAACCAGCTTAATCCTCCTTGGGTGTCTTCCTTTATAGCTGAAAGGAAAAATAAAAACGTCAGTCAGTCGACCAAGAGGAAAATTCAGAGCAGCCTTTCCAGTGCTAGTCCATCCAAAACCACCAAAAACTGACTCTGCTTGGAAATGGAATGTGACTCAAAGTCGTCAACCTGCAAATGTTTAATATTTACAGGTGAACTTAAATTTTTAATGACTTCCATGCAATCCGATCCTGTCTCTTTCGACTGCGTGAAAACTGAACGTTCCCTTGCCCATTACAAGCTCTTTCCTAGGGAAGAACCATTCGAGACCTTTTCTGCAGCTGGGCATTTTGTTTACTTGGGGGGTTGGGTGGGGGTGGGTTTTTTTTAAGTTTTCAGGTTATGTGATCTTCTGGTTGCCAGCACAGCTAAAGACTCCCTTGATGGGACAGTTTTAAGTGGTCTTGTCAAATCAGTCATTTATGTAAGGATTTGTTTTAAAGGTTACATCTCCCATTCCTAAAGATTACATTTGGTGCGTGTAAGGCAGCTGCTGGCTATATATCCTATGGATTCATGAAATTGCTATAAAACAATGTCAATTTTGCCATAAAACTTGCCTCCCAGAGGAAATGTTGCTGCTCGGACTATTTCATAGCACTGTACTGTACTGAAAACTCTTGTTTTAAGTGGGTGTAAGGTAGCAGCCTCTTTCTTTTCAGGGTTACAGCACTTCAGTTAGAAAACATCTCTTTAACACTGCAAACATGGCTTGTATTTTTTTGAAGTTAAGCACAATTTTTAATTTAGTTCCCTGAAAGCATTGTTATTCTGGATGTGTTCAGTATGCCTGTATAGACCATAAAAATGGGTTTGTATGCTAATGACTTGTTTACCTAATGTGCACTGAACATTTTACATTAATACTGTACCATTTTACATTAATACTGCATGCTTTTCTATGTGAATTGAATAAAACATGTTATAAGCACTGTAATCCTTGATGTTGCCTCAAATATTGAATTAGCAAAAAGAGAATGGGGAAACTTCCCCCCCGCCTTGTTATTTGGAAAATACCTGAGTTTTGGAAAAAAAAAAAAAATAAAAATAAACATGGGGCTTATCCATGCAACAACAACAACAACAAAAAAAAAAAAACCCAAATAAAAAAAATCATCTCCCTTCCTCCTCCTTGTTAGAGGTATTACCATTCTAGTGTCAGCATCGATACACTTGATGGAAATGGCTTTCGGCCTCTCTGGAGGTGACTCTTCCATGTAGTATTGCATAGGTCAACATAATGTGATGGCCTACTACAGGCAGGAGACCTAATTAAGCAGCAGAGCAAAATTGGTTTCTTTGCATTATTGTGTTTAAAGGGTTTGGGGTTTTGTTTTTTTTTTAAGGGCATATTTAATTGTAAGATGCAGGTTTTTCTTTCTGTATAGGCCTCTGATGGCATTTCTTACAAACAGGCATCCTCCCTTCATCGATACGCGCGACAGGAAAAATCCATACGCTGCCTCCCGTCCCTCTGCAAAGAGAGAGGGATGGATGGGTAGCCACTTGGAAAATTTCAGTGCACTGGCTCCTCTTTGGCAAAGTTCAGCCCTATGAAGGGCTTGAACAACATTGGAACGTGTGCAAGTGGTGTGTCTGTTCTACATCAGGGCTTTTTTAGCTTTACCCCCAAAAAATCATTCAAGCTGTTGCTAGCACCCTTTCCTGGTGGCAGGAAGAATGACTGCTGCGCTTTCAGTCCTCTCTGATCTTCACAGAGAAATCTAGTCATTCAGTTTTAACATATTTTTCAGAAATTAGGGAGCTGATAAAACCATCTGGACATGAGCTGCTACTTGAATGGAGTACTTTTGCTAATAAATAAAAATGTTGCCTTGGTTGAACCCTTTAGGGGAAGATGATGGTGCTCCTCAAATCACTAATGTTCCCTCAAAACATTCTTGTATTGCAGAGCAATCGTAAGTACGTCAGTGTTAAGGTCAGTGTTCTCATTCCTTGTGGGCTTGGGGTGTGCGTTTATGGGCTTCACTTTATACTCTAGTATACTTCTGATAGACAAGTGATTTTTCAGTGGTGGAAGCATTATTGCAACTGGTATCATACCTGAAATCAAACTAGAATAAAGGAAAATGTTGGGATTTTTCTGTTTCTGCTGCTTTCTAGTTGTTTGGAAAGGAGCACAGCCTATGGGCTTGCTCCTTAATATGGATATTGTGACTTCACATGTCAAACTTTCATGGATAGAAGAGCTGAAAGTAAAGTTAAAAATGCTGAAGATAAAGACCATAAAAGTCCTATTGTCTCAAGCAGGAACACGGTGAGATTTGTGTATCTTGGTTTGTTTGGCTGGGGGTTGGTTTGGTGGGTTTGGAGTTCTGTTTAATTGGGTGCCTTCAAAATCTTTAAAACTACCACACTCTGAATTCCTCATTTAATTTGGTTTAGCGGATTTTGTTCCTTTGGGCTTGAAGTTTGACAGAGTGGCTGGTGCAACATCAGGGTTAGAAATTTGAGCAGTGTGTAATGAATGGGTATTCTTCAACTATAAACTGTTGGCCGTATGAGGAGTTTTAGTTCTCCAGGCTGCATTCTGTCAGTGCTGTGCTTGCTGCATCTCTTGCTGCGCTTATCGTGTTCGGTGAATAAAAGGACTTAAACAAGAGTCCATTCTTGTTAATTTTTATGGTCATTACACAGTGATGTAATCATGTAGAACTGGAATACACAAGATCTAAAAACTATTACAATTTTGATTAAGACAGTAGATGTTTCAAAGTCACGTAGAGATGAGGTCTATGATGTCTAATAAGATTTAATAGCTCATAAAGGTTTTACTTCATCTAATAATACTTGCTGTACTAAATACCAGGCAGCTTGCAGGTTTTTGACACAGGAGAACACTCTCCAGGAGTACTGATAACAGGAGAAGGGGATTGCTACTGGCCTCAGCTCAGTGCCAGTGACGTCTCTTGAGTTACACCTAAGAGCAAGAACACCAGGGTCAGGTTTTCACTTCATTGTAAGCAGTTCTATGTACATGCAGTCCGGCAAGTGACCACCTCCTCCTCTGTGATTCTCTGAAGGCCTCTTGAGAGCTTATTACTGCTTGCAGTTGCTTCCTCAAGTGAAGGGTGGCTGCAAGGCTCCAACTACCAAGTACTGACATGGGCTATGTCTAGCTTTTAATGCATTTTATTGTCTTCTTTTGAAAAATCTTTTGAAAAGGGGACAAAAGGGACAATGCATAGTTTGCATACACAGTACAAGTAACTCGGGTCTCCCTTCCCTGTTCCTCATTTCACAACTCTTCCCTCACCAAATAATGCCATTTAAAGGCAGCTTAAACCAATTAAGTCTAATTCTTGCACAGAACCAAAGTCCTGCCTCTGACTCCCAGCACCTTTAGCCTTCCCAAGCAGTCTTTTACACACCTCTTCTGTACTGCGGGTACCGTAAATGGTTCACAAACTGTGAAGCTGAATCTCCTTCCTTGCTCCTTTTGGCATGGTACTGTCCCACGGGCTTCTCCCTTATCCCTGCCCAGGTTTGGGTGTGAGAAAAAAGCAGCCCTGAAGTAAATTGATGTGGGGAGTTCCTGGCTATTTCAAAGACTGCCTACAGTCAAAGATGATAGGCAGTCTCCTCTGGCTAACTAATCCAAGCCTGGTCCTTCCTCAGCTTTGGTCCCTTGCAGCAGTCCTGTACCGCCGTGGCAAGCCACCAGATTGTCAGGCCTGGCCTAAATGGATGGATGCCAGCTCTGTCCTGACTTTGTGGCCCAACATCGAGGTGCTGCCTCAAGTGTCCCTTAGCTCTGTCTGGAAAAGCCATCTCCATTAGCTGAAGGATGTAGGGAAGAGCACTGCTGGCGTGGGGGAAAGCCTGCTTGTGCTTCGGCAGTGGTGAGCGCAGGCAGAAGCTGGCAAGGAGGATGAAGAGTGGGGCTGTAAAACAAATAAAATTTAGTATTCCTGTTGGTTTTCAGGTTCTCTTTGTAGAAAGCACCTTCTCCTTTCTGATGCTCTCAAGAGGCTGCGTGGGTGCTGTCTGCTCTTTTTCAGGGAACCCAGACAGACCACGTAGAGACACATCAGGCAGATACTTTGTGTACCTGATGCTCAGCAGCCAGGTCATCCAGTGCTGGTTTCAAGTCTATGACATGTCTCAGGGAAGCCTGGAGACCAGGCATGGAGAAGAGAGGTGCCTTTCCCATGTCGCTGTCCCCTTCAAACACATCTGAGGGAGGGCTGGGGTTCGAGGCCAGGGTGCTGGGGACCAGCTACAGGGCTGGGTGGCTCCGCGGTGGCTTCGCGGCAATCCGGTCCTCACTGAAAACAGCGTCAGTCATGTTGGTTGTTTTCCCCTAGTAACTTAGAGCTGGCTTCATAATTTTGGGGAAGAGAAGTGTTCGCGCTGGCTCTCAGCCTCTGGCAGGACGGGGACGCGGAGTCCTCAACCCCGCGCCCGCCGCCATCACCTCCTGCCCGGGGCTCCTCGGCAGCCGACTTCCCCTCCTCGGTTAAGATTCAGTTAATTAACCAGCACGGCCAGCTCCGGCCCGGCTGACCCCAAATACGGTAGAAAAAGACGAGGAAAGGCGAGATTCCCCCCCCCCTCTCTCCCCCAACACGCACCCTGACGGCCGCAGGCTCGGTCCTCCCGCCGGCTCTGCCTTCCCCGGGCTCCCCCCGCAAACTCTCCTCGCGGGGTCGGGTTTGGGGGTTGGGTTTTTTTTTCCATTTATTTATTTTTTTCCCCCCTTCACTGTTAACAAAACCTGGTGATTAAGACGCGAAACTAACAAAGAGTTGTTCTTCCACCTTAACCTTGCACACAATCCTTTAACAAATTAATTAATCCTAATGAATTAACACTTCATTTATTTAAACGCGCTACAGTTCATGAATTAAATTTTCATGCAGTGATTAAAGGCTGTTAAAATATGCATGATTTCGTTAAAATTTTATAATAAATCAGGGCAATGTGTTACATGACAAGGCAACTACTTCCCAGCCCCTCGGAAGGTGCTTTGATTCGCGCGGGGGCGGGGGGGAGGTATGGGGGGGTGGGGGTGGGGGGAAAGTGCTCCGCTCCCTGTTTTGGCAGCCGAGAGCATCCCGGAGCGCGGCGAGACACGGCTGACGACCGACCCCCTGCCCCCCTCTGAGCCCCTCTCCGGGTCTTTCGGAGGGAAGGAAGGCTATTTTTTGGCTACCCCGTCGAAACGTGGCGTCCTGGGACCCGGAGCGACGGTGGGCGCGGGTGAAAGCCAGCGGCCGGTTCACTCGCGGAGCCGGTGCGGGAAGCGAACGTAGCCCGGGAGGTGTTTTGCTGGAGGGGCTTCTCGATTCCTCCGCATCACTGGAAGAGCGAGAAACTTCACTAGCAACGGGACCTGCCGTATTTTCCAATGGACCCTCTGCCTGGCTCCCCCGGTCTCCTTACTTTCCCGAAAGGGGATGCGGTGAACTACCTTGGGACTTAAATCACCATCAAGCGTTTCAATTTTTAATATGACAACATTCTACACTTTGGCTGCAAAAGCAATTATTGCGGCTTGTACATCAGTAATTAGCAGGTCTTTGCTGATGTAAGGGAAGTCCTCAATGGGACATGGAAATACTTTTTGCGCATTCACCCAAAGGGTTGTTTGGGGCTTGTTTGTTTTGGGTTTGGTTTTTTTTTTTTCCTTCTCCTGAAGGTTGATTTTTATAATCTAAAGGGGAAAATACCTTTTAGACTAAATGACATATTGACTTTTTGTGAACTTCACCAAATAACACGTTTTCTCTCAGTGCCCTCACTGATACTCAGGGTAGGACAAATACCGCTACCCCAAAATGTAAAGCTAACGTTTCATGACTTAAAAATATCCAGAAGGTTTAGAGTAAGCAGTTCTACAAGCTCTGCATTACCTTTTTTTATTATTACTATTAGTATTATTATTTAGCAGGTATATATAGCAAACTACGACCAGGAGTTAATACTTAATATCCCAAGCTTTAGTATATTCATCTTTGGGGAATCCTAAAAAGAGAAATCAAATACAATGGGTTACAGTAATTAATTTATAAATCGTTTCACTGTGGGAATAAGGGGTTACTTTATTACTTTCTCGAGAGAGGCAGTTCAGTCAATTAAGGAAATCTGCCTATTTCTTGCATTTGAAGCTGGAGAAAACTACGGGAGACAAGTAAATGTGTTATATATATATATATATATATATATATATACATGCCTCACTCGCTTTATTGAACATCTTGGGCCATAAAAGTAAGGCTGCAGCACGGTTGTATCTCCAACGAACTCGCCCCTCAAAGCCTACGAGTTTATTGCCATCAGTATTCATGAGGCTGGACGTATCCACGAGGAATAGAAATAACAGCGAACATTAAGATAAAATCTATTACCAGGCCCGTGTGATGCTGAGCCTGGCTCAAGCCGCCTTCCCGGGGAGCCGTCTGTGTGTAATGGGGAGGGGAGGGGCTGCCGGGGGCTAGTGACAAGAGGGCTAGTCACCGGCAAGCCCTGGGGACAAATACACACATCCCCCGGGCAGCAGCCCGAGAGCTCGATGGGGCGGGGGGAGCAGAGGGGGAGCAGAGACCCGCTCAGCACTGTTCGGGACAGCATCGGGGAGGGGAACCTGTAGTTTTCAGGGATGTTTTAAAGGTTAGAGCTTCCCCTTTTAAAAAAGAAAAAAAGAAAAAGTGTCCCAAAGGCTGAGAAGGAAAGGGATTTATTTTCCTCTTGGGTTTGATAAGAGACAGACCAAACGCTGCCTGGAAAAAAATAATAATGATAATTTAAAAAAATTCCTCTCTTCTCAGCGGCCTCTACCTGCTCCTGTTGGCACCTCTGAAAGATCAGACAGAGGGAGAAGCTGTCTGCGACTCCCTACCGCAGCTTCTGCCTCCGGGGGCAGCAGGAGGGACCAGGCGGGAGCCGGCAGCCGCCGCTCCGGGAGCCGCCAGCAGCCCGACGCCTCCCCGGGGTCCGGAGGCTGTTGCACCCCCGCTGCGCACAGTCACCCCCGGCCCTCGGCCTGCCGCGGTGATCGCCCCCCGGGCGATTTTAATGAAGCAGCGAGAGGAGGAGGAGGACTTGGCAGGGGGTGTCTCTCCAGCCGGGAAGGACTACTTCACCCCCTATGTGCCAGACCGAGGAGAATCCGGCAAGATGCACATCGCAAGGTGCAGGCACAACACGTCCATCCCCCATTCCTGCCTCCAGGAGATGCACGGGAGGTGGCACAAAAGGTCTTTAGAACATCTGGAGGTCTTCGCCTCCTCAGCCAAGGGCCGGGTCTCGGGACAGAGGTGGGAGAGTGGCTGAATTTTCTGCCTTTCTGGACGGAAAAAATAAGCACGGGAACAGATTTAAAAGTACTGGAGGGGTTTGATGTTTCTTCGGCCAAGGAGGTCTCTCCCACCAGCGCCTACCCGAGACGCCTGTCCCCGCTCCCGCAGGTGCGGCGGGACCGGGGGCTGCCGAGGTGCGGGGCAGGGCCGGGACCCGAGCTGCCTGCACTGGTGCAGACGTGTCCCAGCCCCTGACAGCCCAGAGGTTAGAGACCCCCGGCCGCAGAGGCAAAACAAGGCCGGTGGTATACGGGGAGGAAGGGCAGGTCTAGAAACCCGCCCCACCCGCGGTGGCCTTTGTTGCCGCTGGCACACTGTCCCTTTCTCTCGGCGTTCCCCTTAGGGAAGCCTGATGAACTTGGCCCCTGGCAAGCCGGGGCCACCCAGAGACACGCAGACAACCCCCCCCACACACACACACACACACACTCTTTCCAGGCGAAACAGCCGGAGCTGCCATCCCAAGCTTTCTTCCACCGGGCGAGGAAGCAAACCCAGTTTCCAGCCGCCCTTCCCCGCCGGGATCAGGCCGGGAGCCCCGCTGCGTGTGCCGCCGGCTGGCTTCCCACTTCTTGGGGGGAGAACGGCAGGCTGCTCGGGCCTTTCTCCCGGAGCTGGTCGCTTCTCAGTAACTTGGCATAAAAGCGGCGGTGGTTCCCCCTTTCCTCTCCCTCTCCATCCCTTCCTCAGGAGGCTTTCTGTTTACAAGGCACGGCGGCTTATAAATACCTACAATAAGTCATGCAGCTTTTTTTTTTTTTAAATAAAATTAAATTAAAACCCACATGAAGTATGATTTGGCTATTCTGATGCAATGGTTTCAATAAATGAGGAGAGCCCAACGCCTCTTCAGACCAGTGTCTTTCAGCTTCAAGTTCACCCCCCCCCCCCCACCCCCACCCCTCAGAGATGAAGTTGCATTCCGCCACCCCAGGGGACGCGGTAATGGATGGAGACCTGGCTCCCTTTCGCACAAGTAATTGGCAGTCGCTCCCTCCTTCCTCCCGGACTGGATGGGGAGCTGGGGAGGGCTTGTGAAGACAAATGTGGACTTTACCTGGGGTTATGGTGTGTGCTTTGCTTGTGTGTGTGTTTGTGTGTGTGTGTGCGCGCCTGCGTGCCCTTTCGACTGTGCTCATGCACATAAATAAAAGACCTTAGGGGAAAAAATAACCCCACACGAGCAGTTGCGAGGCCATCCGAGGCTGTCACATCCCTGACCCAAACACCCGCTGCCTCTCTCCCCTTGCTGCCCGCAGCCCTGCTGAAACAACCCCGCAGCATCTGCTCGGGGCCCGAGGGACGGCTCCGGCGTGTCCCAGGGGCCCGGAGTCACCTGAGGCCGTTCCCTGGGGATTCAGGCGAATCCTACAGGCACAGTGGCAGGTTCACTCCTTCGGCAGTTTTGCTTCCAACTTCATAAGCAGCTAAAAGGAAAGAAAAAAAAAAAAAAAAAAAAAAAGAAGAAGAAGAATCCACTCTCTAACAGGACAGGAAACCCAAATCACCCATAAAACCAAACGTGCGCTGCTGACCCCAGCCTCACTCTGTAACCCCTTCGTTCAAATGCAGGGGAGCTTGCAGAATAAACTGCAAAGAGGGAAAAGTAAGACAGTCAGACAGAAAGGAAGAGAAAAGAAAGGAGGAATGAAAGAAAAGTAAACTTTTCCTGAGATTGCTATTCTTTTTCTTTCTCTAGGCCATGTAAGAAGTAATCGACCGTTTTCTTCCATTAAAAATAGTACCTGGATAGTGAAAGAAAGAGAGGAGGGGGAGGAAGGAAGGAAGGAAGGGAGGAAGGAAGGAAGGAAGGAAGGAAGGAAGGAAGGAAGGAAGGAAGGAAGGAAGGAAGGAAGGAAGGAAGGAAGGAAGGAAGGAAGGAAGGAAGGAAGGAAGGAAGGAAGGAAGGAAGGAAGGAAGGAAGGAAGGAAG
>NC_140085.1:167173282-167368282 GCF_964237585.1 Gallinula chloropus
TGTGGATTTACATGCCAAGCCTTCAAGATGATGTCCATGAACAGCAAACAGCCGCATTTTGCCATGCATCCCACCCTACCTGAGCACAAATACCCCTCTCTACACTCCAGCTCCGAAGCAATAAGAAGAGCATGTCTACCAACTCCACCGGTAAGGGACAGGCAGCTGCAGATCTCCTCTTTTTCTTTCTTTCTCTCTCTCTCTCTCTCTGTTACACACACGCACTCTTTCTTTCTTTCTCTCTCTCTCTCTCTTTCTGTATACTGCATGTATGTGTATGTGCATTAATAAAAAAACCGCTGCGAGGCACATTTTGACAAGCGGCGCTTAATGTTTTTTTCATGTCTTCCTCTGCAATCATCTGAGCGCCTGTGATCTTTTTTGAAAGCGGTGTTCACACGAGTCTCCGACTTCATCCACTTTCTGTATTAATTTTTATGACTCGGCCTCGGAAAAGGAATGCGCTTTATGTGCTCTTGTGTTTGACACAATTCCCCAGTTGAGAGTTACAGATCCATTTCTTCTCCTCTTTTTCTCTTCTTCTTTCGTTCCTATTATTTTTTTTTAATTTCCTTTCACGCCCTCGTCCTCTCTTTCTCCGTCCTCCCCCCACCCCCCACCCCGGCTTCCTGACCTTCCTTCTCTTCGCTTCTTCTTTTCCTCTTTTGCTCCCCCTCCTCGCTTTCCCCCTATTATTTTACCCCATCCCCTCTTCCCCCTCACTTTTCTGCGCTGTCTCCCGCTTTCCCCATTCGCTTGCATCTCTCACCCCCACCCCCCCAACCCTCCCCTTTACATGCGCATACTGCCGCCGGATCCCCCGCACGGTCACCCCAACTTTGCCCACCTTTTTTTCCCCACCCGGACTTGCCTCCCTCGACATTTCCCCCCTCCTCCCCCACGGCGCTCCCCCAACCCCCCACTTCCTCCCCACCGTCCCCTTCCCTCTCCGTGCTTTGCCCCCCCGCCCCATTCCCGTCGCCCCCCTGCCCTCCTCTCCCCGCACCCCGCTCTGTTTTGTGTCCCTTGCAGCTGCAGAGCAATATCTTCGCCAGCCTCGATGAGACCCTGCTGGCGCGGGCCGAGGCTCTGGCCGCCGTCGACATCGCTGTCTCGCAGGGCAAGAGCCACCCCTTCAAGCCGGACGCCACCTACCACACCATGAACAGCGTGCCCTGCACCTCCACCTCCACCGTGCCCCTGGCGCACCACCACCACCACCATCACCACCACCACCAGGCGCTGGAGCCCGGCGACCTCCTCGACCACATCACCTCCCCCTCCCTGGCCCTCATGCCCGGCGGAGGCGGCGGCGGAGGCGGCGGCGGCGGCCACGACGGGGCGGGCGGCGGCGGCGGAGGCGGCGGGGCCGGCGGGGGCGGCGGCGGCGGCGGCGGGGGCGGCGGCGGCCTCATCTCCACCTCGGCCCACCCGCACTCGCACATGCACGGCCTGGGCCACCTCTCGCACCCGGCCGCCATGAACATGCCGTCGGGGTTGCCTCACCCGGGGCTGGTGGCCGCGCATCACGGGGCCGCGGGGCAGGTGGCCTCGGCGGCGGCGGTGGTGGGGGCGGCCGGCTTGGCCTCCATCTGCGACTCGGACACGGACCCGCGGGAGCTGGAGGCCTTCGCCGAGCGCTTCAAGCAGCGCCGCATCAAGCTGGGGGTGACCCAGGCCGACGTGGGCTCGGCGTTGGCCAACCTGAAGATCCCGGGGGTGGGTTCCCTCAGCCAGAGCACCATCTGCCGCTTCGAGTCCCTCACCCTCTCCCACAACAACATGATCGCCCTCAAACCCATCCTGCAGGCCTGGCTGGAGGAGGCCGAGGGCGCCCAGCGGGAAAAAATGAACAAGCCCGAGCTCTTCAACGGGGGGGAGAAGAAGCGCAAGCGGACTTCCATTGCCGCCCCGGAGAAGCGCTCCTTGGAGGCTTACTTCGCCGTCCAGCCCCGGCCCTCCTCCGAGAAGATCGCCGCCATCGCCGAGAAATTGGACCTCAAAAAGAACGTGGTGCGGGTTTGGTTTTGCAACCAGAGACAGAAGCAGAAACGGATGAAATTTTCCGCCACCTACTAGGGGAAGTGCGGGAGGGGCGACCCTGGCACCGGGGGCACCGGGGGGGGGGGGGGGGAGAGGCGGGGTGCCGGTCCGGGGCCGCGGGGGAGGGGGTGCCCACCCACCGCCGCCGTCGCCTGAGACGCCGTGGGAAGCTCCTGGGGACCAAGGGACGATGTAGAAATTAAATGCGAACTCCTCGATGAGCGGGGGAGAGGGGATGTGCGGGGGCGGGAGGGGGTGGGGGGGTTGCGCTATCAATTATTAAAACAAAAAGACACCGGGACACCAACGAGAAGAAGGAGGAGAGAGGAGGTTAAAACGCTCTATAAACCCATGGGGGTCACTTCTGCGGCTCCATTTCCCCTTTGCCCTCCGCCCCCCCCCCCCCCCCCCAAACCCCCCAACCTACCCCGACAGAAAGCGGGAGAAAGAGCAACTTAAAGCGTAAACACACACAGACACACACCAATAAATACCGTGACAGCAGCAATCACAAACCGAGAAACCTAAGTCACAACTTTCCGAAGGAGAACAAAACTGATCAACAACACCCGGAAGGCGAAACTGTCGGTGATGATGCTACGCTTGGTTTGGGTCTCTTTTCATTACTTTCTGGTTTTCTTTCTTTTCCCTGGCTGGGTAACGAATGAGGACGGCGGTGGTTTGGGGGTGTGTGCGTGGAGGGGGGGTCCTTTTTCTTTGGTTGGATATTTTTGTTTGTTTGTTTGCTTGCATTTTGTTTTGTTTTCTTTTTACGGGCTTTTAAACGGTTTATTTATTTATTTATTTATTTATTTTTCTCCTCGAATGCGGTTTTTCGCGAGGCTTTGGCGATGGGTCTTGTCTGTGCCGGGGGGAGGGGTGCGAGCGGGGCCGGGGGCAGGCGGCCGCAGCCCGGTGGAGCAGCCGGACCTCCTGAGGTTCGGGAGTGCGTTCCTTTCCTACCTGCTGTTGCCTGGAGAACCCTATAGCTAGCTCAAGGGTGAAGGGGAAAAAAAAAAAGGTGAGGTGGGGGAGAAGGAAAAAGAAGAAGAAACAAAAAGAAAAACAAACCAAAAGTTACTCCACAAACCCCTTTGTTTCTCTCCCGTCGCCTGCGCGGTTTGCGTTTCCATCTGTGTCTGAAGACAAGTCCCTGTCTCCGCAGAGATGTGTCTGGAGATAGATGGCAAAACTGCCTGAGCCAGGGATGCTCTCGGAAGGAATATGTTCAGATTCATTAAGGATCGCAGTTAACTATGCCCTCTCCCCTCCCTCCCCACCGCTCCCCACCCTATGCCCCCCGGCATCCCTACTAAATCTGCTGGATTTAGGTTAGCAACGGGCTACGGTGGGAAAAAAAAGGTCCTGCCTTGGTGTCCTCCGAGGGCTGGGGGTTATTGCACCCAGTAGGCAACCGGAATCACCAGTGAGGGGGTTGAAATGACATTTGTTTCTGAGGGGTCTGCATGTTGGGAACAAACACGTTACCACCCCCCTATTTGAGCTTAAAAGTCGTTTATTGTAAATAATAAACGTTAGGTAGAGGATGGCATTTGGGGTATGTATGTGGGCAGTAAGGGGGGGGGTGGGGGGGAAGGGTGTTCAATTTGCACTATGACAGTCTCCCGGATTGGAAGCGTTGATGTTATTCCGTAATAACGATGTGGAACTATTACTGATAATAGTCAAGGTGCATTATATGTCTCTCGGATTGGGGGGAAAAAAATCCCAAACCAAACCAAGAAAAAAAAAATTGTTACAAAAAATCAGAGCTCGTTGAGTAAAAACTCCAGTTACGTGCAGAAGCCATCGCTGGCTCTGGCAGTTACCGAACGGCTGATAAGGCTTTCCAGAAACAAGGAATTTCGGAAAAGAAAATACCCTCCCGTTTAAATCAAAACAAACAATAGACTGAAATTATGCATGATCTTAAAAAAAAAAAAAGAAAGAAAGAAAAAAGAAAAAACAAAAGAAAGAAAGAAAAAAGAGAAGAAAAAAGAAAGGAAAAGAAAAAAGGCATAGAAAGATCCGTGATAAAGTCTTGATATTTATTTATTTATTTATCTATTTCTTTTATTATTATTATCGCTATTATCAATGATATTATTATTATTATTATTTTGTGTATCATTGTTTGCAGCGCAAACATTCTATGCATTTTTGAAACTGAGCACTACTAAATAGACTAGCTTCTGGTAGAATCTTTTGTGGATGGTGTAATTTCACAGTTTAAACTGCCTGTTTTCACCGAAAACACAAACATTCTTGTCACGTTCTTGTATTTAGATTTAAAAGAGGGGAAGGAAAAAAAAAAGAGAGAAAAAAAAAGATAAGAACGACGATTGTAAATATTTTCTTTAATGCACACACACACACACACACACACAAAAGGTTACAAACTGCAACCACGTGTGGATCCTGAAATGTCTCACTTGAATAATCTACCTGTCCATGTATGTTTGCTGAGCTTTCTCCTTGGTTGTGTCTTTATTCCTTTTATTTCTATCAGAAATATTTCTGTACACCAAAATACAACAGGGAGATGCGTCCCAGCATACTTACAAATAAAACAAACGTGGAAACAGAATAGTTATTATTATTATTAATAATATTGGGTGCATTTAAAAAAAAAGAAGAAAAAAAATAATATTTCCGAGGCACGGCTCGTAAATTCAAGGTATGGCCGTTAGACGATAAGACTAATTCTACCAAAAAAAGAAAATAGTGAAAGATGTATTTTTCTGCTAAATCCAGAAATCATTACTTTGAGATAGCTCTTATGTGAAAATCGGTGCTCTGAATAAAATTAACTATATATTAGCTGCGTGTGTTTCTTGAAGTTTATTCTATAACTGCAGAATATAAATCAAAGTAAAATTTTAAGAAGGAAGGACTTCTGAAGTATTTCTTTTCAGTTTGCTGGAAAGGATTATGCACCTACAAAATATGTATAAAGAAGAAAAGCTTGGGTGGTTTCAGGTTTATATGTTGTTCTGACTAGCCTAATTGCACTTAATTATGTAACAAGATACTTTATTTTTATTTTTGGGTTAATAAATATGAAAATCCTAAACTGATCTCTCCTTATGTTGTAAATGCAATTGTTCACTAGGAACGTATAGGATGCCACCTACTGCTTCAAGTGATCAAAGAACCTCTTTCTATTTTCTGATGACCTGTGACTAGATCAGATGCCAAATGTAAAAAGTTCCTTAATAGCTGGGATTATTTCTTCTGTAGACATATTTTAGCCAAATCTTTTTAATTTCGCCGGTAAATCTGTGAATCAAGACACGTGATGTTCAGAAAAGAATAATACGTTCAAAAAAAAAGCTGTGATTTTAAACAACTGTTGATGTTAAAAAAAATAATAAGCACTAAAGGTATTTTTTAAAAAAGAAAACAAACAAAAAACATAGATCTCGTCCACCGGTAATTGACTTGTTTCTGTTGTTATTCTCTTGAAATGTCATCAGAATTTTTAATAAACGCATTTGTAAAAATATTATTTTATAGAAAAGTATTACCGGATATCATTTTTTGGAGAGTCAGGAGCGAACAAATAAAAAGAATTACAAATGTTGGGGTTTTTTTGTTTTCCTCCTTCATCTGCCCCAAACGCTGAAAAATGTTACAGGCGATCCCACGTTTGTATTATACAGCAATGACCGATGTATGTATTGAACCAGTTAAGGAGTTTGTTTTGTAATAAGTACAATCCTTATCGGGTACAAAGGAAAAAAAAAAGAATAATTAATATGTTAATAAAACAGATCGTGAAAATAAATAAATAAACAAATAAAGCTTTGCAGAGTTCCCTATTTTCCATGGTAGGAAACTGTGCAAAACCAGGAAGGTCCTGCTTTCGGTCGGATCAGCCTGGTAGAGTTCATAAACCCACAAAACACCCATGAGGCCTTATAAGTAAATGCAAGGAAAGGACAGGAAAGGAAATAGGAAAGGAAAAAGGGAAAGAAAAAGGAAAGGAAAAAGGAAAGGAAAAAGGAAAGGAAAAAGGAAAGGAAAAAGGAAAGGAAAAAGAAAAGGGAAAAGGAAAGGAAAAAGGAAAGGGATAAGTGTTTATATTCCTGTTTATAACGAGTCTAACCAAAGAACTGCTAAAACTTTTACATCCGGGGGGAGGGAGGGGGAACAACCTAAGAGAGGAAAGACGAACAGACAGAACGTAATTTCGCATTTATTCCCCAACAGTACGCAATCGCCTGCTTACAGAAGTGCGGGCTGTGGCCGAAATAATACAGATTTTCCCCCCGCTTCTTCCTCCCGACCCCTTGTGATACGAGCAGAGGCCGCTGCCACCTCTGCCGGCTTCTCAACTTCAGCCAGCTCGGCATCTGTGACCCCCGCCGAGGACACTTCGGTGCCGCCGTGCCTCGAGTGGCCTTTTCCTCCGCGCCTGAGGTATCTCGCCGCTTTCCCGATGCGATTTTTCACTCCTCAGTCCTCAAGACCCGGTCTGGCTCCCGGAATTCCCGCTTAACACTTGCTCTCCGATTGCTTTCAAATTAGATTAGGCCATCATAAGTGAATAACAGACACCCACTGCCACGGCCGTATTGATTTTTACTCTCCTGTGATATTAAGACTAATTCGGTCCCTGTTCAACAAGTAAAAAAAAAAGGTTCCCCAGAAGGGGAATGAAGTGTCCTGCAGCACAGATTTTTATGGTTTATGGTGACTCCTTCCCAGCCTCCCCATGTGCCCCCTTTCCTCGGAGGAGAAACAGATTTGTTGTGAGATAATTATTGTAACTCTGACGGGCTCGGGCGCGTAGAGCCTGATACCGCCGCTGCCCTGTGTTACTCCGGCGTTTCCCAAACGATTTTAAATCCCTCCAGTTATTTATGTCTCGCTTTTCAGCTGGCTCTTTTTTTTTTTTTCCTTCTCTCTCTTCTCCCCCTTCTCCCCCCTTTCGCCCCTCCTTTTTAAAGCTTTATTATATTTACCTGCTGATTCCAAAGCGGAGGGAAGCCTAATTGATTTTTTTTTATTTTTTTTTTTTTTAAATTCCAATCCGCTTGGGAACCTGTTTCCACCTGCCAGGCGCGAGAGTCTTATTATCGGTGATTATGTAATAATTTAAGAGTTGATAAAAAAAAACCCCACACCTGGGTGCCTGCTGCTGCCCAAACCCCTTCCCCATCCCGGGCCGCGGAGCGCGGAAGGAGGGAGGGGAGCCGGCGCTGGGAGAGGCGCGGAGCGGCGGAGCCGGGGCCGCCGCCGTCACGTGCGCCGCTGCGCACACAATTACGGAGCCGCCGTTAATAATTCATGGGCTGAGATTTGGAAAATTAATAAAATGAATTATAACAAGAGGCTAATTAAAAACTTTAGTAATTGTTGTCAAGACAGCTTGATGGGAGGCGTGCTGCACGAACACCACCCCCCCACCCCCCCCACCCCCCCCCCGCTTCCCACTTCCCCTCCTTCCTTTCCCTCTTCCCCCTTCCCCTTCCGCTTTTGGAAAGCTTTCCTTTTTTTTTTTTTTTTTTTTTTCCCCTCTCTTTTGCAACCCCTTCGCACCTGAAGGAGGCCTCAGTTCGGAAGAAAAGCAGTGGATGAATATATAGGTCAGCTTGAATATATAGGTCCCAGAGATGGCACAAGAGTGGTAAAACTGCAAAACAAGACTCTTTGCGTCATGGCAAGACAGATAGGTAGGCGGGTGGGTGGGTGGCTGGCTGCATGTATGGGTGAGGGAGTGAGCGAAATCCAGGGCTCAGAAGTTAATTTAAAATAGGATGCCACATATAAATCTTCGGAGAAGCAGCGGGAGGAAAGCGGCTCCCGCACCGGCGGGCCCCAGCCCCGCCGCCGGGCAGCCAGGCAGCGGCTGGGGGCAGGCGGGGGCGGGCAGCGCTCCGCGGGTAGAGAGGAGCGCACCTCCCGCTTCTGCTTTCGCACCGCCGATAGCACCGGCAGTCGGTGCGGGGCCCCCACCGCGCCTCCGCGGGGGGCGCAGGGTCCGCGGGGATGCTCATTGCTTCCTCCCCCCCGCCTCCTCCCCCCTCCCCGCGGGGTCCCTTTCCTCTTGCTGGTTTAAAATGTAACTTTAAGCCGGACTCAGCGCGTTGTTTCCGCGGGCAGAAGGGGCTGGGGAGCCCGGTCTGTTGTAGCAGTGCAGATTTATGGCCGTGTCACCAGCCCCAGCCCTGCCCGGGAGCTGAGCCTGCCGTGGCTGATTGTCAAGGGGCAGCTGCTCACGAAAAAAACCTGCTTCCCAAATTGGTCTCTGGACTTCCCTGTGGGAAAGCGGGGAGTCCTCCCCTGAACTGCTCTTTAACTCCTTCAGCCTGCTCACCTAAGTGCGTCAAAGCATCTCTAACTCTGGGGGAAAAGTTGTTAAGCACCTCTTTATATATATATATATATATGTATATATATATATATATATATATATAAACCCAACCACCAACATATCGGGAACGAGAGGAGTGTGTGAATTACTTAAAAAAAATAATCTGATGTCATGAGACGTTAACCACAGTACAGAGAGAGGCATGTAAAATGCTTTCTGTCAAAATTACAATAACAAAATTAAAATAAGAGAGAGCACAGGTTGAAGATAAACTCTAACTTCGCCCCGATTTCGAGTCATGAAAGTCTCAAAACAGCCTCTTTCGGTGGGGGCCGCCGAGCGACCCTCTTGCTTGCAGGGGGTGTGTGTAGCACAGAGCGGTTCCCGGCGCGAAGACAGCCCGCCCCAAGCCCGGGTTCGGCACGGGAGCCCCGACCACCGCCGCGCTGCAAGACCCGCGGCTGATGCTGCCAGCACCGAGGTGCAGGGAGGGACAGAGGCATATGTGCATCCCTCGCCTGGGTAAAAAGAAAGCAAGTTAAAAGTGTAAGCCAAAGCTAAAATATCTAAAATCTGTGGGGTTTATTATTATTATTATAGAAATTAATAATAATTTTAAAAATAATTATTCCTTTAAAGATGCTTCCTTGACAAGACGATAAGCATGTCAACAGGACTACACCTTTTTCCAGGCTGCGTGGAAAAGACCAGACGCCGATACACGTAATTTAGCCCTTGATTATGGTCATTATGTAAACCGAATTACTAACAAAAGTTTGTTTGGTAACTCATTATAGCTCACTAAATCTCTGCCTCTCTTCACTTCAGCGTAATGTATACAAACTTTTGTACACGCGGATCAGAATAAAACAAAGTGTTGACAGCATCCAGCAGTGGAAATTCACTTACACAAGACTTTTTTTTTCACTGAAGTGTTGACAATAAACATTTAATGAAGGCAGAGACTTGGATGTCTCCAGACAGTGTCAGAATACTTTAAACAGACCATTAGCATGGCTTCTTCTACTTCAAACAGAGCACACTATACCATAACATTATAAAAATACAAAGTATGAAACAAATAATCTGTTTATACAGATATTTTAAGCTGTTTTCACCGGCTCTGACATCCACTGTATTTAGTAACAGAAACTTACTCATTTCAGATTACTCGCGCTTAAAAAATGTTAAATACAGTTAATGCAATATTAATCGCCCTTTGGTGATATAAAATGCAATATTTTCAGGCAGCTATCGAGCTTTTCTAGAGGAAGAGCTGATGAAAACAGTCACAGCTGAATAGTGGAGAGAAAAAAGCTCTGTATTTATTGCTTTTGTTTGGCTTTTGGCTACAGAGACAGGAACATTCTAATGGGGTAAGGACATTTATTTTATCTGCAATCTATTGCTGCTAGAGCAGGAGTGGCAGATGGGGTTTGGTGTTATATTCACAGAGTAATTTAGAGCAAATCCTAATAACTAATAATGATTTATGTTAATTTCAATCACTTATGTGACTTTATTAAAGCGCTGCTGTAAGAGGAATAGAAAGGGGTGCGTGTGTGTGTGGTGGTTGGAGGGGCGGGGGGGGGGGGGGGGAGGTTGTGTGTGTGAAGGAAGAGAGACAAGCCATGTCTGTCTGAAACCCGAACCGCATGCTCGAAAGGTTGCTGCGGTGGGCTCCAGCGAAATTCCTGACCCGAGGAAGCAGTGACTGGGTACCAGCTACCGCGCACGGCTTGCTTGTGACACCCTGCGCCGTCGGCGCTGATCTCTTAAAATAAAAGCCCCTTGTAGAAACCCCGTCCACCTACGAGGGGCAAATAAAACTGGGGAGAGTGTGAGAGGGGAGAGAGCGGGGGGAGATGGGGGTTGGGGGGGGGAAGAACTCGAGTTACGCAGAATGTATCGATTGTATGCGAGGAACCTGCGGTGCTGATGCGCCGGGCTCCCGACAGCACAGGAGGAGGCTGCTGGTACAATAGCTAGGAACACCCTAAATGTACAGTGTGCGAAACTTTTATCCCGGGCTGCTTCAGCGTGGCGGAGGTCTACAGTTCTCTACTCACGTTGCATCGGCTTTACTCCTCACCGCAAATCTCTAGGAGCCTTTTTCCCTGCGGGATTTTATATTCTTGGGGGGGGGGGGGGGGGGGGGGGGAAGAGAAGAAAATGGGAGAAGAAAAAAAAAAAAAGAAAAAAAGGCTCAGCTATTGCAGAGAGCCTTCCGTACACCCCCTCCCCAGCCCCCCCCTCCCCCCCCCATAATCTTCAGTTTCATTAACAACTGATAATACCAGAGCGCACAGGCGTAAACACAGGCGCGCACACACCGCCGTGTGCGCACTGAAATGAGAGATGTTTGCAAGAGCCAGGAAACCTCAAACCCGACTGGTGCTGCTCTGCATAGGAGCGGTTTGATGTGGGAGAGAGGAGTACTTACAGGATTTTGAAAGGGAGGGTGCTCTTCGCTTCTGGCAATTTACTTTCCCAGCTACCTTTATGCGTTTTTCTGCCTTAAGGCATACAGTCTGAAAGTAAAACAACATCAAAGCTTCCTTATTAACACTATTTTCCTGAAATCAGAAGATGAAGCTACCTGAAACGTTTAATCTAGTGTTAGCATTTATTTCCCAACAAAACAGCCAGAACAAAGTTCAAAAGAGCCAGGGCAGTTATCTACAGGAGACTGAAAGCCAAAGTGCGGGGAGTGATTTATGCTTCTGTCAGAACCCTTGAAATGGATTAAATAAACCTGAGGTTTTTTTGCTGCATCCTCAGCCACTGTATTGTGTTCTATAATTCGCGTTTCCAAACAGCACGGCCGGGAGGGAGGAACAACCCCCTCCCTCTCCCCCACTACCAGCTGCTATAGCTCCGAGTTTCCTAACTTTTGGGTTATTCCTTTCTGCTCTGCACGCTGGCACTGCCTTTTCTAAACGCGACCGGGTTTTGTGTTCTGTGTACTAAATGTTTTATATACAATGTGTATATATATATATACATATATATAACATTTTATTTTTATAGAGAGCATAAATAACTTTTTCTCTTCCCCTTAGATGAAAACCCCTCAAACCCCCAAAAAACCAAAACAAAGCAAAAAAGGAAAGCGCGTGAGAAACCCCTTTTTTATGTGCTAGGAGTGATGCTGCCTGTCGCTTGCCATCTCTTCGCTTGAAAGCGGCTCGGGACTTTCAAATCCGTGTGTCTCTGTGTGTGTGTGTGTGTGTGTACGCGCCTGCCTTTTGAACGCGGAGCCGCCGCTGCGCGGGCGGAGGTGGCTGCGCGCAGGCGGAGCGGTGCGCGGGCGCGGCGGCTCTTCAGCACCACGGCGAGCTCCGCCGGGGCCGCGGCGGGCGGCGCGGGGCGAAGGCTGCCTGTCTGTCTGTCTGGCTGCACAGAAGCCTGTAATATGTTAATGGCCGTAGGGTATGCCTGAGGTACCATCTCAAGCTGCTTCGCACACCATATGTCAGGCCGTTAGCCACATGGATCTATTAATCAAAGGGGGAGAGAGGGAAGAGGAGAGAGGCGGCGGGGGTGGGGGGTGGAGGGGGTGAGGCGGGGGGGGGGGGGGGGGGAAGGGAGCTTTTAATACCCCACCCTATTTTGCTGTGTACTTTCTCCTTTCATTTCGCTCAGATATAAAGACCCAGAGTACCTCGAACGCACAGCTGTAATTCTCTTTTGATCCGCTCTTTTATACCCTCGTGTAACCAGCTCGGGTCAGCCGATAGCGAGGTTTGAGGGAGAAGGGGCGGGGGGGAGGTGGGGGGGTGTGGGTGTGGGTGGGTTGGAGGGGGAACTATATGTGTCACGTTTCCCCCGGCAAAGGATTTGGTTTTAAAGTGCTGCTCAACTTCTATCACAAAGGGGATCTCTGTCTGCCCCTTCAGACTTCTCGCTGAGGCTGCCTCTGAAGGGAAGGCTTTTCCCTGCCAGCCAAGGATCACTTTCCCTGCACGCAGCCAGACCCCTGGCCGTCCTCACCACTTTTACATGTCCCCTCTCACTAATGCTGCAGCATGTCATTTCTTCACGGGAGGTTTGTCCCACGGTGACTAAACCCACATGATCCACAAAAAGAGAGGATGTGCAAAAGTACCGGGAATACGGGAAGAAGTGGTCTGTGCAGGGCAAGGTGAGAAAGCCCTTTTGTACTTCAGTTCTTTATGTGCCCCTCAAAACGGGACCAGAGGGCTCACCCAAACTTCTGAGACTCATGTAAAAACAAAAAGATATCTTGATGTACTTAATGCCAAGACTTAGCTCTTGAGAAGATGCACGAGCTTCTGGGTCCAACTTCTGCTCCTTGCTTGGATGGTGGAGTGTTTCGGGGAACTTTCTCATCAGGGTTAGAATGAACATGCTCACACGAGCTCCTCTTGGACCTTGTTGGCCAGTGCCATAGTGACATGTCAGGATACAGCTTGGGTAATCAACACTCCCAGCCTAATTCCAAAACTGCTGGGGTTTTATTTATCTTTTTCTCTTCTTTCATGATGGATTAGGGAAAACATGAGGCTGACCTTCTGCTCAGGCACGTGTTGCATGAAATTTTGAAATTCTAGATAATTATAAAGTGCGACAGCAGCTCAGGAAAGTCGCTGAGTGGTGGAGGAGGGGGTGGACAGGACCTTTTCAGTGTGCCAGGACCCTGCGACAGGGTCCCCTCATGGGGACAGTGTGGGTGGACAGGACAGTTTCCCCACCCCTCACCACCAGGCCAAGTGTCACACTCACACAGAATAACTGGAAATGGTTGAAAAAAACACCCAGAGAAAGGCTAGACCCAGGACACGGAACACACAGAGAAACCCTTTCTTTTTTCAGAAGTTTACATAAAAAGCACAAGGTCTTCTAGCTGTTTGAAATTCCCTCTGTTGGCACAGCGCATCACAGAGAAGCAAGTCAGAAGGAAGAAACTCTTGAGACAATCTCTGCGACCGCAGACACAGGACTGTAATCTTATTGATCGTGCTCTATGGTACATTGCATAGGTTATGTGGAAGTCAGTCTTTAAGACAGAGTTATTTTCCGACCTTTTTTCCCCCCTTTCGGTGGCTGGAAAAATAATGAGGGTGTCTGTGCTGAGGTCTAAAGCTGGCACCCATCTTCTGGAACCTTTGCTTTAATATAGATTGCATTTAACATTTGGGGGGGGGGGCGGGGGGGGGGGCGGGGGAATGAAAGCCTTTCTAAGCAATACTTTCCATCGAGACTGGGGTAAATGGACGGGGTGAGTGTCAGTTGATTCTGCATTTCCACCTAGCTAGGGAAAAGCTCTTATTACCTTTAAATTTTGGTGCACACACCACCCATCATTTTCTTCTTCTATTTAAAAGGTAACCCATATATCTGTCGTTTTAGGTTTCCAAAGACTCGTAACTTAATTCCTTCAGGCTATTCATCAGCACAGTAATTAAACTAGCAAATGGATGTAAATAAAGTGAAATTGGTTTCATGACAGATGAGCCGAAGAGGCCTCTGACATGAAACAAGCCAGGACAATAATTATTTCTGCACCGGGCTATATGAGGAACTCCATCTGGATTTATTAGGTGCTGCAAGTTATTTGCTGGGAGCAGGCAAGACAGGAGGACTCACTTTAATTTGACAGGATTTTTTTTTTCCCCTTTTTTGCATCCTAAGTAGGTTACAGAAATATAAATCCGGAATTTACTTTGGCAATACTGAGAAACCCCTACTCAGTGTAAACCTCGGCAGCCAAAATAGGTAGCCGGAGATAAGGTTTATGAAACAATTTCTTCCCAAACGTTAAATAGGAGAAAATTACGTTAAAATCCTACTCCCGAGATAACCCCCATTAAAAAATAACCCAGATCGCCGCGGCAGCCAGTGTGCATGGTTCTCTTTTCTACAAATTTGCATGCGATGCAGTAGAGGCAACAGAAAGAAGGCACATTTGGAGAGCTGGGTAATTCTGCAAAGCTTCTCTGAAAAACAACCAACCCCCAAACTCTAATCTCATTTTAACGGTGTCTAGTAAGATCTCCCCCTGCTCCCTCTTCCCCGTCTAGGAAAAGTTTATACCTGCGGAGAAGAGGGGGGGCAGAGAAAGGGTCTGCGAAAGGGAGGGTATGGATCCCGCAAGGCTCAACTGTAATTGGAGCCATCAGGTCCAGCTTGGAGTGGAAGTAATATACAGAATAAATAAAAAAAAAAAGGGCTCTCACAGCAGGTGCAGATTAGTCCCTTTTCCCCCTGAAAAGATTAGAAACTGACTGCTTTATGCTTAAACGTACTCTCAATTATTTAAGCGCCCTTTCGTGATTAGCAAGTAAAAGTAACGCTCCAGAGCGCTGAAGAAATGAAGCAGGGATAACATCGCTTCCCCACAGCTCACGTAGGCTTTCCAGCACACGCCTAAGCTCCCTGCCGGCTCACAACGCTCGGATGGGGAACTCTCTGGGATACAAACACCTGTACGGTGGGGGTGTGGGTGTGGGGGGAAGGAGAGAGGGAGGGGAGAAGGAGGGAGGGGGCAGGTTCAGCGTGGAAAAAAATTCCCCTGTCGAGGCTGTGCGGGCTGCAGCCCAACCTCGCTTCACAAGGCGATTGGGATCCGTAGGCAGATTTTCCCCAGGAATGCAGGACACTCAGCATCCCTTCCACCGGGACCGAGGGGATGGGGGGGGGGGGGGGGGGGAGAACCTCTACTAAAACCCCAAACAGCAGCAACAACAACAACAACAAAAACCCAAACAAAAACCCCAACCCAACCTCCAAACACCTTCTTTGAATGGGCTGGAAATGAACCGAGGACGCCTGTGTTTGCATACGGCAGTTTGATCAGGGTTCATATCTTTCTGCAATCAAATCAGAGGCATTTTCCACCCTTCCTCACTGAAGGGGCTGTGATAACCGCAAAGCCAGGGAGAGATCCTAAAGGGACTGAAATCCCCTTATGTCTGAAGCTTTCCCTTTTAACACACACACACACCAGACTAATTATTTAAAAGTTCTTGTAAAATTAGAAGACATAGCCCAGTCCTTTAATTAGAATACACTGTGAATAGGGATAGCATATGGAGGGGAATGTCAAGAAGAGGGTGCCAGGGGCAGATCCTAGGAAATCTGTATTCATTTCTGCCTCCTATTTGTTCAGTAATCTCTACCATCATAACTAAATCTTGGAGCACTGATGTAGTTCGAGTTGTTGTTGACTCAACGTCAAAATTCAATCACTGGGGGTTTTGCATCAGCCGGGCTACTTATTTGTCTAATAAATCCGTCATTTTGTAAGAAAAATATTTGAGCAGCCGTACTTGACCTCTTGGTATCCACAAGCCACATTTATTTCTACCAGTTTACAAATGCAAAATGGAGATGATCATCTTAATGCCTCGAGGTACTGTGTTGATTTCTGATTGGATTTTAGATGGAAATGTCTATTTTAAATACCCCGTGATTAAATTGTACATATAATAGAATTCATGCCTCTCAAATCAAATCCTGATTTGCAAACCCCAATTTTATTTTAAAAGAAATATTATTTAAGCATAAATTGTTTTCTTAAATGATTTGTTAACCCGCCCCCGCTGTAAGATTTTATTATGTCCTGGCATCCTTCTCACTGGAAAAACTTATTTTGACCCTGGACCATCCGTTCCTGATTGAAAGGTGTCAGGAGAGGGGGGGATGGAAGCACCCCCGTTTGGGTGCGCTGTCTAGCCCGTGACATTCATTTCACGCTGGGGGGGGGGGGGATTTACTGCGTCTATTTCTGTGCCCAAATGTCTCTGAAAGGGGGCCACGCTGCACGAGTTTAATTGGCGGGGGGGGGGGGGGGGGGCAGGGAATAACTTTCGCGGGAGCTTTTGGTTGGGGAGGGAGGGAGGTGATGGGAGAGAGGTAAGAGGACGAAGGAATACGGTCACGGTGGGGAGATGTGAGTTTTGGGAGTCTTCCGTCGGGCGTGAGGCCGGCTTCAGCCCCAGGGAGCCGGGCGGCCCCTCACCCGGCCGGGGCTGCCTGCCTCCTGCGCCGGGCTGGTCCCCATTCCCCTCGGTGGGGCAGCGCAGGTCCCGCTGGGCCCGGCGCGACGCCGGGGACGGCTCCCCTGCCAGAGCGGGGAAGCCCCACGGCCGTGGGGCCGCCGGCGGGGTGGTCTCTCTGCGGGCTGGGGAGGAGGTCGGGCCCGCATCCTTCCCGGCCAGCGGGGAGCTCCACCGTGAGACGCTTTTGGGTTTTTTTTGGCGGGGGTGGGGGGGGTGGGGGGGGTGTGGAGTGGGGGAAATGGTTCGTTCAACACCCTCTCCCTCTCTTCACCCCCTCTTTTTTTATGACTCCCACCCCTTGAGTTCTCCCCTTGGGCGGCTGCTCGGGGGTCTTTCCGTCTCCATGGAAATACAACCTGCCGATGGATGTCAGCCCGGGCAGCGGTCATTATCCCCGTATTAAAGTCAGCTATCGATTCGTTCCCCCCAGCACCCACTCGCACCGGGACCACGAAGGGCCACGTCTGCCGAGCTGGGGCCCGCCGGCTCCGGGGGGCACCTGCCAGGCACCGTCCCCTGGCAGCCATCCCCTGCGAACTCCTTAACGCGGCGCAAGGAAGGGGGGAAAGAAGTGAAATATCTCAGCATATTGAAAATATTAATGTTGGCTTGTAGGAATTAATGTAATGGGCTATAGTTATTAACAACTTATAAAGGCTTAAATCAATATAAATTAATTTAATTATGATTTCTAATTGCATTATGCATGATCAATTTGAAACACTACATTAAAGATAATTAGAGCAGGGTGCTAGTCACTAATCACTTCCCTAATAGCTTAATGAAAAGGAATGTCATGTATTACCTATGGGGTGGACCCATGAAATAATACAAATGCTTATTTTTCCAATAGAAAATAATTGTACCTTTTAATAGACATTTTAATCACTTTATTGTAAACACAAAACGGATTTGGACTTTTTACGTGGCCTTGCTCAGGTTTTTTTTGGTGTTGATAGAAGTGCTGAGGTATTATGAGTCCATCTATTGATGACCCAAAGGAAGACTAACTTTTATGTAAAAGTATCATGCTGTCCTTAGAAGCTAGTGCCAAGAGGTCAGAGTAGATGGAGGTCCTAGCTTAGCATAATGGGTTTAACATTTCCATGACATCATCAGGGAATCTGAAAAGGAGTCTAAGGATAATCAGAGTGGTCATTCAGAAGCAGAGTAAATATTTTATGAGGATATATAGAAGACAGGAAAGAAGGTGGTCAGAAAGGTGAATCTCTACTTCTCCATGCTCTGTGAAGGTTTTTCACTTGGTGCCAATTTTGATTGAAAACTTGTGTATTGTTAATACAAAAAAAAAAAGGCAGAACATGACCCTTGGAGGGATGAATCCCAATTTGGTTTTAGCAGCCATCTAAATATATTTGTATTCACTGTCGCTCTTGCAGGTCACAGATTATTTTTCTCTTACTTTTCAGATACAAACACATCCTCACTCAATTCTTCATTTGCTCTGCACGTTGTTGCTTACTCAGGGATCTGTTCATACTTTAAACACAAAAGTTCATTTATTGTTTAAACTATAAGCAACCAACATAAATGAGTGCCTTGTAAATGGATGGTGAGAGGCAGATGAACTGAACATGCTTTCTCTGTGATTAGCTTTATTTTCATATCTTTGCCTAATAACTGAAGCAGTACTTGCAGCATACATTTTGGTTAGACTCACGTAATTCATAGTTTTCAGAGAAGTACAGTGTAATTAGGGAAACAGATTTGAGGAGAACAGTAAAGAACAATAGTGTGTAATACCCACATTTGTCATAGCAAGACCGGTTTGAAGAATTTTCCTTCTATTAAGGCCTGATTTAGACCAAAAAGCTCTGGGACTCCCTAGGATAACAGTAACTGAATAAAAAGGAGTGATGGATAGAGCCTGAATGTCACCCAAGGAGTATAGCCCTTTAAGGCTAAGTTATTAGAAACATACTGATGTTAGTGCTGAACTATGACTGTAGATGACTCTGTGGATGGAATAATTCCAGGGATATGCAGCTGTTCTTATTTAAAAGGCTCTTGTTTAGAAGCACACAGTAGAATAGTTCTTTTTCCCCTCTATGTCCTGCAGAGAGAAGGCAGAAGCAGAAATAAGCTTACTTTGCGTAAAAATTTCTAAGTATTCCAGTAAAGTGGGACAAATTGCAGGTTGAGTATGGTCATTCCTTCTGTTGTTCATGGCTTGAAATGATGTGGCCAAGATCCAGTGACAAGATCTGAAAAGAATTCATGGAAAGGTTTTAAAAATGGCAAATACCCCAACTTCAAACTTTCTGGCTTTTTTTTTAAAGGAAAACCCTCCAAATGAGCCCTCAGCTCCTGCAAGGAAAGTTCTGATATATTGAAATAGCAGTAAATGCATAGAGAGTCTAACACCTTGAACTGAGGATGGGATAACAACGTGGCTTAAAATATCCAGGTGACCAGTGGAGACAAACCGTTGTGGCTCCCATGTCACTTCAGCTATGGAAACTATTCCAGCTGCTGTGGCTTTCCCACCGTGTTGGTCCATTATCTGTTATCGCATCCCGACTTCTGCCCTAAACGCAATGATTTCCATGACTATTTTCCAGTCTCTTGTCAGGACTGTGGATTCCCCCAGCATGACTCTTCTGTATACTAGGAGCTTGCCAGGGATAAAACAGTCCATTGGATTTCATGGATTGTCTCAAGAAGGACTGAAACCTGCATGTAAACTCGTGATGTGCTTTAATTTTCTCAGCCATGAATAATTTTTTCTTTTCCAGGGATATTAGCTAATACAACTGCTTTTGAGAATATTGATTTCCCTTTTTGTTTGTTTATTTATTTATTTTTAAAGTACAAGCAGAAAGAAACCCCTTGCTTGTGTGGGGAGCCCTTGGTTATAAAAGGCTCACCTACACAGTGTTGGAGTGGTTAGATTGAGAGAGCCACGTGGAGCCTATGTTTTGCACTGTTCTTTTGTACAGTAATTGGTTTAACTAGCACTGTGAACCAAGGATGGAGCATGAGCCCTGTTCATATGCCAGGGAAAGGAATGGAAATAGTTACGTGAGATATAGTGACGACTGAGGCGTACAGCCTTGTAGCTATGGAACTACCCTGCTCTCCTGTCTCTAAACTAAATCCAGCAGTTAATAAAAAAGCCACCTTCATAGATCAAATGCTTCTTTCTATCCTAATGGAGACTCTCTGAAAGGGTGACACGATTGTGGTCAGGGCAATTCACTCCAGCCTTGGGACTCATTTTTGAAATCTTTTTTTTCCCCAAGATTTTGTTGAATATAAACCTTTTTTTTTTTCTCCTCACCTAAGATTAAATGGAAATAAAGTTTTAATTCTTTTAAAAAGTTTATTTAAAGAAAAAGATATTACATTGCTGCCTGACATCTCAAGGCTTCCTTCCCCTTTTCTGATTGACTGATTTTTGCACAAGGCCCTGACAGCTGCAGGCAAACGTGTCGGCAGAGACGTTAATAAAGTCTTTGGTTTTTAAAGCTTCAAAATGAAATTGGCAGTTTTGGTTCTCAGTAACAGAACTAAGCACGTTTCGATCAGAGGCTCATTTTAGTGCAATGCAGGTAAGCTAATTGTCTCTGACCAGGTTGTCGTCCTGATCTTGGTGGTGAGCTGCTGTGCTAGGTGTGAGTATGTAAGGTTGCAATGCTACATTCTTAAAAAAAAATTAAAGACCTCAAAGGCTGTGCCACAATATTGGCTAATTGGACACTGGCTATCATGATTTTTTGGAAAATGCACAGGGTTGTGCTGGAGAAGTTTTTAAGTAATATGAAGCAAGGGAAGGTCTTTTCAGCGACCATGGGAGATTGAAGAGGATGATGCTCTTAGCATGTAATTAAATATTAATAAAAAGGAGAGGTTGGACTTATTTTTATTCTCTAAAACATTGTTAATAGGTCTCAGTCTGGCATTGAAAACATTAGGCACATTGCTCTGTGTCTCACCTTTTTAACCCTGTTTGCATGTTTAAGTAAACACATCTTCAGGTCTTTTGTGCTTGGGATTGGTGACAAAAACAATCTGTATGTTAAATCAGCGTAGGGGCTCAGAAGAGGAGCGTATTCTGGTTCAAATTCATCCCATTGCAAACTGAGTAAAGATTGATAGCCACCAACTATTCTGTCTGCATTTGAACTACGTGTGGTTTGGTTGTCCAAAACAAAGGACAAGAATGTGGAGCTTATACATACGCACAGAAAATGTAGAAACATTAAAAAAATAAATTGGATTAGGAAACAGATGAATATAATGACCTTCCTTACTCTCAATCATATGCTGCCAGCTAAGTGTTTGAGTCTGAAAAATTGCACTAATGAAGCTATTTGAAGGCTTTTGTGGACAACTGCTTCCTCTTTGAAGATTAAATGAATGATGTTGATGTGATTAATCTTAGTACAGGGAGTGATGCAGCAGCCAGAAAATACCTTGGTGATTTTCATAATTAAACTGAATCAACATTTCAAAGAAATGCCAGTGTTATCACTTGTATATTAGAATTACATTCATTAGACAGAAGAAACAAATAATTTGAGCAAACAAGATTTTCCTTTTGGTGTACTGAGACTTCTGTCATGTCTCAGAGTATCTTACTATAAATCATCATTACTGTTTAATTTTATCCTTGCTTTTTCAGTTACTTGTTTTCTGTTTATTTTTTCTTAACCATCCTAATGATTCGTAGCTACTTGCTTCCTGATTACTTCTTTCACTGTTAAATAGCCTTTCCCAGTTTTCCAGTTAAAATTACCTGCCCAGTATAGGATTCAAATCATTGTCACTGAAAAATGATGTGAGTAGTTGCTGGTTTGTGTGGATAATGGAGTCAAGCATTCCAATCATCTCTAGCGTTATAAGGGCTCATCTGTAAAGGATAGGACAAGTCACGGAATATATGAGAGACAGGAGTGACAACAGCCTCTGAGACTGCAAGCAGAAATAATAGTTCACAGCGATCTGAAATAACGGTTAGGGTCAGATTCTGCACTTTTAACTAAGTCCCTGAGAGTCTTAAAGGTTTTGGTTGGTCTGCTTGAAGTCATCATGCTTAGCAGCTGCTAGAGTGGCAGAATCTAGATTCACATAATCAGGCAATTCTGCGTGGTCTTTTATAGTGCAGATTGAAGATATCTGAGTGATATATGTGTGATATTTTGCAACGTTGAAAGTATTACATGTAAAGTATTAAATATGTTTCCCAACACACATGTTTAAACACACAGATGCACAACCATATGTGCATGTATACTCATTCATACACAACAAACATGCCAACCTGCCCAAGAGTTTCAGTAGGGTGAAAACAATGAGCATCATAAAAATACAGTCAGCTGCTTCTTCAATGCAAATGAAAGGGAAAGTGTAGGGTCAATGATCAATACAAATTCACTGTATTACTCTATCACCTCTTCAGACTACCTGAAAGGTTTCTCTGTGACTTTTGGTAACCCTGATATTTACAGTGTACTTCTAGTCATTGCACAATCTTCCTTTTCATAGTTGCTTCATAGGAAAAGAACGAAAGAAAGAAACGAGTTCTGTAGTGCAGTGGATAAAACCTAACTTTTCACCTCAAGGACCTCAATTTTAGTTCATGCCATAATCTGAAGTGAAATCATCTTGGTGGTCTCCACACAATCTCTAATGGGCAATAATCAACCTCCAAGCTGCAGTTTTCCACTGCATTCAGTCCTGGATTTGGAACATCCACTGATCCTGAGGAAAAGGTTTCTGTGATACCAGACAGTATCCAGTATCTAGATACTAGGTCTAGATACGATATAAATAAACCACCCTTCTCACCCTCTCTGACCTTCAGTGCCTTCACCTCACCTCATCTTTTCAGGTAGCTTACTCCATTTACTCCATTTTTACTCCATTGACAGTTGGACTTGGTGAACTTAGTGGTCTTTAGTGACTTACTTCAGCTCATTCCTCCTATCTCACCTCTCACTTCTTTACAAATATTCTTTGTATATGCTGTTATCCCATATATACTTTTGTCCATATCTTTCACTTTTCTTCTTAATGCTATGTTGTGCCCCTTAGGCTGGGCACTGCTCTGCTCAGTGCTTTGTGACTCAATAAGCATTTCTTACTTATCATCATAAATGTGATTGCCACCACTACTAAGGCATTTGCAGGTGTGAAACCCCAAGGTACATGTTGTAATTAATGGCCCAAATGTGAATCCAATGCAATTCATGTGTTCAGTGATTTCATATGCACATCTGTCATGCTGGGTGGCAGCTCTGTATTTATCAGCTGCCACAGAGTGAACCTGGTGACCAAGGTAAAAAGTCAATGAGCTATACGTTCATCTCACCTACTTTTAACCATAAAAGAGACAAGTTATCTAGTCTAAACTAACAGTTAAATGTCTGCTGTTGTCGAGGAATACAGAGCTAGGCATTTCTGAATGGAGATTTATTTCACCTGAAGACAGCTGACTGTGGTAGCTGAGCTGAACAGCTCTCTGGAGGCACCTACCTTCTCCACTGGCTTTAGCACAGACAGCAAACCTTAGCTAGTTAACCAGCCTTGGAGAGCTATATATCCTCACCTCATCCTTTGTGGCCCAGGCCTACATGGTTTTCAGGTATGTCTCAGAAGAGCTTGGAATATATGGGGAATCTGTTCATTCAGGAATTTGTTTTGGCTGAGGATGTGTGAAAATGGGAATTCATAAATGGCTTCATAGTCATTTGTGTGAAAGGAACAACAGCAGATTGGTGGGCTGTGCTTGATGTGCTAGAAATTTTCATTGCCTATTCAGAGACACATCTTGGTTTCTTTGCCTTAGAGAGGGTGGGGAATGAGGAAGGGGGAGAAATGGTGGATAAAAAGGACAAGTGTCCTGTCCCCCGCTTCAGTCAGTAGCAAAGTGTATTTTTTAAGAGTATATCTTTAACTGCCTTTTAAATTTTTGCTATCTATGCCTGCTCTTAAAAAATACTCCAACGGGCAACCCTCATATTATTTAAGATATTTTAAACAGTGTGCCTTCTTTTCCCCACTTTTCACTCCAGAACTTGCCTGAAGGCTACATGAACCCTGCAAAAAGATTAGGTAAGATCTAGGGCCAAGTGCTATGCAGGGCTCACACTGTGAGGACAGAAGTCCTGGTCAGGATGGTGCTGTACCATCAGGCCTGAGAGTTAGAGGTGATTTCCTGGTATGGATGCATTTAGGAAAGTAAAAGTGGCTGAGAGAGAGAGACCCATGATAAGTAGCTCTCACAGGGAGGTAGTGAAGAAGAAACTGGGTATCAGGGCAGCATTAGTCTCCAGAGTTATACTTTGCTGGCTATATGGATATCATCAGTTCCTTTTGTTTAGGTACAGTTGTGCTGGTATCTTCCTTTGGGTCAGAACAATTCATTCGGGTGGGATTTTCATCACCTGGCTTTAGTCATTCAAAAAGCAGGCACTGAACCTGAGCTAGCTGTTGAAAGTCTCTTTGGAGTCAGTGTAAAGAGATAAACATCTCATGGGGATTCAGCCCACCCCTGGACAAGCATAGCATGTAGGATGGATGAATCATCCCGTGGAGGTGCCTATTTCTCTTCATTTTTAGAGGGAACTGCTAGGGAGAATTAATCCCTCTTCTAAAATATTTATGTGATTTCAATAGTCATCTGACCATAAAAAATTAAAGCAGGAGTATATTGCACAACACATATCATACTCTATGCTTACACAAATACACATACAAGCGCATTCATATAACTCCAGGAGCTAGAAGCAGTTAGAGGGGCTTGCACAGGATTTTTTTGGGGGGGAGAAACAATATCAGAAACACTTCAGTGGAGAAAGTTTAGAGGCAAAAATTTTCTTCCTCTGCCAGAAAATATTTCCAGTTCAGTAGCCCTGTTGGAAGTAGGGAAGTCTTTTTCAGGCTCTTGAACAACAGGCAGATTGGAGACGCTGGAAGTTACAGGTGAGCATTTATTAACACCCAACAGACTGCTGTTGTGAGCAAGAATGATAATAACTATTGGTTGAATCATGCTATCTAAAAAAAATATTTGGTATATATGGATAGAAAGGATATTGAGAGTTTTAACAAAGAGAATGACAGTTATCTTCAGAACCACAGACTTTAAAAAGGAGTTAAATTTCAACCCAAGAACATGTTCTTACTCATCACGATATTTATAAATACCAGGCTTTTAAAAACAAGGAAAGGAGTAATAAAGGATATATTTTATCTTACTTTGCCCATAGGATGAACAAGAAACATGCAACACATAAGCCTTAACTTTGAGCCATTTATTGCTAGAGTTCCTTTATGTGTCACTTTTATGCGTAATACACATTTTTATTTCTACCTCTTTTAAAGACATGAAAAAATAATACACCTAAAAAAGATACTATTTTGTAATCAGTTTGCAGTAAAATATTTATAGTAGTTGTTTATCCATAATAATGTTGTATATTTAACACAAAAGTGAAAAAAGTACAACATTGTTGGCTTAAGGTAAAACTATGTGTTTATGTGGTTTACATTTCAGTATTAATACTTAATGAGTATACAGATGATTTTTGTTTCCCTTTTAAAAGAGCTTTCTAGGATACTTCTATTTCAAAATGGGTAAAGAACTAGATTTTAAATGTTCATCTGTAAAATGGTTTGTGATGAAATACAGATGGCTTTATTTTTTATAAGAATGATCCTTCCCTAGTCACACTAGGTGGTACTGCTAAAAATGTCACTACTCCAGACTTTGAGGTGGCAATGTAGAAGGTTCAGACAGAAAAGTGACAGGTGACTCTGTACTTTTCTTACAGAGATGCCAAGTGCCACTGGAGAGGTGATAGGGTAACTGAGGTATCTGTATTACGTTTTCAGCTTGAAGGTACAAAACAGGACCTATATACTTGACTTCTTAAATTACAGCTGAGGCCAATGATGATATCATGTGGTATCTGGAATGGTACTAGACACTATATTTAGGAAAAGAAGTCCCTAGCTGACCTGCTTTAGACATTGATTTTATGGAGAGATGACTCGCACCCTTGAAGTTGCCTTTTTCAATGATAAAGGAAATCTAGAGTGACTGTCCAAGTCGTGGCCATTTAAGGTGTAGAACTGAAGTTAGGTGAGCTGTATTTTACCTTTGAGACCTAAGTCCAAAACCCAGTGCTGTAACCTTTCGCTTAATGTGCCAGCTCATCCAGGATGGCTCACAGAATATTTAAGTTGTTAACTTCTATTCTGAATTTAATTGGCAAGCTGGATAACTACATTAGGATTTAGCATCATAAACTGATAGTTCTCCAGCTCCAAAGCCAACAGCATATTGATGCTGTGTCATCTAAGCAAGAGGTTTACAGGAGTCAAGTGTGCTCACTAAAACACATTTGGACTTGATCTTGCTTTCTCTATGAAAGCCTTATCATTATGATAACTTGTTCAAGATTAGGGTTCAGGACCTGGAGCTTGAGATGTCTCAAGAGAGAGATCTACTACATCCCAAGGAATATTCTATTTATTACACAGGGATACAGCAGGGATTAAAGGCCTTGTTTTCTTACCCATTAGAGATGAGGAGCTGTGTGACAGTCATTAGTCATTGGTCACTAGGAATGCAAATAAATGCTAGCTAAGACGGGTTGATTTTTAGGAATTCTTCAGTTCAATCTCTTCTTTTGGTATTGTTGATGAATTTTACTCAATAATGATATAAAATAAAATAGACGTGTTCATCTAAAAATAGTTGCCTGTTCACTCAGTTTCTTTCTTTTCAGTGGAGGAAGCCTAACCACCAGGCTTGAATCACAGTTCCTTAGGTCTGCCCTCCCTCTGGCCCCACAAGTCTTCTGTGGTGAGATGTTATTCCATTGTAACTGTCACAAGAGTGATGTGACCATTTTCAGGAGGTTATCCTCAGCTAAGTACACTGGATTCTTGGTGTGTGTGGTCACCTGAATAGTTTGCTGGACTCTGCTGTCCATACAGGCTAAAGGTCATATTCACTTCTCTGCTTATTGGTTCCAAGTGCTATCTCAAATACCCTAGTTTATTCAAGATGTGAGCTCTTGGATGTGACGAACAGATCCAAAGGGACACCCATGTCTCATGTAGAGATCATATCCGTGGTTTCCAGTCACTTATACTACTAGCTTACATACTCCTCAATTTACATTGCTGTTGTCTGGTGTTGAATCTTTTGCTGGTGGTTTGATTCAGCTGTCCAAGCACAAGCCCCTTGTGCTATTTCAAATACCCTCTGTTTATAGGTCTGCTGAGCTGGTGGGCATGACACAGGATCTAAGTGAGACCTTTGTTCCTCCTGAGTGTCAGCTAAAGGGCAGCTAGAGGGCTACCCTGCATTATCATCACACGCATCTTTAGGTGCCTAAATATAGGCAACTGGATAAAGCTGCTAATGCCAGTGCCTAAACTTCAGAAGGCAGTGATATAGCTATATTCTGTGGCTAATGTTTCATAACAGCTATCTTTAAGTGAGTCTGCTCCCAGCAGGTAAACTCTCTGGACTGCTCTTTAATGCCTAGCTCTCTCCACTAATCAATTAGGAAACCTAAGCACCCAATTTAGGCAGTCTGTGACTGCTTAATTAATGTTCTTAATTTTCCTAACTCCTAAAAAGGAATTAGGAGATGATATACTTCCTTGAGTCTGTGCCCAAGCAGCCAGTGTTTCATTATTAAAATTATCCTAGAGTCTAAAATCTGCTTCTGGACAATCTGATAATTGCCTCAATCCTGATCTGCTAGATGTGTAGCACACGCCTATGCAATTTTTGGATTGTAACTTATTTTATCCAACACATTTATTGTATATGCAATATGATGTGAGTTGGTTTAACTCCTGATGTACCTTACCAGAGTTCTGTGGCCCTGGAGATGAATGAAGGATGCCAAGTCCTTCAGGGTTTATTGCATAAAAGTAGAATAGAGCATATGCTTTATGTTAAGTCTTAACTTGTTTTCATTTAAGATAAGAAATTCTGATTCAATTCATTCTGTTTTGTTAGGGATTTGAAACTGCATCTCTCACAAAAATGTTCTAAGCATCAGGCTAGTAGATTTTCTGGGGTTGGCTGCTCACAGCCTCTCCTTGCGAGATGTGATGTTCCACTTCACAGAGAGTGATTAAATATTCATTAAGCTAGTGAAAGAACAAGCTTCTCAGAAGACAGAAAGAGTCTGGTACTTAAGGCAGTCACCTGGGAAAAAGGGAGATCTGGATTCCAGTCACTGCTGTAATGATTACTTAGTATTAAATACATACACTGGTTCACGAACTGGAACCCAGCTTCTTCTTTCTCGTGGAGGGGGGGAAAGGGGGGGAGGCAGGTTGACTATCAAGTACTTCTCACTGTTCTGTCTATTGCAGTGATTACTTAATTATCCAGGAAAGCTCTGGCAGGAGAGAATGAACACTCCTTTGGGAGGTGGGAGATTGTACTTCCATGTGGCAAAGAAAACTAGATGTACATTCCTCAGGTCCTTTATTATCCAAAAGCTAGAAAAGAAAACCCTTTTCATTAGGGACTGCAACATGTAAACCCATGAATCCCAAGTGGAAGAAAGCATCTCCTGTAATCCAAAAATATGGTGCAGAGTAAGGAGGGCTTAATCACAACACTTCTTCAAGCGCTTCCTCACTCAGCATGTCTTTGTGGATTCAATCTTTCCTGTTCAATTTATAAGGAAACAGATGTCTGACTCAGGACTGGAGATTCTACTACAAAAAAATATGTTGTGGATAGGTTCTGTTACATTTACCTGAACTCCCTTGTAGCTCTGTCCTTTCAGATAAAATTCTGAAAGACGCTTTTTGTTGCCTTCATAGCTCATGTTGAAGTCAGAGTAGCTCATGCCTCCATAGCTCATGCTTTAAGGAGGGGCATAACTATACCATCAGAAATGTCTTTTATCTTTTATGCCCCAGTTTTTCCATGTAGTTTCAAAAGGAGAAAAATTAGACTATATATTCTATTAAATAAACCTCTCCAGGATCATCTGCATTCTTGATACAAAGTTGGGGTTTTTCTTTCTTTGGTTTTTTTCATTTTTTAACATGTATGTTTCTATGCTGACAAATACAAAATTATGTACATTGATGTGAATAATTTGAACTTTTGATATGCCTCATGGAGATGTGTGGCTCTGATTCAGCAGCAGATGACCTAGGGAGTTTTGGGCTTTTGCTGCATGGGGTGAATCTGAGTGTATGCATTAAGTTAAGCCTATGAAGTTGCTGACTCAGGGCCTGAATTACCTGTACCTACTCAAGAAAAGACCTCTTAGATGTTGAAAACCTCTGGCAGTAGGCAGTAAGAGAAAGAAAAGCAAAATAAATGCTGACTTGCTTATAGAACACATTGGAAAATAATTTAAAAAGACCAACCAGACAAACCTTTGTAGGGCCACTACATGAACTAGAGGTAAATTCTTATGCAGAAAGGTTAATAACTGTTTTTCTTGCCTCAGAAAGAAGCTGGAAGTAGTGGCTCAGGAAAAAGAAGGGACTAGAATTATTTTTGCATGAATATAAATCAAACTAAACACAAAATACTCCCTTTTTCTTCCACCCTTCCATCCTTTACTGTTTCCTTCTCTTTTTGATTCCTTCCCTCTTTCCCTCTTCTCTCTTCTTTCCTTCCTCACTCCACCCACAGCTATTTCAGACTCATTTGCACAAAACAACCATCAAAATTGTCCTGGAATTACGGATTTGGCTGAAAACTCTCTCTCACAGCTACTTTTCCTGTCCCAATATTACAAAATATTTAACCAGGAAGCCATGATCAGAAAGCTAGGATTTTCTGCCGCTGAAAACACAGTCTTTGAACTTTTCAGCCAGAGGAAGTTTTCTGTTGGCTATCATTTATGAAAAACATGTTGGCTTTGTTCATTTTTGTTCTTATCCACCGAAGTTCAACAACCTGAAAGAAATACCTAGGCCTTGATCCTTCAGTCTACTGAAAGCACAAAGGAGAAAGAGAAGGGACTAGAAAGGAAAACTATTAAGTTACAGCGAGCTAGTGTGTGCTCTGCCAGGCTGAAAGAGAGCAAGATAAAGGATGAGATGTGGATAGGATAGGGCAAGCGATACAGAAATTCTCCCTAAAGCCTCTGTACTTCTCTGCTGCTAATAACCTTTTTTTTAAGCTCTAACATGCCAGCAGCTTTCTGCACTACCCTCCTTTCTGAAAAATAAAAGTATAGAAGGCATTTTAAATAGTTCCAAATTTAGTCGTGTTGAGAAAAGAGAGAAGCAAAGAAATGAGAAACCAGCAAGTGAGCTGGTTCCTTGACGTGGGTCAGAAGCACCATTGCAGGCAGATTTCTCTGAGGGGGGCAGCTGCCACTTTTTTGGCTGGTGTTCCATTCCTGCCCTGGCATGTGAGATTCATGTTCTCATTAACCCCTGAACCGGGAAGTGCTTAGGGTAGCTGCTAGGTGACAGTTTAATTAAAATTAGGAAGTTTCTTGGAGCACATGGGGAAACTCATCAGAGAATTTTGCTTGTAATTATTTTACTATTGTCCTCATTCCCTTTCCTCTCCAAGTCTTACTCCTCCTATCAAGCATTGAGTCAGGTCTCCCACCTGGCAGTGCAAAGCCTGGTCCACACCACATAACCTGCTGCTGTTCATTTTAAAGGAGTGACTCTAATGTATTTTTTGAATACCAGCCTGTTCCTCTATTGCATGGCCAAAGCAATTGTATGGAAAAAGATATCCACCAAAACCTTAAAAAACACCAGATACTACTCCTGTTCCTATCTTCATGTTTCAAGTTCTGGCAGTCTGCCTGCCTGAGATACTCTTTCCAGATCTGAAAGGTATAATAGCACAGGAGATAGAAGTACCAAAATAAAAGCTACCGATCCTCTGCAGTGTCACTAGGACAGACAGTCAATAAGGAGGCTTGACTGTCAGTAGGCTAAGTAAGGTGTTTGGCTCTGCCACAGAGTGCGGATGAAGAGAATTAGTCACATATGTAGGGATTCGTGAGAGACTGTGCGCTGGTTTCTGTGGCATCAATGGCAACCAGTAGGACAGGGGAAAAGACAAAAAAATGTATACAAACTCTTTTCTCCTAAGTACTCATGTGTCAGAATTTAAGTTAGTGACAAAACTGGGTGTGTAGATGTTTGTGAATATATGTCTATGGAGTTCAGAATCATCTCAGGGCGATGCGGCAAGCTGAGGTGCACCTAGAACCTGCCTATTCCCTCCCTGAACTGTTACTTTAAAACCTGGATTATTGTATAACCTGCTTAAGTGTTTTAACTGCTAGATTAGGGTGTAATAGTTGGGAGTCACACTGGTATCATACTCAGCAGAGTCAAACCAAATAAATGATAATCTAAGTGGGTCTAGCAAATCAGGTTCTCCTGGAAACTTCTCTCTCCAATTAGCATTTTGAAGTGATGATAGACACAAAGAAGATTTTTTTTCTAAAAAGTTGTACCAGTTAAAAAAAGAAAAAAACAAACAAATAATTAAAAATAGAAGATAATTTTTTTTAAAAAGGTATGTGACTTACACTTAGTGGAACCCTAAGAAAAATTATTTTCTGTATCTTTAGTTTCCCTGGCTGAATTTGCCTACAAACTGTTCAAGGGAGAACTAGAGCATCACAAAGAACATGGGCATGAAAATGTTGCAGTGACACAAAAAGGTGGAATGATTGTTAAATTGCAGAATAGACGGATTCTCAGTAACAACCTCCATGGTCCTCAACATTGTAGCAGAAGGCAGCAGAAACCAGGATGTATCAATTTTGAAACAGTGAGCAAAAATGTTAATAGGTTAATCAGAACACGGATATGAGATATTTTTTGGTAGGTAGAATACATGTATTCAAGTCTGAACTAAATCAGGATCATGGTGGAACATATAAATACTATATATTTACATGCATATTCATTATATACAGGTTTTCTGTTATACTATCTAAGCATTTGCAGTTAAATCTGAACAGTAGTGAGGTCTACATTCTATCTTGGGGACTGCATGGAATTTATTTTTCTTCTGGCAATTTGCTTAATAGCACTCCTGAAAGACTGGAGAGTTCCAGACAGGTTTTATGAAAAAAAAAGAAAGGAAAAAAAAAGGGGAAAAAAAAGGGAAAAAAAATGTTTATAAAAGGGAGGAGGCATAGATAACTAATCCGACAGGTTATTTTTAATAAAAAGAAGTTTCTTGGACACAAAGGTTTTGACATGCTTCTGTCAGCCAGTCACTGCTTCTTGATAACTTTAAAGTCACTGGTTTGGAGAAAATGGAACATTTGCTGAAAAGCCATCACCATCCTCTCCACCAACTCGGAATTTTTTCAGAATTCACCCTGCAAATACTATGCAGAATTATTAATGAAAACTATCAGTGAAATTAACAGCAAATTACTTAATTTAGAAGATGTGAGAAAAATCACAGCCTACATTAATGAAGCTCTGAGTTTTGAGAGCCAAACCCAAGCTCTGTAGTTCATCATCACAGACAAAATGAAACTATAAATGGCATAAAAGCAGCCAGGCAGTAGGATTTGGGAAGTATTATGTTGTGTGCTGTCACAGCATTTTCCAGTCTGGCATAATATCCTGTCTTCATTCTATTTGTAAGTGAAGGGAAGAAAGCAAATTCAGGGTAGAATAAAAGGAGACCTGGTTTCAACATTCACTTGTTATTTGTGTGCACACTTGTATGATTAACTGTATTGACCATCTAAATGGTGTAAGGACAAATAGAGGTAGAGATGCAAACCTGCTATGTGGATCTTCAGGTGGCTTTCTTTTTCTCTTTCCCTTTTATTTTTTTTTTCTGTATATGTTTCCTAACACAAGGGCATTTGCACTGGTCTTCAACATTCAGCACATCTGCCTGTTGCTTTCTTTGCTAGGAACTTCTAGAGCCCTTTCTCTGCTCCTCCTTTCTTACCAACCACAACAGAAGCCATGTGCAAGTTTAGCTCTGTTGTAGATCATCTCACTGTCGACAAATCTCGTTACCACCATCCTCCTGGCACAGCTGGTATTGCATCCACATCCACTGGGTTCTGTGTCAGAGACACTGTCCTTTCTGACACCTAACAGGTGGATCAATGTGTCATGTTTTAAGAAACCAGCATGTAAGGCGATGTTTTAATTACAAGCTGCTGAGGAGAAAACACTGCCTTGCTTTCGTTTCCTGCTTATTTCCAAAATAAAATATGCACCAGTTTATACCAAGGCTGTAGACCCATAAAGGACAAAATGTATTCATGTTACATAGGTTGGGTCTAAGGCAGCTGGTTCCTCTTAAAATATTTTGGGAATGATGATGGTGAAGTGAAACGAAAACATCAGTATCTTTCATTAGTTAGGGTGGGATTGGCATTGCATGCTTCTGTTGGAGCTAATTGCCTAGATTCCTGTTACAGGCAATAAGCAACAACAAAAATATGCTTCTGGGGAATGATTCTTCTCTTCTGGAAGTGGATGTCTAAATACATATGGGGAACTGAGCTCTACAAATGTCTAATGTTCTCCACTGATTAAATATCTAGACAATTAGTTTATGTATAAATGCCAACATATAAGACATCTCAGGCTGGTCATGAGGAACCTCACTGGTATGAGATTCCTTCAGGTGTAGATTCAGGAAAGCATTCATTCTGGAAAATCACTTAAATGCACATCTAGAATGTATGGAGGTACTTCAGCACTCTCATCAGATGGACCTTCTTATACAAAGCTCAGATACCCAGCTTTGTTAACCTTAAACATCCACAGCTGAAACACTCTAGAAAGTGCTTTTTGAAGGAGATGTTTGGAATGGTCCAAAATGAAGCAGAGGATTGAGTTAGATATCATGGATGGCCAGAGGCAGTCTATTTGTCCTATGCTGATGCTACAGGGATGAATGGTGTGTTGGTTATACAACACTACATGATCAATAGATTTATTTGTTTTGTGTGGACAAAAAAAAACCCCAAACTGAAAAGACCCTATCTTGAAATCTGTAAAATTTACGTATTTGTAAACAAATACTTTGGGGAAGAAACAACTTTAGGAGAAACTTATTTTTCTGATAGTCCTTTGGATTTTAGTGCATTATTTTTAAGGGTGTTTCGGAGATGATTTTTATTTTAGTACATACTTATTTTATACTGAGTAATAGAAAACAAAGCTTTCAAGAAAACAATGAAATTAAAAGGAAAATGAATGCAACCAATTTAGTTTATTTCCCCTGGTTTCACATGTGTAGTACCTTCAAAAATATTGAAGGGATGGTATAGCTCTGATTACATCTGTCCCCATGGCTTGAGGAATACAGATTATTTGAAGGGACCCATCTTTGCTTGCTCATTGCATTGTCCTCTTGATTTTGTTTGTCACCGTCATGTTTTTTCATTCTCCTCTGACTAACTGGAAATTGATTTCTTTCTGAGTGGCACGGTTATTTCTGTGCTGTTTAGCTAAGTATTTAATTTGATATTTGATTTTTTAAAAAATTACCTTCTGTTGTTGGTTTTTCTTTACTGTGTAGTGCTTTAATGATCCTTGGTAGGCTTCCTATGCATTGATTAATTCAAATAAATAAAATGTCAGTGTTTATGGTAAGAAGGAACACACATACGTATATTTCCTGTATATTAGTAATCTGACTCTTTTGTTCTCTTTCTCCCTCTAAATGCAATTACATCACAAAATTGATTTTGCTCCTTCCCAATGCAGACCCACAGTGAAACAAAAAATCTACAATTAATGGGAATCCTAATTACTTTTTACAGGTGAGGAGCAGTATATTTTTAACATTTGGAAGGCAAAATGAAATTATTTTCAGTCTGCACAGCATGAATATTATGTATCATAAATGTCATAAGCTAACTGTGCTTGTCACACATAATCCAACCAAATAATTATTTGTGACAGCCTGCAAAAATGTTAAAAACCATTATTTAGAGGGAAATCTGAGAAAATATAATCTCACTTCATTTGGGAGGAACTCTGTTTTGCTACTCTGAGTATAAAATAGATATATACAATAAAGAACAGCAAGACACAATGTCTCATCAACTGAGGTGAAAAATCTCATTTATCTAATCACACACTATTATATATTCATTATACCAAAGTGCATCAGGTCATCTGATGTAAGACTGCGGGAAGGGATATAAAAATAGGTGATGAAAATGGAAAAGTTATTCACTTAATTCCCTTGCCAAGCAAGGTTTCAAGATGCCATCATACACATATGAGGATGGCAAGACTGGCAGATCCAGCTATAGGAGAGGTAGAAGTATCTTTATTTCTATGATAACTTATTTCCTGAGGACACTACAGAAGATACTGCCTCATCCAGAATAAATTTTCTGGAAGACTGCATGTTAGATCATAATAAGGACCAAAGAGGCTTCTCAGTTGGCTGATAAGGAGTTATCTTTGCAGAGCTCTACCTACATCAGGACACAATACTTCCTTTCCAGGTATATTTACATCCTTATTGGCAATTCTCACCAATTTGTGACTATTCAGGGTCTTCTGTGTTTGGATCTGCCAGCAGCAGTCCTCAATCTTCTAAAACAACTAGCAATAGCTGTGACTGCAAGCAGCACTGTCCTCTACCTCTGCCTTCACCTAGGGTTCTCTGCTGTTAAATATCCAGGAACACTGATAGTGATGACTTGACCTACCAAGACACCATTTTTCCTGAGTTAAAGTATCCACTTTAACATATATTTTGTCAAATAACTAGGTAGTTTAGGAGGAAATGTGAGGAGAGAAAAGGACATGAAAATAGGAGCAAATGTTTATGAGAAAATCGGTTAATAGGTGCTTGGAGTCAGACATCAGAAGTTCACTGGAAAAACATAACTGCCTTCTTTAGTACTAAAAAAAGTCAATTAGTAGAACTGGTTGGAAAATTAAGTTTCCATTTCACAGGAATTTTTGCATTTCAGAATGTACTGGTCTTTAAAATGTATGAAATGCTGAAATCTCAAATTATTTCCTGTCACAGAAAGCCTGAAACATTTTTTATCCAGTAACTTCAAATAATCCTATTACAAATAATTACTTTGATAAAGCCAAAATGTTTTATTTATAAAAAGCATAATATTATCATCTGAAATAGGTATAACAATATTCAAAACTCCATTTTGGTTTTTGATCTATTCAGAATCTTCTCATGGATCGCAAAAGAAAATTTTCTAATGAAATAACTCAGAACAGCTCCTTCAAAAATGTTTAGATGGTCACTTAACTGACCCTGTGTACAGCATTTGAACGAGGAAGGAGCGCTTCCTAGATACAATAGCTCACATCCACAACTTCCATTATGAATTGCATGTTTCAGATATCCCTCCACGGCAATACTCACAATCCAGCAGAGCTGGCAATATAAATCACAGGGTATAATGTAACGGGAAGGCAACTTGATAGAAAAACATCCTGCAATTTTAGCAAACAGCATGTGCACAGCTTTGGTTTATGGCGTGGAGGGTGTTCAGTAAATGCTCATTAGCTTCTACACAAGCTGCAGAAACCTACTGAGTTTGACGAGATGTTTCTCTCTACCTGTGAGCGCTGTTTCAGAAGACTTTGGCAACAAGGAATGGCCAACCCTAGCTCTCTCGTATTATCTAGTGATAAGGATTGCCCCAGTTTGCCATTCAGATAATGAGTACTTCTTAGATTTGACTTAGAGTCGTGAATCTTTATGGATGGTCCCAAAAGGAAAGCATGGGAGGATTCTCCCAAAGACCATTATCCCCATTCGTATTTGTTGCATAAGCAATCCCAATAGTTAACTCTTACACACCTCACTCCTCTTTTTCTTCTAAAGTTTTTTCTCAAATTCTCATGTCATTTTAAATGCTGATCTTGTCAGGCACTCAGGAAACAGACTGCTATCATGATAAAAGAGATGGGTTGTTAACCAAGTATGATCACAAAAGACAGCAGAGGACCTTGCAGGTCCATACAGTTACTGGGATGAGGATATAGGGGACATGGTATCTCTCAGTGTTGTTCTCAGTGTGATATCCTTTACTGGCAGTCACTATGGAAAACTGAAAGAGTATTTTAACAAGTTTTGTGCTGAGGTTTTACCTCCCCAAAGGACTCTAGACTTCCTCTCTCAGAATGAAATAGCAGGTGACAGTGAATTTCTTGCTGAAACTTCTGCATACAAGGTGACACGGCTTCAGAAAAGAGAGGGCTTTTATGTCGTATGACCTAGTAGTGGCAGATTGTGGTACCCTCCTTGAAGCTGTAGATTCAAATTCCTTTAAGCAAAAGAGGGACTGAACCACAGTCTGCACAATATGGGTAACCACTTGTGCTGGTGTGGGCTGGGATAGAATTAATTTCCTCCACAGTATCTAGTCTGGGGCTGTGTTATGGATTTGTGCTGACACAGTGTTGATGATTCAGGCAAGTTTTAGTTACTGCTGAGCAGTGTTTACACAGAACCAAGGCTTCTCCTGCTTCTCACCCCACACCACCAGCCAGTGGGCTGGGGGTGCACAAGGAGCTGGGAGGTGACACAGCCAGGATAGATAACCCTAACTGAGGAATGAGATATTCAATAGCATATGATGCCACACACCTGCCTGTCCATGAGAAGTGATGAATGAATTCTTTGTTTTAGTATGCTTGCATGCACAGCTTTTGCTTTCCTTATTAAATTATCTTAATCCACAAGTTTTCTCACTTCTGCTCTTCTTATTCTCTCTCCCATCCCACTTGTAGGGGTAGTGAGTGAGCAGCTGTGTGGTGTTTGGTTGCTACCTGAGGTTAAACCATGACATCACTTCACTGAGAGTCACCATTACTCACTGAATTTGCCATGCTTTTCTCAATAAATTGACCAGGATAAAAAGGGTTAAAAAAAAAAAAGGAAAAAGACTTACTGGAATTCACAGGTGTGCTCACCCTTATTGAGTGTTAGTGATAAAACTGGAAAATTAATTTATTCCTGCTGCAGACTCCGCTTGCAATAGTTAGCAAGAGTTTGCGACCAGTTTCAGTCCTTGAGGTATTTAATAAAAATAACTGAACATCTTCATAGCCAGATTTGAGTAAAGCAAATCCTCAATGGGTACAATCAGAACCGTGCATTTAATTTGAATATGCTTCAGGTCACTGCTCAGAGTTGTCCTTTATAAGAATACCGCTCACAGTTTCTTTTTCTAGTAGCTATAGAAATTTTTTTCCAGTGCCTGGAAACATATGAAGTCTTAGGCAGCTTTAAAGTAAATAACCTTTTCTATGTCAGCTGCTCTGCCCAATTTAGTTCTTCGGTCTGCTCTGCAATTTTTTAATACAAATTTTGTTAATGGTGTTTTGTCTGAAAAGATTATCTTGCCCCCCACAAGCTTTCCAGTTCTATTTTGCTTCCCTTCTGTTTTTGAACCAGTCATTTGTCGAATGATTTGCATTTTGTTGAATCTGTCTTGACACTCCTTTCTGATAGATTTTTCCTCAAACATGAGAGTTCTTATGGAAATGACACTTGGCTTTATGCACTTTCCATTTCTTATCCCTGACAGTCTGTGCAACTCATACAAACCGGCACGTTCTCAATCTGTGGCGCCCAACTGAGATTATCATCTTTGTACAACTTGTTAATGTCGGTGGCATTTAGAAGTCTCTACACTGAGCTATGAAATAATTCAGATGCAGAGAGAATCCCCAAAATAGGCATTTGAAAAGAGTGCCTGCAGACAAAAAAAATGTTAAACATTCACTACCATGAACCTTCCCATTTAAGGAGATTTTGCCAAACAGATCTGATGCGCTAGGAATAACAGTAGGGGCATTGGCCAGATCTCTTGGGATAGCTGGGCTAGTTAAGATGACATAATACTTCCAATGTGATGTTGGTTCTCAGTTCTAGGTGCTTTCCTTGTGACCACAGAAAACTAGTTTTACCCCTCCCTTCCCATACCCTCTAAAAGTCTATATTCATTATGCTGTTTCTTCAGCTTTCTACTTATTGCTTTTGATGTGATGTACTGCCACTTATTCTTTGGCCTTTTTCTATCCCACTGGTGCTCTAAAAGCTATCCATTTGTTGCAAAACAGGCTTTACTCTAAGAAAGAAGGAGTCCTTGGCTCCATTCCACTTTACCTCTTTTATGATACTCCAGCAGTGAAGAGTCAGAAGAGGTCCATAAGATATGTAGTTTGCCCTTAGGTTTTTGCTCAAGGAAAGGCAACTTACCTTCAAGTATTTTTTTCTTCCATGTTTTATCACAATTGAGAATCTGCTTTTCTAAATTCAGCTTTTTACCTTAAACTTGGACTGTACATAAAAGTACAACTTGTATTTACTGTGCATCAAGTTTTGAAGAAGTAATAGCAGTGTTTGAAACCAAAGGGTTTCGAATTTGACTCCCCAGCTATTTCAAACATGTAAGGGGAAATGTATGTTAATGTGTGTGCAAAATACTTGACAATTTTATAACTGGTTTCTTGTAACATCTTACTTCGGGTATTTTATGACCCAATCAGTGGAGGGGTGATGACTCTAGATGTCCTCCCAGCCCAAAAGTATCCTAGAGTGTTTGTTGACCTGAATGTGTCTTTTGGTGAGTGTGCAGCTTTGGGGTTATACTCAGCATCACTGGTGACCATGAAGTATGGAAAATATTAAATAAGAGCATCCTTCAAAAATCAGCTTTTCTATGCTTGCAGCATACTCAGTCTGAATGTTGGGCACATTATGAAGGGTTTTATTTTATTAGAATAAGGACTGACTTTCCCCTACAAGGAAAGGCTGAATGAACTGGGGCTGTTCAGCCCTGAGAAAAGAAGGCTGAGAAGGGATCTGATTAATGTTTATAAATACCTGAAGTGTGGGAGACAGGGAAATCGCCAGCCTCTTTTCAGTGCTCTGTGGTGACAGGACAAGGGGCAATGGCCTCAAGGTGGACCACAGGAATCTCCACAACAATATATGGAAGAAATTTTTCACAGTGAGGATGACAGAGCCCTGGCACAGGCTGCCCAGGGGGGTTGAGGTCTCCTTCTTTGGAGATATTCAAGACCCATCTGGACGCCTACCTGTGTGATATGTCCTAGGGAGCTGCTTTGGGCAGGGGGTTGGACTCAATGATCTCTTGAGGTCCCTTCCAACCCCTGTGATTCTGTGGTATTATGTGAAATATTGTGATGCAAATAGGTCTTGATACTAATGCCAGAAAGCCACAAACAAACTGACATTTCTGGATACAAACTTGAACTAGGAAATGACTACCACTAAACGCAGCTGTTACTGCAGAGTGAGGCAGTATCATGCAGAACAAATATAAAATCTGGTCCTGGAAATTATATAACCATATTAGAGCTCTATGGCATTTTAAACAAGAAGCAGGGCTACTTAGTTTGAGTTCAGCATTGTGTTCCTGTGATCATAGTGTTTCAAGTCTTTTCTTATGTGTTGGTCCCTATGCCGTAAACATAAGCAGTCAATACCTAAACTATTACTTAAAAAGCAGGTGCAGACTGCTAAATCCAAGGATGTTTTCTGTCAGGTTCAACTCTCTTTTCAGGTTTTCTGTTGTTGGAAGTACCTTTCACTTGAGTTTTTACTGCATAGACTCATTTTGTCAGATGTTCACTGAGTCTTCAGTGACTAATCTCATTAACCCCTTTGAAAAGCATCCCATCAGAACACAACAGAGACATTGGCAAGTAGTTGGCTTGTTTGAGTATTTAAAGGGTAGTTACAAAGAAGTTCTATACTCCCTTTTCACAAGGAGCCAGATGGAAAAGATGAGAGGTAAATGCTACAAATTACTCCTGGGGAGATTCTAACTGGACACGAATGGAAATTTTTTTTGCAGAGGTCAGCCGTTGGAATAATCTCCCCAGGTAAGTGGTGGATTCCCAACATTGGACACTTTTAAGATTCAACTGCACAGGGTGCTAAGCCATCTTGTCTAGATCGTGCTTTTGGCAAAAAAGTTTGGACCAGGTGATCCTTGTGGTTCCGAGGTTCCTTCTAACCCGGAATCTATGATTCTATGATTCTGGTAGGTCACCAAGATGAATCAGCCTGTCAAGTGCCAGGTTTAACAAAAAGAAGAGAGAAAGAGTATGCAGTTGTTACCAGGGAAGAAGAAAGGTAGCAACAAGAAGGGGTGACTGGGAGCATCTCCTCCTCTTTGGAAGGAGCTGTTAAATGAGACCAATTGCTTGAGGAGAACTCCCACTCCCCTCTGTTTTTAAATGAATGGACAAAATTTATGGACAAAGTTTTCTATACCATATAAACAACTGAAAAATTGTAGCTGTGAAGGAAATACTCCATGAAGAGAAAAGGGTTGAGATGGAGTGGAAAGTCATCTGGCAAGTCTGGACATGGAACTGTGGAAAATTTTTCTCATACAAGAGGAGCCATGAGGCAATATTTTTGTGATAAGAACTGAAGGTTTGGGGAATTTATCGAAGACTAAAACCTATACAGTAAATGGTGGCCTTGTCTAAAAAGCAGTATTTTTATCTTTGACTATGAATAACTGTAGTATTTAATGTACATAAATATTTGATGATTAACTTTGGTTAAGAGCTATGCTATCTCTGTTCATATCATAAATTCAAGCTCTGAAGCAATAGCTTGGACAAAACACTAAGGACTCAATTGTGCCTTGAAGGCATGGTGCCACATTGGGGATAATGTGGAGGCACATCACCTCGACAGGATCTCCAGGAGGGGCTGTGCCTCAGGCATGCACTCTGCCTTCCCGAGCTCACACAGAATGCAGCTAATGTGCCTCAATTACACGGGGTGAAGCACGTGCTCCACTCCAAATGTAGGCATCTCTCCTGGCCTCAGAAGACCCACATGGAGCCCAAGAACCTTCAGCTTTGTGAGTTGTCAAATGGTCACCTCTTCTCTGTATTTGGCTTACCCGAGTGCTCTTAGTGGCAGCTCTTTAGCAGTCCATCTGGCAGACTGTAGTGGGGAACTTTAAATTTACCCAGTCTTTTAGGGTCACTCAAGATCACATTTGTATACTGTTGGGATAGATTCACCACTCTGTACCTCATGTGACAGCTAGCCTGCCTATTAGAAGGACAGGTGCTCCTTTTCAGGCAGTCCAAAAGAGAAAATGTTGATGAAGTCTCTTAAAATTGCTCTGGTCTGCATGGTGTCCCAGGACCTCAGTTCAGGTGCAGTATAGAGACTGATGGTAATATCAGACACCAAGAAGAGTACAAGGACCTTAATTAAGTCTTCTCAACAGGAAAGTGTGAGCAGAGAGTTTCATGCTCTTCTGTTTTGCAGGCCTGAACTCACCCTAAGTAAAGAGTGAAAATACCTTGCAATATTTATATACTTAATGTTGTGCAGAGGTGATTTAAAAATTGCTTTTTAAGGGAATAATCATTTATATGTGACAGGGACTCCTGTCATTTGTGTAGCACAGTAGAATACTGAGATATGTAAGAATATGTATGCTTGATGGATAAAATTTGAACTCATTATTTGCTCGATGTTTAAAATGTATCAAGGATGTCAGACATTCCATTTCTTTGTCTGTTCTTAGTGTTCTTTTTTCTGTGAGCTCTTCATGTACCCATGAAGTTTGATGCAGCTACTATTTTGTGTGGCTGCAAGGATGATCTGGTTGTCAGCAGGAGACTTTGGGGGATTACCGTGGTTATAGTAATCTCCCAGATAATTGCATAGCTAGTTCTTAAATCCATTCTCCCCTAGGCTATCTTTTCTAGTGTTTATTATCCTTATTGTTAGGAAGTGACTACTGATTAACTTGAACCTCGGTAACAACCTAAGCCCGTTCTTTTTTCCACTAACCACTACGAATGTGGAGAACAGGTTATTTGTTTGCTTTCAGATCATGTAAATTTGTTTTGGTTTTGGCTTTTTTTTTTAATGCACCAAATGTCATTCCACTGCCTCTCAGGACTTCTCTAGAGTGAACAGCCTGATTATGTCAATGTGTTCTTGTTGCCCCCATTTTCTGGCATTCTGATCATCTTTGTGCTTTGAACTCCTTCCAAATGTTGTGCATTTTCACTGAAGTGCACTGACCACCTTAATGCAGCTGAAAAGCTACCAATGCTGAATAAAACGGATTGATTTGAGTTGCCCATAGTCTATCGCCCTTCTTTTCATAGGGGAGCCTGCTAATCCTTACATCACCTACTCCAGGATTTAGTCTCGTAGGTAAGGTTATGTAGGAAGAGTAGCTCCTTAAGGTAGGAGCCCAATTAACAGAGGAAAACTCATTGAAAATCTGATGGTAGAATATAATTTTGGGTGAAAGGGATCACAAGTTCATCATACTGAGAAGAGGGAGGAGTGAGAACAGGAGAGTAGGCATAATGGACTTCAAAAAAGCACTCTTCAACAGCTGAGGGAACTGGTAAGTAGAGTCCCTTGGGAAGATAATATAAAGGATAAAGGAATTCAGGAGACCTGGCAGTTATTGAAAGAGACTGTATTAAAGACACAAAGCAAAGTATTCTGATGTGAAGGATTGCTTGGAAGCATAGCAAGAGACAGTGTGGCTGAATCAGGAACTCTTTAAGGACTAAAGAATGAAAAAGAAGGAGATGTATTAAAAGTGGAAACAAGGACAGATGAATAAGGATGTGCGTGGAGGATAATAGCACAAGCATGTAGGGATGAACTCAGGAAGGCTAAAATGCAAAATGACTTACAACTAGCAAGGGACATGAAACACAAGCAGACAAGGTTCTAGAAATACTTTAGGGAAGAAATAGAGGGAAAGCCAGAAAAAGTATCAGTTCAGTACTGAAAAGGGAAGGAAAGTAAATAACAAAAGGCACAGAGAAAGCACATTACACTCTTTCCCCTCCTGCTTCAGAAAAACTAAAAACTAAATTAAAAGGAATTAGCATAATATGTCAGCAGAGCCTGACAAAACACACCCTCAGATTCATAGGATGCTATCTGAAGCAGCTGCTGAGCTCTCACTTTTGGGAATTAATGGAAGCTAAGTGAGATTGGAAGAAGGGCACATAGGCTACATCTAAATCAGCAACTAATGCAGCACAGTAGGAGTGGCTAACCAGAGACAGGGCTGGTGTGGGAGACCCTGAGTGCACGCAATGCTTTTCTTCAGACTGGCTTTTGTTTGGTCCCATGAAGCATGCACGGTGGGCTTTTGTTGAGTGTTTTCCAGTTTAGTTTAATCCAGAAGGGTCTCGGGGACCCTTCTAAAGCATGAGGACTGTACTTCAGAGGCATACCTTTGATTTGAACTAAAATGGTGTTGTAGGTGTACAAATTTAGAACTAGACCAAAGGAAAAAATATTGGGAAATGCAAACAAATCTGCCTGTCTTCAATAGCAAGTCATGCTAACTTTGGTTTTAATTGAAAAAGAGCAAAAAAACCCAAGCCAGTGTATGATGTAATGATGTTTTAATTATGTGTCACAATTTAACTTTGGATCAGAGAACTAGTTGAACAAAAAACACTGTTACATTTGGGCGTGAGAGATGGCAAACTGCTCAAAATAATTATGAACTGCAGTGCAAGGAGAACATTTCAAAAAGAATTTTGTGGAAGTCTGTACTGAGGAGGGTTTGGATTAATAACTTGGATGATGGAAGTGAAACTACATTTGTACATTCTGTTCATGACACTAAGCTTCAGACTTTTGTAAGTGAGAGGGGGACAGGGTCTAATTGCATTACATAAGAATTCGAAATGTTCTTTCTATACTAAACATACATTTGGCCCTAAATCAAGATGACGGAGTTGAGTGAGAATCAAAAAAGGGCTCAGAGCACACAAACAACCTGAGGATCATCTAGTCGGGTGGCAGCACTGGAGAAGCAGAATTGGGTGGTGCTCAACTCTGGTGAAAAAGAGTCAAATGGCATTCTCAGATGCATTAACAGTACCATCATATATAGAATAGGGTCTAAAGTGCATTGCAAGGTATTTTGGATTGCAGTGAGGCCTCAAAGGAGTCTGTGCTTAGTGTTGGGCTCAGCGCTTAAAGATGTAGAGAAAATCTGAGAGTCCATCAGAGAGCAAGGATTATATGGCATTTAGGAAAATTAAGATCTAAAGAAAGACAATAAATCATCTTCAGGTGAAACAGAAAGTGTAGATGGAGGAAGTACATGAAGGCATGGATATTTCCCAAGTTTGAGTTGCCTCTAACCAGATAAACACAGGACAGTGGGAGTAAATAGTAGCACCTCTCTCTTTTTATATATTTGGTGACACCAATCCAGCAGTTGCAGGTTGAATCAAGCTAAAGGTTTTTTGCTAAGCTAACTAAAGAGGAAAACAAGGTTTATTCTAGCAACACAAAAGGTTACAAGGGTACAAAGTTAGAATTATCTGCCTGCCCTATATGGATGTCTTGGATGCTCTTTGAACTCTGTTAACATTAGCTAGCATCTGTGATTGGGCATCTGATCTGAGACCTTCGAGTCTATGGATTTACTCTCATTTTAAGTGTTATGGCAAATAGATTAGAGAAAATTATTACTGCATCTGGGTAAGGGCAGTGATTCTGGTCACTGAATGAAATGCATCTCAAACAGGCAAATAGAGTAGGCAGTCTAAATATGTCCAGTCACCATTATTTAGGACATTATTTGTTTCCAGTACTGTACAACATCCTTCACAAACCCCTCAGAAGGAAAATTGTTGTTCCCAAGCATTCACAGTCCAAACTGAGGTAAAGAAGAAAAGCAACAGGTAACTTTGACACAATTGTACACATAAACCTTCTAATTCACTTTGGGTTGGGGCTGTGTCTACTTCAGACTACTTCCCCCAGGGAAAGAGTGAGACACACTACCAATGTCCTCCATGCTAAGTTTTATTGTTTAACAACATTTTAGTTATGCTTTTTATATTGAGGGCATACAGCATTCAGGTTAATTTCTTTGTGTATTTGGAAAGTATACTTAATTTTCAATAGATTTTCAATGCCTTTTTTTAAGGTAAAATCATCCAGTGTAACCTCCAGAGAGTGAAACCATGCCCTTAATAAATTTAAAAAAAAATTACTCTATGCTTTTTTTTTTTGTAAGGCTTCTTAAGCAGAGCACTTATCCTGCTCTTTGTTCTCCTTTGTTTCCTTGCCATTTTGGCTTGGATCTTGTATGCCAACTGATTCTCCTGCCTGGATTTTGCTTTGCTGTACAGTTTACCCCTCCGGAGCTTATTGTTGTTGACAGCAGTGAATTTCCCTGCAGTTATAAGCAGCTCATACCTGTCACTGAGACCTACCAGGTCTATGTGCCTTCCAGCCAGGGCCCCCACCAGCTCCTAGAGCCAGGAGATGTAAGGAGGCAGACGGTGGTGACCAGGAGAGAAGTGATGGCTTCATTGCTCTCACTCTGAATTCCAGACAAAGGGAACAGCTTGCTTTGATTATTTCTAATTTATTTCCAGTTTGATCCCATTAAAAGATAAATCCCCAATAGCTGACAGATCCTGCTGTGGAGTTACCTATAACCCCTGTCCAAAAGTGTTTCCACACCACAAGACATACTACCGCATCTACAGCTCTGCACCAGTAGTCACCCTAAATATCACTGTTACCTGAGATATTTACCCATTTGTACCCCTTATGTGCAAACTCCATTTCAAACACAACTGCAATGCAAGGAAAGGTAAGAAGGGGGAAAAGATAACTTTGATGTAACCTTAGGTTCACTATGGGCAATTTTTTATAGGGACAAAGCATTTGGCTAAGAGCACAGTAAAAAGGCAGGTTTTAATCGCAGAGTGTGTGAAGTAAACGTTGATAAAGTAAGCAAGATGAAGTTTGCTGAGGTATATATCCTTATATGTGGTAGACCAACAAATGGCCAAGACAGAGGAGGGGTTCAGAAAGGGACTTCATGACCAAATAGGAAAAAAATGTGCACCAGAATTTGTATGATCTGAAGAAAAATATGAAAACAGTCAATGCGTATGAAGGTTATATTCTGTGAGATCTTAAAGACAATGTAATGTTGTTAAACTTGCCCTCTAACAAAGCTTGAACCCATGCCTCCTATCATCTCTTGATCTAAGAAATACCAGCACATGTGTGGTATGCATTCACATTATCCTTTTATAGACAGTTTTAAACAGGTTATAGACCATTTTAAACAACTGTACAAAAATAAACATTCTATGAAAATGCATTATTTTTTAAAACCACTATGTAGGAGGAAGTAATGAGACATATTTGAACTTATTATCAACCATATTACTAAAATGGTTGTAAGGCTTTATTCATAAATGTCATTTTAAAATGATTTCAGATGAGTATAAATGTCTGTGAAATTACTGTTTTCACTTAGTCTGCTTCGGTATTAATAAAAGAGAATATTAACATAAGAAAAATGCGATAGTTCTCAGAATAGTAACAGAAGTTTGGTAATGTACTAACTTTTCAGTAAATGATATAGATAATTAAAAGTCTAGTGTTGCTTACCTTAATGTACTTCTGCATATTTTATGTAAGGTTTTATCAAGAAATCAGCTTCACATGAAGAGGGGAAAAAAATATCTAGCTCTCCAAATTCAAAGCTACTAGTATAATTTCCTCAATGAAATATATCAATCCTGAAAGTCAGCTTCCACTAATATGCTCACTGCAACATTATTGGTGGTAATATACTTAATTAGTGAATTTTATATAAGATTTATTTTATTCACTGTAGCTTGGTCTGATAAAATCCTTCATTCCAATTCATTTAATAGGTAGACTATAGAAACTACATTAATATTACATCCATGAACAAAGAGATTACCCCACAGTTAATGACTCCCTTGGGTTGCCCTTTTCTGACAAAGGCTCAGAGCCAAAAAGTTCTAATTTTTTTCCTTCCTTCTGAAATAAGGAAACATTGCTAAGTAAAAAATCAAATTTTGTGTTGTTTTTGTAACATTTGGGTTCTGAACAAATGAAAACTGACAAAATTAAACTAATTCCTGAAATAAACGTGGCTCTGCTTTGTTTTAGAGTAAAAGAAAGACTCCAAAGGCTGTGAGAATGTCTGTTAAATGACTCATAAACCATCCAGAACTGATTTGGGTCAGAGGTAGGATTAAGAACCTTAAAGGATGCTGCAAGGAAAGTTTTAAAGTCAAGCAGTTGTGCCTCTTGGTGTATTACTTGTGCACAGGAAAGGCTTGGTGGCAGCGCACCAGTGATTCAGTGGTTTCCACAACTTGTGGTTCAGAACTTACATTAGTTAGCTTTGCTTCTGCCTGTGCTTGGCAAGGGCTGGAAGTACCACTGAGGTGATACCCTTCACTATAGCATGATTTTCTTGCCATGGTTCTAGCACTTGTGTAGCAGGAAGAGGAAAGTTTGGTGCTCTGCCTGCTGCAGATCTAGACCAGCAGCTGAACAAGAATATTGTGGAGAGGAAAGAGAGGAGTGTTTTGAAAAGGATGTACTTGATGCTCTTCCGTAAAGTCTTGAAGTATACACTTATCCAGGCTTGTTATTTCAGGGACATAAGGAGTGCTGAATGCCAGAAGATATTTCAGTAGAAAAGAAGAAAGTAGAGCAATGCTATCTTGGGCATTTTCTTACCTTTAGTGATATCAATACAAAAGCACACAGATACCATGCCATAATAGGAGACAAGCAGGTATTTTTGCAGTCAGAAGGAAATTCATCCCAGTCTAAGATGTCAGGATAGATGAGATTAATTGCTTTCTGCAAGTACACGTCATCCTTCACTTGCTGTGGACACAGTTTAAAGAAGTCGTCTAACTTTTAATCAGGAGCAAGAAATTCTGGCCTGGGAGTCTGAAAAATGTGTGTTTTGTCCCAGTAAGAAACATGTCTTAAAAGCTAAATTTAAACTTCAGCCTCTTTGAAATTCTTTTCTCTCCAATTCCTGGATCTGCTGGAGGCACATCTCTTTTCTCATTGGCTAGGCTTATCCTTATAAACCCAAGAGAGCCATGGCTAAGACTGGGTGGTCCCTCCCTATCAATCACCATCATGGACTTGCCCCATGCTGAATTGCTCTTCTTTGACGGTGTGTGGGCATCGTTTGGAGGCATGAGCAGGAGCAACTCCCCAGAAACCAGCACGCCACCCAGGCTGGATGCCTGGATCCAAGCTGTGCCATACCAGCACCAGAGAAAGCATCTATCATGTCTTTAGCTAGTTTTACACATACAGTTTCTGAGCCATATTTGCTTCCCCCCTCTCTGGAAACAATGTTAAAAGACAGAAAAGTATAACATTATCTTTTTTATTTCCTTCTGCTTCATATTTTAGCTCACTGAATAACAGTAAAAATCCCTGTTGCTTCTATAAGTGGCTTTTGCAATTGATTAAATACTTCAGCTTCACTCCCATGTTAATCAATTGCAGCACATGGTTATTGCTTCATATGCTACTGCAGCGGAGTGGATCATTCACAGCATCAAAACTTCAACCCAATTGTGTGTGCATTGTGGTTCTAGACGTTGACTTCTTTTAGGGTTGTGTTTTCCAGGACTGTGGAACAGGAACCATAACGTGTTTTGTGATCATGGGAATACAGGAAACAGGAGTAAAATGCATAGTGACCTACTTTTATGAAAATAATTGGAGCATATCACATATGTTTGTAACATAGAAAGCATATAAATATTTATGAGGAAATACCTTTACTTTTGAGATAAATTAAAAAAAATATTTGGGGTTTTTCATGGACCAGGTCTCTGATTTAAAAGCAAAGTACATCAATTCTAATTAAACCAATTCTAGTTTTAAAAATTGCTTCAGATTAACTGTAATAACTGAGGGTAAGAGTATCATCTAATTTCTTCCATAATATCTTGACAAAAAATGAAATATTAAAGAAACCTGAAAATACTGAAAATTATATTTTCCATAATTTTTCACTTTAATGTCTTCAAAAACATTAAAATAGTGATGATTTGAGTTCCATAGTCAAGACATTTCTTTTGTAAAGAAACATGAATCAGAATATAATTTTTAAGCTTAGCCATGTTTATATGCATGAGTGATTATTGCATAAGGAGATTAATAATAAATCACAGAGAGATTTATAAATAAGTTATCCATGGGAAACTGAGCTAGTGCTGCCAATTTACTCCTTTACTTTGTACACATTGGATTGTCATTAAACTATTTAGTTATAAGCTATTTAGTGTTTAATTTCATATATTGCCACTTTATGAATTTAGGTAATAGATGTGGTGAGCTGCATAGCTGCTCCTCACTGGTCTCCATGGCAGTAGCTTTGCCTAGGAGACTTGTTGGAGCTATCCTGAGCATATATGTGTGTGTATATATGTGTGTGTGTGTGTGTATGTATCTCTGTGTGCTTACTGTCAGTCAGATTCTTGCCTTGACTTCAGCTGAAGTTGCATCAGACCTCAAGTCAGTAGCTACAGACTACCATTTTTCAGCTATTATTGGCCATTTCATTAGATTTCTATGCTGACAAAAATACATTCTTTACTGTAAATTGAATGTGAGGTGTGCTGATTATGTGGAAGGATGTGATTGGAATTATAAGGGTGGTCATATACAGTCTCTAGCTAAAGACCTTAACCCATCAGTATTAAGTGTGTGTCAAAATAACTTTTCAATCTGTTTCTTTGTGATTGTTTGTAGGCTAAGTGCTCATCCAGCTCATTTCCCTGAAGGTATTTGTTCTTAGAAAAGTTTAAAACTAGAGGAAAGTAAAATTAAGAAATTGAGTCTCTTACGTAAATCATAGCACACAGCTGTTCTATGATGCTATCGGCTTGAGAAAGGGGAAGAAGGAAGCCAGGAAGGCTTTTTGAATCTGATCTTACATCGTCCATCTGGTGCAGCATATGACAAGAAGTCAAGCATCTGAACTTTTAGGAGCCATTATGGAACCTCTGCATGGATCTGGCTCTCACTGTATGGCCCGTGTTGATACTTCGACTGATTGCACTGATTGACTGTTGTGTCATATTATCCCTGGCCTTTCCGACTCCTTCACTTTGGGGGATATCAACACTAGTAATCATCATGCAGAGCTCAATTGATTATCTTCAGAATTTTCTCTGGCTATTGATCATAATGGAAAAAAAATTGTGCCTCTGAATTATTCAGAATGAAAACATACACAGAAGAAATCAATAAGGCACATCTGATATTAAAGACAAATTAAAGCAGGCAGTATAACGTGTCTTGGGGCACCTGATACATACAAAGAAAAAAGCATTTTAGAGGTAAAGACGACTGCTTTCCTTCTTTCCTTTCATTCTTTTGTAGGTATTATATTTTAGCTGTCAAAATTAACATCTTTATGAATTAAGACACTAAAGGTTTCTTTTCAACTTGTTCTTTGTAAACGTTAGAATTTAACTTCAGACTCTAGCACAATAATTCCTTCTTTGTATCCCCACAGTCTTTTTAACTTAAATGTAACATGCCATGCTGGAGGGATAAAATTATAGAAAAATGTTCAGGTCAGAAAAACCACATTAACAAATATCTAGAGCTAGGCACTAAGCCTCTGAAGACTTTGAAAGTGTTAGAGATTAAACTAGTGAAGAAAAATGTGCCTCTCAGAAATATCTAATATGTTAGCAGTGGGAAAATGTCTCCTATTTGAATCACAGATATTATTTTTAAAAATCTGTGAAGGAGAGTTGGGTTTTTTTGGGGCAGTATTACTGAGGAGTCATGTAAGCTTTTACCCTGAGTTTCTGACTCAAGAAAAATGACATGGAGAATGGTAGTGTAGTGGGTGTCATGTAGCATCCCTGTTTTTTCATTGGTACTTTCATTTTAATTTTTTATGATTTGGCATTATTAGTATATTATTTGATTTCAAATTTATTGTGAATATATTAAATTTCTCAACAAGGAGTGCAGAAAGATGTGGTTTGAAGCAATCAAGAGAACACAACACTCCTGTGACAATGAGCAGCATTAATTCTGAAACTGAACATTTCTAGCACTCACTGGGAAATCTGTACAGGGGCCCGATCCTTTGCTCCCTCACTTCATGGAATACTTTTTTGTTTTCAGCGTTATTCCACTTAACTCTTCATACTAAGTTTTCATTGAGAAATGAGATTGAAAAATAAGTAAATAAAAAAAATTTAAACAATATAAAAATGCCTTCTGAGGAATCAGATCTCTTTCCTAAATGTATGGAAGTAACGATTGTAGTAAGTAATGATCATCCCCAGGATGATACAACACCACCCAGGAATGACACCATTGATGACTGAGTGGTCTTTCAAAGCAGTCACACAATCGGAATCTATTCTACTCTGATGAAATTTGTACAGGTTGTTAAATCCTCTGAAATTAAATGGGTTTTTATTCAGGTTTTTTTTTTAATTATTATTGTTTTATTTTTATTCATGAGGCTGGTGTGTAAAAGCCTAGAGTCATGGAATATCCAGAGTTGAAAGGGACCCATAACAATCGAGTCCAACTCCTGGCTCCACACAGGGCCAGCCAAGTCAGAGTGAGTGAAGGCATCGTCCAGGTGCTTCTTGAACTCAGTCAAGCTCAGTGCTGTGACCGTTTCCCTGGGGACACTGGGCCAGTGCCCAACAACCCTCTCAGTAAAGGAACTCTTCCTAATATCCAACCTAAACCTCCCCTGTCACAGCTTCATAACATTCCATCGGGTTCTATCGCAGGTTGTCAAAGAGAGATTGGTGCCTGCCCCTTTGCTTCCCCATGTCAGGAAATCATAGGTCTCCCCTCAGCCTCCTGTTCTCCAGGCTGAACAAACCAAGGGACTTCAGCCTCTCCTCATAAGACTTCCCCTCCAGATGCTTCACCATCCTCGTTGCCCTCCTCTGGACACTCTGCAGTAGTTTTGTGCCCCTCTTGTCCCGCGGCACCCAAAACTGCAAGCAGTACTCAAGGTGAAACCCCACCCGTGCAGTGTAGAGCGCTCTCTGGAGCAGCTGGCAATGCCGTGCTTGGTGCACCCCAGGACCCAGCTGGCCCTCCTGGGTGACTGGGTGCGCCGCAGGCTCATGTTTAACTTGCTGTCGACCAAGACCCCCAGATTCCTCTCAGCGTAGCTGACCTCCAGCGTCTGACTCCCCAGTCTGTCTGTGTAGCCAGGCTTGTCTCTCCTCAGGCGCAGAAGTCGCCACTTGCCCTTGTTCAGCTTCAAGGGCTTGTGGATCGCCCAGCTCTCTAATCTGTCCAGGGCTCTCTGCAAGGCTTCTCCACCCTCAATGGAGTCAACAGCTCCTCCCAGTTCGGTGTCATCTGCGAATTTACTGAAGACACCCTCGCATCCCGTGTCCAGGTTGTTTATGAAAACGTTCAAAAGAACTGGACCTCAAATGGAGCCCTGGGGAAGCCCACTAGTGACTGGTTGCCAGCCAGATGTAACCTCATGTACAATCACCCTCTGGGCCTGACCCATCAGCCAATTGCCCACCCAATGCATTGTGGGTTTGTCTAGTTGTATGCTGGACATTTTGTCCAGCAAGATACTGTGAGACACAGTATCAAAAGCCTTACTGAAATCCAAGAAAACCCCCATCAACTGGTTTCCCTTGGTCAGTGAGCTGGGTGACCTTGTTGTAAAAGGAAATCAGATTGGATGGACAGGACCTTCCTTTCTGAACCCTTGTTGGCTGTGACCAGTGAGTGCGTTGTCCTTTAGGACAACGAGGAGAAACCTGAATAATTTTTGCTATTAGTTTGCCTTTTACTGGAAAATGTGAATAGGCTTAAGCTGTTAATACCAGTCCATTTTTACTGCAAGAGGTAGGATTTCTAAAAATATAAATTATTGAGAGATGCAGATAAAATATTTAAAACTACTTAATGTGTTAGGTGCCCAAGTTCTCTTGATCTCAATGGAAAATAGTCACCTAAGCTGCTTAGCTGTTTAGAAAAATCATTCTGGTATCCCATCCTCCCATGTAAACACTTAAATACACCAGGAAGTCTGGCTAAAAATGCACAATGAGCTGTGGAGGGACCGTACACCACAGTTTGAAGTTTCCTTGTATAATTTTACACACCAGTTATGAGTTTAGGAGAGTTGTTTAAATAAAAGTCTTTATTGCCATCAGAGATGTCACAGGATACATGAGACCACACCATAGGATTGCCAGTTATGACACAGGACCCGAAGAAAACTTATGCCCTCCTGGAACTGCAGGTCAAGAGTAGAAAGGAGAGTCCGTGTTATTTCAAAAGAGGTCCCAGATGTGTATGTTCAGACAACTAAGCCCCATGCTGGAGTGTCTAGTGTAACTTATTTTTTATTGGTCTGATCATGTTTCCAGATCAAAGAGTGTTTTGGAGGTCCAGAATCTGGCAGAGTGCCTACATGGTGTGGCATCACCTCATTGTCAAGGTTTGACAAGGAAGCCTGTCACCACTGCTTGGACAGGAAGTCTGGAGAACTACCACAGGTATGTCTGAGCATGGCCCCAGGGCACTCACTGAAATCTCTTCACTGGCGGGAGCCAAGACAGTCAGCTGAGTTTGGTTAAATATGAATAACATGAGCAATAAATATGCCTTGGAAAGGTGGACTGGAATTGCCACTTAAATTGCAAAGGTTGAATTTTGCACTCATTTAGTGTTTATGAAACTATAAATGCTAACAATGGTCGATGTTGAGTTATAACTAAAACAACGTTCAGAAGAGTTTGTTCTGCTTGTGCAGAAAATGGTATTCTGTATTGGCAATGGGTGTTGCTGGTTCCCTCTTCATGTTGCTTGAAGCTGCTTTTTTTGCTTATTTCTTTGTCAGAAATATATCATGTGTCATGATATTCTATGGCATCCCTGTGACAAACCATTTTAAAAATCTATGCTACTGTTCTTAATATATACACAGAAAAACCAGGTTTACTCATCATTTTGAATGCAATTTTTCAAATGTGATTAAAGTTTTTGTGCCTGAAATGGATGTAGAAATATCACATCATACTGACTTGACCCAGTGACAAGGAATTACTGAAACTCCTGTTGCTGTGAATGAAAATTCTGACTGTTAAACCAAGTAAAATGCATCCAATTTTATGCTCTATGAAACTAGTGGGAGCCACTTCATAAAACTTTCTTTGAAAATAATTAATGCAACTTCATACAATATAAATCCATTTTTTTTCCTGTTAAATTCTGCTAAAGCTTTTATATTAGTGGTGTAGATCCACATTAGCACACCAAGGATGGATCTTTCACAAAGACGGAGCTCTAGATATTCTTCCCATGATTACTGCCACACTGCTATCTATGGGAATACCAGTTCAAGATTTACCTAATGGGACTGGATTGAAGGCTTTTAGCATCACAAAACCAGTGGGTGCTTGTGTGTGAAATGAATCTGCGTGTTTTATATCAGAAGTCAGTATTGCATATAATGCAATTTGAAATTTCTTTGCGCAAAGAGGTGTTTTCTCAATATATGATTCTTCTCAGGAGATGTACTCCTTAGTGAAACAGTAAGACATGAATAAAGCTACAGTAATATTTACAAAGGATTGTAAGTATTGGAAAAATCAATTAAATGTGAAAGAATGTAACAAAGCAATAGCATATGTAAGCATGGCCCTACATAGGAGAGCTAAGGGACTGGATGCTTGGCTAATTGCAATTCCAGTTTGCACTGTTGTCAGAGAACAGAGGTTTTGAAGAGGTGTTCTTTGATCTGTGGTAGAAGGACAGTGAGAACGGGTCAAAGTAGAAAAAGAATATGTCAGGGGTGGTCTCTGCTTTTAAAACTCTTTCTATGCTGTTGAATAACTGAGTGCTGTCTCAGTTTACTCCTGACATTTCTTTCAGAGTGAACAACTAAATGTTGTCAAAAGAAACCCCAAATGTTGTTCTGGAGATGGTTCACTTTTGGCTGACAATATAGATAAGATTGTACAAGGATTTGGTTCCCTCTGTCCTACACAGTCTTACCTGCATTAGTGTTGCAGGTGAGAATGCAGTTTGCTTTGCATTCTCAGGCATCTCAAACACTATCCAATGTGTGAGACAGATACTTCCTCACCGTGCTATGAAAACACCACCTTGGTGGCTGAGACATACTGTCATGGACCCAAAAACCCCAAAAACATAGTTCTTATGTTCCACAGTCACAAGGGCAGTGCATGGAGTCTAGACAGCTGCAGGACCAAATGCTGTCCACTGTGGAGGTTACCAGTTTGCTTTAATGTGTTTATTCCTTAGCAGAACCAATGTAAGTTATTCTGAACCACGTGGCCTAAGGGTCAGGACCATTTCTGGGAGCAGCTATACTGAACATATATGTATGCCATATGTTGTCTACCTTGCAGACATGTGAAGCCATAATATGGCTGTACAACACATATATCTCATGCCTGAACCTCAAAAAAATTCATATATTCCTCTATCTGTTTTGCCTATATTATCTGCTCAATGCCTATCCCCATAAGTTCATGGGGTTTAAATCCCATGGGAAAGACCTGGTGTTCTCATATTCCATTTCCTCAGTAAGCATTATCTGATACACTATTAAAAGAGTCAACACCTCTCATTTGTCTTTTGCCTTCAGAATAAACCCCTAACTCTACCTGGAAACTTATACTCAGAAATGGCTTCAGGTTTATAAATGTCATATGGAAGTGTGTTTTCATTCTAGTATGAATATATGCACTTCATATAGAAGCTTAAAGATACCTCCCTTCTCATGGCATTTCTCATTCAAAGACTTAGGTAGTCTATTGTTCATGTGTATGCTTTTAGTTAGCTGTTTCCTCATGTATGCTGGATAAGTAGTAAGATTGCTAGAAGTTACCACTGCAGTGCTTATCTTATACCCTATTCGTGATTTTTAGCTTGGAAGTTTGGTATGAAACTATTTTGAATAATGTGAGCCTCATAAATTTTAGACTGAAAAAATAAGTTAGGCTTAGTTTCCATTGTTGTTGCATATCCAAGTTGTAGTAACCCAAATATAAACTGTGTGGAGAAGTGTCGGATTGATGAACAGCATTCACCTTGTAGACTTCTGAAATCTGAGAGGTGGACTGTATGGTTGTGCATCTTTGCTGGCAGCTGTTAGAGGGAAAATGGGTGTGTGTTCTGTCTGAAGTAAAGCAGCCATTTAAATATATTTCTAATAAACTTGTGGAATGGTAAGACCAAAAAGTGACAAAAAAACCCCTGGTATAAAAGACCTATAGGATACAGATGTCTGCAGAAGACAAGATGGTGGAGAGTGCTAATATCAGAAGTAGAATTTTCATCTCTTTGGTGTAAACAATCTCCTCATCTCTCTTTAGTGTATAAGCTGGGTTTAGTCAGTCAGCCAAATAAAGAAACATAATTAATGTCAGATAATGGTACTGAGGAAAGTTTCTGCTAAAGCTTACCTGTTGCCTAGACAGTGGAACTATTTGTGGCTGCTTTTTTTCCAGGTGTTCTCAAAGTGATCCCAGTACTCATGCTGTTTGAACCCCATTTCAGAAAAAACTCAGGGATATAAAATAGAAGCTTCAATACAATACCACACACGCTTAATATCAACAAGAGAAGTCTGAGTTGAATGTGTTCCTGTCTTTCCCAAGTTAAAAGCTTGTTCTATTCATTTCAGTATAAAGTCCATTGCTAGTGAATTCAGAGAAAGGAATACAAAAACATTTTACAATGAACAGGAGGGATGGAATGTTTCAAAGGATTTTATTCAAAATTATTTCAGGACTAACGTTCTGTGATTCTGTTACTGTTTGAAATTCTTTGGAAAGACACTGAGCTATTGTTAGAGAGACATTTTCCTGTTACATGGGAAGTGATGTTGGGTGGCTTCTTTAGTATAGTACTACAGACAACGCCTATCTACCAAGTAGTGGTAGTGTTCTGCACCAAGGACACAAACTGCACATTGCAAGCTGAAATGTAAGGTGCTTGACAATGAAAAGTGAACTCAAGCCCTGCATGGTATTTCCATGAAGCCTTTCACAGAATCACAGAATCATTAGGGTTGGAAAAGACCTCCAAGATCATCTGGTTCAACCATCTCCCTACCATCTATATTACTAACTAAACCATGATCCTAAGCATCTCATTCAACCTTTCCTTGAACACCCTGAGGGACAGTGACTCCACCACCTCCCTGGGCAACCTGTTCCTATGCCTGACCACTCTTTCTGAGTCGAAATTTCTCCTAACTTCTAACCTGAACCTCCCCTGGCACAACTTGCAGCCATTCCCTGTTCTCCTATCACTACTTCTCTGTGAGAAGAGGCTGACCCCCAGCTCACCGCAACCTAATTTCAGGTAGTTGCAGAGAGCAATAAGGTCTCCCCTGAGCTTCCTCTTCTCAATACTAAACAGTCTCAGTTCTCTCAGCTGCTCCTTGTAAGACACAAGTTCCAGACCCTTCACCAGCCTGGCTGCCCTTCTCCGGACGTGATCCAGGGCCTTGATATCTTCCTTGTAGTGAGGGGCCCAAAACTGAACATAGTACTCAAGGTGTAGCCTCACCAGGCTCACGAGGAGGATGATCACCTCCCTTTGTGATACAGTGTAGAGATGTTTACCTCTATGGCTGTTAGTGCTCTGCAAACTCCATGCTGTCCTGCTCCTAGGAAGGAGGTTGTCAGATTTATGTAATTTTATGTTTTCACAAGACGAACAATATACTAAAAAAATAGCCAGTAGAACAAATCACACTGAAGATATTTTCATCTGTGATTTACAACAAGGTTCTGGGGCAATTAGAAGAAAATCATATTATTTTATCAGGTAAAACAGTGCTGATACCTACAAAAAATTTAAGAATTCTTAATTAAACATTAAGAATTTATTAATTGATCATGATTATTATTATTTTCTTCAGAAAAGAAATAATACTTTGGGAATATTTTATTATTATTTGCTATTAAACAGTTCAGGAAAAGTCCCATTTAGCACTATGTAAATGCTAAGAAGTTGTTATCCTTCCCACACCCCCAGTAGCTGGGTGTGGGGGGAATGAACTAAACTGAATTCACATAAGTGATACTTCTGTCTTTGACAGATAGCCTGAACAATCCAGAGTGAAGGGAACCTCCTACACCCACATGCTACAGAAATGCATTGGTAAAATGTCAAAACCGGATAAGAAGTAAAATTGATCTTGGAAAGAATCCGAAGGATGACATCATCGGTTTAGTGATTTCAGTTTATAGTCTAAATTGGAAATGGTAAAAAGAATTATACAGTAAAAATAAGTAGATAAATAAATAAGGAAAAAAAATCCTGAACTTGAAAGGGTTTAACTTCATATGCCAATAGTTTTGATTACGACCTTTTTTTCTGAAATCAGAGAAAATTAAGTCAGTCTTGTGCCAGTGCCTTATTCTTCCTCCTTCCAATGTTCTCATGCCTCTGTATACTGAAATTCATCATTGCTAGGTTCCAAAGTTCCGTTAAAAAGTTGAGCTAGAGAATGTATCTACTAATTAAAAAACCACAAGTTTACAAAAATAATAAGTTTTAAACGAGCACCATGTTTACAAGGGTTTTGATGATATACATCAAAATTGCATATAAAAGTTTATGTAATGAACTAACTATTCTCCGTCCTGTGATTAAAGGGCACGTGGTGACCTCATGAACCACCCTTTAGACTTCCAGTGCTTCTGGCTTTAATATTCTGTGCTAGATTCACAGAGCTCTTCTACAGATGCTAAGCATTCAATCCTGAAGGCTCCACTTCATCATCAGGTAATTAGTATTTTCATTAACTTGCTTATTGTCAAGGAAAATGAGCCTTGATCATCTAATTTTTCCTCAATGAGTTGAATATTGTAATATATCTATAATTAATGTGTTTTATGCCACAAACGTGTAATGGAGTGGAAATCTGAGCCTGCTCCCAGCAGTCACTGTCAGTAAATGTTTGATGAATAAACAGAGACTTTCTAATGGGAAATGGTGGCGACTTTTATAAGCAGACACAATAAAGACTTTATTAACATACTTAAGAAGCATTCTGGGAAATAGAATTGAATGCATTATTACTGTAGGCTCCTTTTGTGAAAAGTAAATTTTACTGTCCCCATAACAAATGTTTGCTTGTTTGATGTAACTTGTAGTGTCATTCTTTTATGGAGCATCTTTCAGTGTAAATCTGTGAAGCATTTTAAATTAGCTACATATTCCCTATAGGTCTATGATCTAAAAAAAGAAAACCCCTCTGAAATTTGTGTAAACTAATCACTTATGTACCTGGCTGTAATGAAAAAAGAAATAAAAAGGAAAAAACCCTAACACCTAGCAGATATCTGAAAAATCAAATGAAAGTGAAAATCTTGTTAAAATGAAATTACAATGTAGGTGTTCAGAGAGTGAAGAGAAGCTGGGGTGGACTGACAGATCATTTGCAATGTCACATCTGCTATAACTAAGACTAAATAAGTCTTTAAAATGTATTCATTAACAGCTCCAGATGTAATACCAACGTGCTACAATAAAGAGGCAGGAGTGTCTCTGAGCTAGCCAGGAACTTAGCTTATTGACTGCTTCCAGAATAGAAACTAAAACTGCAATGGCTTGGTTTTCAGAGGAGTCCCATGTACACACCCCATGCTGCAGTCGCTGATGGCTACAGACTGTAAAAATGTAGCCTCCAGGAAAAGAGAAAAAAGCTTTTTCCCTTTTAAGTTTTTTTTTTAATTTGCTTTGCTTTGCTTTGTTTTGGTTTTAGCTGATGCGGTTTTTGTGTTCCCTGAACACGGTTTATCTGGGGATGAACAACTTACCTAAGCAAGAAAGACACTTGAATCGCATCATCTGCTTTTACTTGGTTAAGTGCAAATTCTGTGTCCTGATTTGCATGCAGTTTGGAGGCTTTCTTTGGCATTGATGTAAGGTGACGGAGAAAGCAGGAATGAAAAGAGCAAAGGAGAATGGGAGAAAGGATGGAGAGTAGGAAGCAAAGAGAAGTTTCCCCTAAAAGAAAATTAGAGAGGACAATTGTGAGAGCAAGCAGTCTAGCCTGTGGTTGTTGCATCCCTGCCATGGGAGCTTCAAATACTTCCTGCTCTGAGCCACCAGCATTGGCCACCAATACTTTCAGTGAGCAGCTTTGATATCTAAGGTTCCTGTCTGGCCAACTGTTGAGGCAACAAGCCCAGGCTGGGAAAGGCTCCCACACTACTTGTGTTGCCAGGGGCGGTCCAGAGATGGTTGGCAGGGTCAAGCTCCAGAGCATGCTCTGAGACAGGAGCTGTAGACATAACCATGGGGAGCTGGCTTTCTTTCACACATCTGAATGGGAACTTGTGAGCTATAAGTCGTGGAGAGGACTCAGCATGCCTAGGGTGCGATGCATCTGCTCTACTTTAGATGTCTACCTTAAGATTGCTGAATCAAGCTGCAATGAGTTATTTCAACTACCTTGTTTGATTTTGAAAGCAAAAAGTTTTAACTTTATGTTCTATTAAGATCATTAAAAATATATATTGTTCAGAGAAAAAATGTGATGGGACACATCACACAATTATTGCAGAACTTCAATTCCATAAGAAAGTGCTTTGTTTTTTCTTTCCATTTTGGTGGAATCATATCAGAATTGTCTTTGGACTAGTATTCTCATTTCTAATTTACTGTAGTTTTGATGCAAGTAAATTCCAACACAGAGTTATTTTGTAGATGAATCCAGAATTCACGAAAGAATTAATTGTCTGCTTTTCTGTGTTTAAACTGGCCAAATGTGGATGTCTATTATTTCTATGTTTAAAGTAGCTGTTAAATTCCACAGCAATCAATGAAGAGGCACTGTTACATATAGGTTATGATTGCGATTTATCTCATCCTAATGTAGATCTCTGGAATAAGCCAGATAAATCTCAGGTCTCACCATCCTTTCACTAACTTTAAGGAGAATCAAAGATGACTCACTCAGGTATTGGCATCTATTTAACAGATGCTTAGACTTAACCTAGATAGATCTCCCTTTGAAAAGAGATTAGTCAAAACATTAGGAATTTCATTGCAGAGAATGTTTTAGAATGTCAGAGAGTGAAGTTGTGAGACTGAAGTTGATTTTTGTTAATGACAGTGTAGGACAGACATAATTTGACCTACTACACCACAAGAAATTTCATTAAAGATGTTTAGTAGGAACAAGACTGAGAAGAATTCACACAGTAATTTTAACTCTGGCCAATGGGGTTTTACCAGTGGGCAGGCTCTCCCTCTCTCCTAAAAGGGGTTTAGTCAAATCAATTTGTGGAAAGTAATGTTAAGAAAACTAAGTAAAGTAGCTGAAAGATGTGGTCATTTGACTTAAATTTAGACACCTAAATGAGGTGGATAGTCACTGTAGCTTCCTCTGGGGAAAGACTGACATTTTCATATCTAGTCCTCTTAATGTAATGTGCTTGCCTCAGCTCCTGCCATCTACAACTGGGAATGCAAATATCCTGAGCTCTGAACTTTGATAACCATGACCTTTCACAAGTGTGATTTAGTTATAAAAGTATAAATAAATAAATCTTACATTGTCTAAACTTCCAAATTTAGATTTAACAGTTTTTTGGGATACACTTAAGTCAGCATCAGAATAACTCTTTTTTTGTTGTTTTTTATTTATGTTCGTGGTCTGTTGCAATAGGTCAGGTAGATGAACTGTTTTACAACAGATAGAAAAAAGAACAACAAAACCTTAAAACAAAAAGGACTATAAACGCATATGTAAGGTTAATGTTAATGCTTTCTTGTGTGGTAAACAAAAGCAACTAATACAAAAAGTGGTCCAGTTTTAGGAATGTTATAGGAAACAAGGTTAAGCACCCTTCTGATGCAAGAAAGCCAATTAAGCTTTGTGTTAAGGCTTTTGAGACATTTCTACCTTCAAGCCACTGTGCTGGGTGGAATCTGGGTTGTTTTGAATGCAGAGGGTGTTTTGGCAGGGTTTGAACTCAAAACAGTTTCACTGCAGCAGGGATATTTGTTTTCTCCAGTTCTGGTGTGTGGCAGCATACTGAACAGTGCAAGGAAATAACATGGAACTTCCCCCATGCTTCCTTAACGTCTTAACTAAAAGCTTATTATTTTGCATCTGAAATGCAAAAAAGTGAAGAAACTATTTTGCAGGCCAGACTTACCTATGGGCAGAACAGATAGAATTGAGGTACGTCATTTTTCCTCACTAGAATTACTCAAGCAGAAATCGGCAGACTGTTGAACGTCAACAGCACAGACTGGAAGCACAGTGCTGTTCTCCATTATACTTTGCTATTAATCTCAATATCTACATCAGGTTTTTTCCTAGTTTACACTATCATTACTTAAACTAGCATTTGATCCTATCTTTTTATAACACATACACATATTTATTTTTTAATAAGATATTTGAATTTTTTTAAAAAATAAATTACCAAAATTGCAAGTGAATGACTTTTATGAAAAATCTTAATTAGAAATAGATGAAGCAAACATGGCAGTGAATAACCAAAGTAATATGCTGTTTTCCATTTCACTGCAAAAGGACAGAGTAGAAAAAGAGGTTGGCAAAATAATGCATATCAAGGCCAGATATCTGTGTCCTGAGGCCATCAGACACTTCTCTAATGGACTACAGAATGTGTAAAATAATTAATCATATGGAGAAGGTATTTCCAGGGTTAGAGATGGGGTCTCCAGCTTTTAATGGAAATGCTCTGTGGCTGAGCTGGGAAAAAACTTCTGTAGTTAGAAAAGGAGGGCATCTGTCATACTTAACTCATAATAGTTTAGGAGCACAATAAAATATCAGACATGGTTCGGCACTTTTATTTTGTGTGGGGTATTAAAACTATATATAATATAGGAAAAGTACAAATATGCAGTGAACCACTCTCCATGGCAGTGTTCACAAATTTCGTAGGAGGAATGCTTAAAAGGTTAAACAGCCTCTCTGGAGTCAGATTTGTTCCATCATTAGCAATACATCTCCCTGACTAATCTTTATGTACATACTTTTTAGAAAAATATGGGGTATTTCCTACCTGCCTGTATGGTAGATTGCTGTGATACAGTGAAAACGGATCATTTTATTTGTTTGCTAGATGCCTAAACTCAAGGAACATATATCATAATAATGAAGATTAGTTTAGTGTTAATATGCAAATTTTACAGGTAAAAACCAGTATTAAACTTCAAAGACAAACATGGTTAATCATGGGATAATAGAACACCAGGTAGGAAGGAACCTCAGGATCATCTGGTGCAAACTTACTTGGCAAAAACCCGGTGTAGAAAAAAGGCCCATCACCCTGTCCAGCCTAATCTTAAAAGTGTCCAGTGTTGAGTTACTTACATATGAAATCTAAATCTGTCCCTCTGGTGGAGACACATTATGGTACAGTCTTTAGTAATATGATTTGGAACCCATCTTTTTTGACAGGATGAATTCCTCATATATTGTATGGGATAAATAGTGTTCATTATTTGAGCAGTGGCTTTAAATTTTATTGCACCCCTATGGGTCAACAGGTCAATCTAAGCCTTATTTCTTCTGTACTATTTCAATCACTCATCCAACAGTTTGTGTATCCAAATAGAGGTGGTTAACATCCACTTTTAATTTTTTTAGCTTGGACATAATTCTGTATGCAGGGATGCTACTTGATACTCCAACAATTTATACTGAGGAGTTTCACTGGATGCTCAGAAAATGAGAATATAATACAACTTGAGTGTATTAGTCAACAAAAGCATGATTATTAGTCAATAGGCTTGAAAAAGCAAGATATCTATGTGTGCAGGAGATTTGTTAGAGGTGCCATGGGAAACATTTAAAGGTTCTCATCTGAATTATCTGGTACAGGTCAAATTATCTACAGTAAAAAACCCAAACAAACTTCAAACTAAAATAAAAACAGCAAAGAAATGAGTTAGCTACATACTTTTCTGAGTCTGTTTAGAATTGGAAATACAAGGGTCCAAAAAAGAAACTTTTTGGGTCACCTATAGTCAATTAAATATTTCAAGAGAATCTAAACATGTCAGAATTCCAGTTCAATGAATCTAATCTATAATTACACTTTAAAGAATCTAAATTATGTCAGTATTCATAATTTTTGAGGGGTTTTATTGATGAATTGGCATTTTGATCTCACCCAGGAAAAAAAGGAAGGTTTTAATTAGCTAGCTAAGACAAAATAGTGGCAAAATACAAATCTACGAACATATCTCAGTAGCAATATGTGTGTGAAGCAGAGAAAAAAACACGTAGCCAAATTTGGGATCACATTGAGTGTCAGTTTGCACTGATTAGACCAAAACGATGTATGAAATGGGTTGGCAGCAGGACACAAAAGTATTATTAGCATTCTTGTCACTCGGGCAAGAAATTCATCCCATTCAGCACCTCCAACTGAGCAGGGCTACATGAGTCCTAATCCTGCACAGCAACTCACAACGTTCTGCGAGCAAGACTTTTGTAGACATAGCCCAACACAAGCTTCAGAGGCGGCATTTTTCACAGTCCTGCTGCCTTCAGGTGGCCTCTGGATGAAAAGAAGGGACCAGCTGCCAAGACGGATGCATCTAGAAGATACTAGGGTGGTTGCACTGGGAGAAAAAAGGAGGTGAAAAACGTAGAGGATCTGAAGGGGACTGAACTCTAATAGAAAGTAAAAAGAGCTGGACTTCTGCCCACGCAAGCTAATGGGAGTTTTGACATTCATTTCAGGAGCTGTAGTGTCAGGCCCCCGTGAATTAACAAGGACAGGAGCACGGGAGAGAAGCAGCAAATAGGCTGCCCACAGGAGGAAAGCTGTTTGTGCCTAAGGGTATGACCGTGCTGTGATTTGGCATGTGTATACATATTCAAACCAGCTTTAATCTAGACTGAACGGATACTACTTTGGGTGTCAAAGGCTGTGATTGTGTATACTTCAGCATGGGCTGCACAAGCCTGCAGAGTACCCAGGCGCTTTCTCAAGTAGCTGCTGTCCCCTGAAGCATGTGTTGCCACAGCTTTCCTCAGACATAGCTGTATCTCCTCCAGGAATCATTACCCAAACCACTGCAGGCATGATGTAAGTATTTGGAAGCCCCAGGCTTTAGATGAGGGGTGTTTCAATATCTCTACCATATGGTTGCAGAGAAGGTAGCTGGGATTCAGATTTTATAGCATGAAGGCTGTGCCACAACACTCAGTTTCCAATACACTGATGATGTAACTAAACCGTACTGTAGCAAAACATGGATGTGTGTGTGTAACAGTGTTTGATTGGACCCTTAACAAAATAGATATATGAAAGAGAAGCTAAAGATACACACAAGCACTGATGGACCCTTAATTGCAATGGGGTGAGGGGGAAGGATGCTGGGTGTCTGAACGTCACAGCTGTGGCCCAGGGAGGGGCAGGCTGGGCCACTGGAGGTGAGAAGAATGGTCACTTGATGGTAGTTGAAGCGTCAAGGGGGTACAATTTATTGAAAAGCAGATCACAAAGGAGAAAATCCTTCCTGCATATTGTTAGTGCTATTGATTGATTTATATAGTGCATTTCTTAAGCAAAGCTCTTTATAGAATTACAAACTATTAAAGCTGAGTGAATAACTCACAATGAATAATTTATCCCGTGAATTTAACCTTTCTTTCTGCTCATGAAATAGCCACAGAGATCACTATTTCCTTAATTATTCAATTAATTTTTTAACAAACTTTTAAACCACTATGAACCGATCACCAAGAATGTTCTGACAATACAAGATAGCCAAGGTTTCTTTCGGCCCTGACTGTTTAGATACAACAGAGTTGTGGTTAACAAAAGCACGTGCACCTTCCTACGCAAGTGTGTTGGCTTGCAGTGTATGTCTACTACACAGCACAGTGCTTTGCAGTGCTAGCTGAGCTGTCTCCAAGTAGGCACGATTTTAGGATAGGAAGCACAAGAGCTGTGGCATTGAGGAGTTCTAACTCTGTTATCTATCCCTGAGTAAAACTGGCCTTAACATAAGACAAAATTTATTGCTACTACTTTGACATGTTGAGAGGTGTGGGTTCATGGAGCTGTTAGGGTCTTGTGGAGATGGGAGAGCACCTCTGGAGCCCCTCTGCAGTGTTGTACAGGTCAGAAGTACCTAGAGATACTCCCTGTACACGTCAAGCCAGCTGGTTATGCACCTGAGTGCTGGGGGTTTTTTGAATCAAAGCTTGAATTCATTGTGATTCAGCATAAGGCACACGGTAATTTTTTCCCCTGACAGGACGAGTATGTAAAGCTCTGAATTTCAAAGCTGTGCTACTCTAAAATTCCTCTTCCATGAATATTCAGGTAAGTAGCATGGAAGTCTATTCTCTGACATATTTTTGTGAGGATTGCTTAATTCCATAAATGTTGGCAGAAAGTGAACTGGGAAGAAGGGAGGACTGCAAACTGGGACAAAACAGCTGCATAAGTTGTGCACTGTGCACTTGACCCACAAACCAGCTATCCCTTGGAATGGTTCTGCCTCATTTATATTAAACATCAGTCATCCCTGAGGAAAAAAGGGAACTAAGCAGTAATAGCAATAGCAGAAGCACTACCCAATGGCTTGGGGAGAAGACTATGTCTTCAGAAAAGGAATGGAAGCTGAGGTTTCATTAGGAAATATAAGGAGGTCTGGGTAGCAGTTCATGTTAACCTGTCGTCTGTAATGCAACCATCATTTTTGGAAGCTGGGGTAGGTTTTAAAGTCATATGTAAATGCTTACCATCCTACACTTTAGCTCATTTCCCTTCAGGTTATGCCACAAGACTTTTTAAAACTGTTTCACAATTAAAGTTTCATGCAGCACAGATGGAGAAAAATGAAATTCCAGCATAGCTCTGTGTTCTGGCAATGGACAGTCCCTTTTTAATTACAGAACAAAGTCTGGATATTTCCACTACTACTGTATTCTAATGCAGTGGCAAACAAGACTGAGGAGCCATGCATTTTGGAGCTGATACTGAGTGTGTTTTTGTTAGTACTTCCCAGTGTTAATACCCTGAGTGTGGCAGTGGATTAATAATTCACCTGTTAACAGCATGGTGCAATCTTTAAATGGAGTAATTTAAAACAAGATGTTAACAATATCTATAGACTTTTTTAAAAGGAGAAGTTGATTTGGTATAAGGAAATACAAAATCCTACTCTCAAATCTCTACTAGGCTTCCAGATGGGAAGCAAACAGTCTGAGTCTTCATTTGTCTTTATTGACCCTATTTTTTGGGTTTGAGAATATAAATTTTCTGAAAGATGGCATTAAGAGACATGATTCCCATCAACCCTTTTGGCAGGCTCAGGGGAGCTCTTTTAGAGTGATCTTGCAGAGGCCAGGTCCATATCTTGAAGCACTTATGAGGTGCACATATCCAATTTCCTTTTAGATGGAAGGAGAACAGGGGCACTCTTGGATTGCTTCTGGGCTTCCACATCGCAGGACCTACTTGGAGCGTGTCCAATGTAACCCCCTCTCTCAGGCTGAGGACGAAGTGGGTTTCAGGTTCTCAGCAAGAACAGTTTTGATCCATAAATCCATTGCTATTTGTCCACACTAATTGGTAAGGTAGATATAGGCTCAGTTAAGGAAAAGACCAATAACCTGACTTAATTTCAGTGTGAGGCAGTCTGGATGTCTAAATCAAAAATATCATGCAAACTGAGATAAAACACTGTCCTGACTTTCTGATGAAGCTTAAGCCTCTTGTATCAGACTGTTACTACCTTTCAAGAAAGTAGCTATGTTATACAACTTTCCTTAAATACATGCTAATTATGATAATGCGTTGTTCTCAACTTAGCAAGCTAAACAATCCCTCTACCTTCATAATATTTAAATTGAGAATTAGATCATTCTGGATACCTGATCACTGTGCACCTCAGATGTTTAACAAATGTTATGAGCGTAAGTGTGCATCTCAAATGTATATTTATATTGTTGTGCATAGAGTAATGTGTCTTCTGGGTCCTATTGTAAACAAGCTGTCAAGCTTAACTGGGTTAGCCTGTAAAAATATCTTTCCATAAATAAATTGAAAAAAAAAAACCCAACCCCAAAGCCCCAACAGTCAAGCAGCCTCTTCTAATGGGCTTGATCAGAAAATACGGAGGGGGAAATATAATAACACAATAGTGCAGCCCTGTGCAGATTGCTTCTCAAAATACTGGTGTCTGTAACTTCGGGATATAGTCAGCTTTTGGCTACTTTTCTTTGTTCTTTGCCTGGTGATGTGGAAAATTCCAGATTCAATTATGTCCAGTCACGCCCAGTTTGTTATTCATCTGTTCTAGTTCACTCATGTCCTGCCAACTTAGATATGACTAAAATTATCCACAGAGAGATCAAGAGTGCATTTGCCTGCAACATGTTCAGTGCTGCAGCAGCAGAACAGAGGTATGACAGCATCAGACAGAAAAAGTGACTTCTACAGACAGCCCAGTACCTGAGGAAGATTAGAAGTAATACACAAGATCCAGAGATTATTCCTAGTGAAATTATAATGGTGTTAACAGAGATCAAATATAATTTATTTTGGCTCCTTTTCTGAGCATGAAACCTCTGTTGTTGTGGCTGTTTGTCTCTTCTCTGTCACCCTCTTTGATCTACTTTGTTTTCTCATACAAATACTGTATGTAATTATGACATTTATGCCAAGCTTTAAAATAAAATCACTTTTGTTTTGAGGAGGGTTACATAGTAGTACTACCAGACTTCTCATAAACCCAGAGTAAAATGCTCTGACGTGCTAACAAATGAAAAAAATAATTGATCATATAAAACTTATTTTAGAACTTGCTAATTAAGATTATGACTGCTTCCATTAAGAACTCCAGTTTAGCTCTTCATTCTTTTAAGGAATGAAATGATTTATTTTTTAATCATTGGGATAAAAGTTCTTTTTTAATTTGAAAATATTTTGTTTTCTGGAAGTTGCTGATGAGGAAGTTGGCATTACCTTTTCTCACTTTTCAAAAGGGGATTTAAAAGTGAGTAAATAATGATAAAAAATAAAGACTCTCTCTGTAGTGGAGAGAGCCTTTAATGAGGTGATGAGCATTTGAAAACTTATGATGACATATTTTATCTGTGTGATCTGTTCTAAGTAAACTGCTTTGGTGGGGGGGGGGATTCCAACCTCTATAATTCTTTGATTCTGTAATTCTGTGATATCAGAATATTGGAAGATTTTTTGGATTGATTTTTTAGGTCATTTAGAAACCTAAAAGTTTCAATTCTTGTGTCTCTCTGAAGCATGAGCTCATACTGAAGGTTAGTTTTACACCCTCCATTACAATGAGTGCTGGCTGCTTCATCGCCTTCATCTTGGTTGGCCACCAATGTTAACACAAAAGGAAACAGTGTGACACTGTTCTGACTTAATAAGCCCCTCTGAAGAAAATACACATAAATTTGGATGATTACAATTGGAGGTGAAGAACAACAGGGACCCAGCTATTTTGGTAACAAGCAATTAACTATAACAAAAAGTAGAATGTGAGAGGATGAGACTGAGGTGTTCACACCCATCAAGGTATCCTGGAGCAACATGAACACTGGAAAATGCTTTTGCTTTATTTATGAGAATGAAGTTACTTAATGAAGTAAAATCATTCTTCTTCCAACTTCATAATATTACATCTTAAAAATCTGGTACAGAGTAGGAGGCTTCAAGAAAAGCATTCCTTTTTTCCTGGCACTGGTTGGCATTCAACACCAAGCCTCAAAAGTTACACTGAAAAAAGCTATTGACATTTTCTGAAAGATTCTTGTAGGTATCCTCACTATAATTTTTCCCAGTGTTGTGTAGCTGTGCACTGCTCAACAGTAATGCACTCTAGAATTATTTCTAAATATTTTTAAATTGTTTTTTCTTGTCCAGCCTTGGAGCCCTATCCCTGGCACCTTATCACCAACTAATAAATTCTCTTTGTGCTCTACACTCTGAATGAAGCAGTGTTTGGATACAAACCATGAATACCATGACATTTTTAAATGTGTGGAGCTCCACTCCCCTTGATTCAATGAATACAATTTTGTCTGCCAGTGCCACATTCCAGTTATCCCCTGATGTACTTCTGACTTCTTTCACTTGTTAATCAGAAGAGGAATTAATCTGCAGTGCCAAGACTCATGAAAAGCTGGGGTCATGACTCCAGTGTGGTTGCTGGTCTCTAGATGCTTCTACAGTATGAATGGCAAATGCTGTTTTTTCCTGTAGACCATTCACCCTCTGTCTCTAACTGGCATTATCCCTACCTGTCTGAGCAAACAGTTCTTTCCCTCTCATCTGACACCAGAGAGTCTTTCACTGCAACCACCCTGACTCAGCCCTCACTTAATCCTGGTCTAACTCTACTTCCATTCCACAGTCCTGTAGACTTCCCTCCCCTTTTTTAAGTACTGGTTGGTAACTTCACCTGCAGCTAGTTTTATAGTGGTTGTGTCACTATCCAGTTGACCTAATAACAAGTATGTTGTGAAACTCTGATGACTTCTCTTTTTCTTTCTAGGTGTTGATTTCTTGGTGCATATTTTGAAGGATGTACAACAGCAAATGTGCTGTTTCTGTTGTGCCTTGTCATCAGTTTTGACCTAGGTACCTATGTATTTCTCCATGCCACACACATCTCTCTGGCAAGAGTATAACTGTGATGCATGTGAGTACAAAAAGGGATTATGATCATTACCAGGACAAGAACCTTTCCTGATTATTTGGCTCTATCTTGTTGAAATTTGCAGTCTTTAACTGACTTTTCCACTACATATTTTAACAGCATTGATATCTCTATTTCCTTTTCCCCTCTCTGCACATTTTCATCTTTCCTTGTCCTGTGTGTATATCTGATAAAGCGTATACTGTCCCACATGGAATCTGCTGCTTTTGTTCCAGAACACTAGGGATAAGCAACCTTAAAATTAAGCTTAGAAATAGTGGAACAAGCTAAAACTGAAGTTAGAGAAGGAGGGTTCCAGACTATTACAGGGCAATTCATATCGAATAGCACTGGACCCATGCTGACATATTAACAATAAAAAGGAATCATCTGTGGAAGCAAAGATGGTAAGTCACAGAGGGCATATATAAGTGCAGCCTCAGAGCTATAAAAGCCAGACTGACATTTATCACTCTGTGCATATTGGAGCTGTCATGTTGGTCCTCAGATGATCGTGTTACTACCTTCAAGACATTTTTTAGATCTGAAGCAAAGATTAGAGAGGGAATGAGAGAGAGAGAGGCTTGCTAATAAGTATTGGGTGAAAGCCGCATAAAGGAATTAGCATTTATGTTATTTATTGTCCCTTTTTCATTAGCCATACCCCCCTTCTTTCTAATTTTTCCCTCCCCTTGGATTTTTCTAACCTTGCTCTGAGAAGATCTTTGTACATTAAAACCAGTTCTGCTTCAGAATGGATTAAAATCAGTTTGACTAAATACTGTGTTCAGTGAACGACAAATCGTACAGCTTCACACATTATTATTTGTGCTAAAAGCTATTATGTAAATATATTGGCTTATATAAGCTTAAATAGGATGACACAGGAATGCAAAGATAGGGCATACATACAGATCTATTGAAATGATACTCTGTGAGCATTTTCTCTAATAGAAAATTGCGTATTCTCACTCAGAGGGCAGGAAAGTACCATATGTCTATTTTAGTGGTTATGTCCTGAAATGATGCACTTATTCCTTTTATAATATTTTGAAATAAATACATATGGGACCGGTCAGATGTCAACAGTGGCACTGAAAGGAGTATGAATTAGTCACACCGGCACACAGGGCCCTGGAACAATGAACACTGCTCTGGAAGACCCTTGAATGCAAGCCTATTTGCCTCTTAATCCAAATGAATAATTAATGATAATTATCATGCTGCAGTTATTATCTGTGATAATAATATATCCGTAAGGTGAATAAATTCAATCTGCTACTATGCAGAAATGGCAACTCATAATATTCTTAAGAAATACAGATATAATTATCAGTATTAACGGTCAAGAAAAAGAAGGGATTTTTATATAAAGAATTACAGCAAAAGGTCTAAAGTTTAGTGAGAATGAATTTGATTGCATTATGTTTATTCTTTAGCTGTCATTTCTATGGCACCAGTTTGCAATCCTTTACAGATTATTTTCCTAAGACCCATTTAGTAAAAGCTGAAATGTGCATTTGTTCATTACAATCTATCCATAACTTTTCCATCAACCCACTGCTAGAGAAGATCAGGATCTTGCAAGCATCCATATGCAAACTGGTCCATTTGTGTAGTTCACTATGCTGGCAATTTTCCTCAGCTACAAAAACTTTAAAGTATTAAAGCAAAAATCAATAAAACCAAATAAAATATTAAAAGGTCAAATACATGTTTGAAGCTTGTACAAAACCAGCCATAACATTTATTTTTGAAAGCACTGTAGGTGAGCTGTCAGCTAGGCAGAATAGTAGGCAATCATATTTAATCCGATCTCCCTCATTGGGCTTGTTGTGACAAAGGAAAATGGAAGGGGGATGGGTGAACGGGAGCAAGAGGAAGTAACTACTCTGCCATTCTTTTTGAAATTGTTTTTATGTCTCTTTATTTTGACTATTGAGATTCTCAGTCATACAAATTAAAGACTTTAAAGTCTTCTTAAATTGAATTAAATTAATGATTGAGAAAAAGCTTTGAAATTCAAAGTTCATGCAGACCTTTAACTCACACCAGGAAGGCTTGGTTTTTCCCTCCTTCTTTTCATCCTATGATTTGAGAACTGTTTTACTCAGGGGAATGGTAATGAGATGTAGAGTTTCTCACCTCTAGGTCATTGCTTCAAATCTGGCCCAGGTTGGTAGGAACCAAAATTCATTATCATCTACTTACGGTTCAACGGCCTATGTGAAATGGGCTGATGGTCTTTTGGTCTAGTTTTCAGTGGGCAAATGTCCACACAATAATAAACACTAATTAGCACTGGAATAGGGCTGAAAGTTGCATTCCCAATGTAATGTCCAGGGATTGTTGTGACAACCCCTCAAAATTCTGGCATCTTCTGGGACTACCTTGCAGGAGGGGGGGTTAATTCTTTCATGATTGTCACTATGATTCATCCATTTTTAATTTTTTTTTTCTGAAGAAATGGGCAAAAGAAATTGCTTCTTTTTCACTCTCTTTTTCATCAGAAAACAACAGATTTCCCTCAAAGTGGATCCTGACAGGTGACAAGAATAATAACGTGTAAGAGTCAGTAAAAGGATGCATTATTAATCACCCTGGGTTTCATTTAGGCCGTCAGCTCAGTGGGTGAGTTCTGTAGAAGGAAGAGTGGAGATATTATCATTATTATTTACTTGTCCACCTAGAAGTCACGAACCAGGACATCATTGTATTAAGCAATGTGCAAACATAGAAGGGAGAGCTAGTCCCTGCCCTAAAGAGCATACAATTTAACCATAAAACAAGAAACAGTGTATACTTACAGGTAGATGGACATAGATGGGATAATACAGAAAGATGATTATGCTATGGCTGCCAGCTTAGCAGTTATTTTTAACAACAGCATCATATTTCTAGTAGCAAAATAGTATCTTGTCAAGCTTTTCTTTTGGGTATCACAGAAAAGAGAGGAATTCTGGAGCGAAGAATTAGTAGAGGAGATTTGCAAATGTTAAGGCAATCATGAAGGGCAGCTTGAGGAAAAAAGATTATTTGAAAATGGGACAAGAGGACAACTGGTCCTGACACTGGCTGTGCATCAGTCCAATAATCAATACAAAATTAAAAATAGTAAAGTATGGAAAGAGTGAAGAGCTCTTACAGGTTGCTGTAATATCTACTGTGGCAAGCAAGGGAAGAGGCAAGATGAAAAGGAAATATTATGAAAGCACTGAGATGGAAGATGGTCTTTGCAACAGCAACTCGAGTGCAAGACAACAATGTTTGTTAATGGTGGTGAAAACAGTGTTGCAGTAAGCTAGGTAGAAGGTTGTGAAGGAATTGCTGTGTGTGCGTGTACAAAGGGAATAACTGAGTGAGAGGACGCAGAAAAATTGTTCTTGAAAATGCTTTGCCTAAAGTCTTAGAAAATGTACCTGCAGCCTGCATGGGCCCTATTATATATCTTATTAAAAAGGCATTTTTATATTATGTTTCAGCTGCAGGAAGGTGAAAATATGATCCAGTGATCCAGAAAGGTGTTATTGGAGAGTATTCACAGAAGATAATGAAGAAGACAGCGCTTAGCCTTTTGAATTTGAGAATAAGCTAGGTATCCACAAGCAAGGAGAAAACAACAAAACAGACTTTCTTGTGGATTGAAAATGATGGTCTAGTTTAGAGAAGGTATGTCTTTGAACATCTGCAGTTCATTTTCTTATATGAATAATATAATTATAAAAGAAAAAAAGCCATTTTGTAACTCCTTCCTGCATGAGGAAGAAATTTGAGATGGATTAATACAGGATGTGAGAAAAGCAAGAACAGAAAGGAGAAGTAGTAGAAGGCAATATCATGAAAAGGGACCAATCTTATGGTAAAGAAAAGGCCAGGTAGCCACATAAAAGACAGTGGATGTGTCAAAGAGAACAAAAACAAGAATAGCTAGGAAGAGGTTTTTAGACTGTTTGGCAAGAACACTTTCTTTAGAGGGCAGGGGGGCAATAAGCTGTGTTGGAGAGGGTATGGGTTGGAAAGAGAGAAGAAGAATTACCGATTTTTATTGTAAGCAAGCTGTTTGATGAATTTAAAATGAAATGGAGAAGGGAGTTAAGGCAGTACTTGGAGAGGAAGGAAAGGTCAAAGGTGACATTTTCTAAGACTGAAGCATCTAAAGTATATTGTACTGTGAGGGGAAAGTCAAAGTAGAGTGTGAGGTTAAGGAGAAGAGTAAGAGAGAGGCTGTGTGTGGGAACAAAGGATGTAAGGAGCTGGAATAGAACAGGGTCACTGGGGCATGTGGACAGGATTTAGAGGGGAGAGCAAAGGAGAAATGTCAATGTCTATGACAGAAAATAGTGCAAGAACTGTAAAAGGAGGAGGAAAATGGAGATGCATGCCAAGGTGAGGAAGGAAGGTCATGACTTGTGTTGCCTATGCTTTCTTGGAAGAAGAGCAAATTTCTGGTGAAAACAAAAGTAAAAGGAAAAGGGGGAGGTTTGAGAAATGAGTTGTAAGTGGTAAAAAGTCATCTAGGACTGCAGGCCTAAGATTCAGTTCAACTGGAGCTGGGTAGCTGGGAAGGCATCAAAGAGGAAAGGATGAATTTGCAGTGGAGCTTGACAGGAGATACTGTATATTGTTCATGAAAAAGAATGGATAATGTGCATGTTGGTGGTGAGCCAGGAAAAGAGACTGGCATAATGGAGCTTGAACTGGAAAAGATGAGCCATAGGCACTGAAGTGCAGGAAAGTAACACAAAATGTGTACGGAAGAAGATCTGCTGTTGGGCCTTCAGTATTGATTCAGCTTTACAAAGTGAGGGCAGCCATCTTGCTCGGTGTTGACTGATGATGATACTGAGAGGTGGGTTTTGATTCCTTAAGCTTCGAAATTCATTTGGCAGATCCTGGGTGAAAGAAAGGTGAAGAAAGTGTGCTTGCTCTCTTCCTTCTCGGACCACACAAACGTATGTACTCCAAGACACGCACTACCTCACTACTGGCCCAAACAAATCCCTTGTCGATGCAGTTGCTCCACAAGTGATAGTAGCAGCCATGGAGTGTAACATAAACTGCACTGCTTTATTACTTCAGTTAGTCCGTACCACAGACTTCGCAGTAAATGTAAGCATTTTTATTTCCTTTCTTTGGGATTATTAAAATCTCTTTTACAGATGGTTATAAACTGTAATTTATAAGATCTATCACGATAGTAGTTTTGGACTTGTTCATTGGTTTCTGGACATGCATAATAGATTCAGTCTTAGTATTTATAAACATAGGTTTTTGTGGTTTTTTCCTATTAATCCTTTCCTCCTACATCTACCACAGCATCCAACCTATATTCCAGGTAAATCCTAAAGATCTGTTATTCCCTTATACAGGAAAATTTTATAATTATTATTTATTTATACTTAAAAGTAAATTTCAGAACATTTGGGGTATGCTTCATCTCATTTTTTTATAATGAGAACTAACTCATGGACAATGAAAATGATGACACAACAGTCCATGAGTCAGTCTTTGCATAATACCAAGTGAGGAGGAAACAATCAAGATTGATGTACCTATGGATGTAGTAGGCAGGTGTCAGTGTTTAATTTCAGTGATTAATTTCATTGCACTAAAACTGAGTGGTGTCAGGAGTCCTATAGAGAATCAGGGTGAGTTCATCTCACTAAGTCTCCTAGGCAACTTTTCTAAACGGTTTTCATGGGGACAGTATTTATCTTTATCCACTGTATCACTGTCATGTTTTATTCAAGCTCACTATTGTCATGTCCAAACGAGCAATAAAAAATTAATTTTAACTGAAGTAACTAAAAAATAAATAGGTTCTATAAGTAATCTTTAAAACTGATGTGGAAATTTGGCATCCTAAGAGTTTTACATGCTAGTAGTCTTACAGTCCTGGCAAGTTTTTTATCTTCTCTCCACTGCTGCTATGTTATTTATTGATTTAGTGATAGACAGTTAAGAAGCAGTAGCTGCATGTTCATAGGCAACTGTAAGAAGGAACAGGATCTGTGCAGGGAAGAGAATCAAATCAAAGCCCTCTGAAGGAATAGCAACTCTCTGAATTCAGGGGTGGTCTACTCAGCTAGGCTGCAGTTTGGCCAGTCTGAACAGTCATCATCCCAACTAGCTACAGCACTGCGGTGCCTTCTTCCTGGGTAAGCATGCAGGGAAGAGTCAGAGGTGGCCTATGTGTGAGGGGGCTGTGGTGAGAGTAAAGGCTGCAAGCAGGGAAATTGAACTGGGAAGGCTGAAAAAGTGAAGCAGGTCATGGAGGAACGAGGGAAGGAAGTAAGGATTCTTGTTAGGGGGCAGAGGTACAGGGAAGTCTGCAGGAAGCCAAGCTTAACAGCTGTATTGTATGTGAAAAAAAGAGTCATGTTATTTCCCTCTTCTTGCCTTCAGGAGATTTTTTGAACATATCTTTTTTTAACTCGAGACACCTAGATCCCAGTTTGGCAAAGCACTTCAGCACATGCTTGACTTAACAAATGAGTTGTATGCAATTCTTAATTGACCAGAGGATCTAAATGGGTCTCAAGGTATATTTAAGATTAAGCCTATGCATATATGCTCTGCTGATTTGGGGCTCTGCCAGGTGGAACTGAGAAAAGTGAGAGGTAGCCACAGATAACAGAGTATGAAATGTTAACCATTTACACAGAGACTGCTTTTGGGCCCATGTTATGATGTGGGCATTACTTGTTTCTAATAGAAATAGTGAATAATATAAGTAAAGACTTTGTGACCTTTTTAATGTTTATAAATATGTAAAGGGTGAGAGTCAGGCAGACAGAGCCAGGCTCATCTCAGTGATGGCCAGTGATAGGATAAGGGGCAATGGGTGCAAGCTGGAGCATAGGAGGCTCCATGTGAATATAAGAAGAAACTTTTTCGGTGTGAGGGTGACAGAGCACTGGAACAGACTGCCCAGAGAGGTAGTGGAGTCTGCTTCTCTGAAGACATTAAAAACCTGCCTGGATGTGTTCCTGTGTGATTTAGTCTAGGTGATTCTGCTCTGGCAGGGGTTTGGACTAGATGACCTTTTGAGGTTCCTTCCAACTCCTAGTGTTCTGTGATTCTGTAAAGACAGTTTTGGTACACTGTGAGGGAAGTTTGTGACCTGCACGTGGTTTTTGCAGTTTCTCATCTTGGTTATTTCAATATACTGTTACTCTATTAGACTTGAGGCTAAAGTACTAGGCCTGAAAGAATTCCAGAACCTAAATGATACAACTGCAAATCCACAAACAAATTAGTAAACAAATATTTGCCAGTAACTTTTTGCAAGTTCATTGTCAATCCTTACCGATTTTGATAAATGCTTGTGGAATTTAACAGTAGCATATGTTCTTACTGTTAACTCAAATTGCAGGAGCACACAATGCACTGACTTTCTCATATAAGAAGACTGACCCAAATGAACCTTCTCCTTATACAAAGTTATCATGGCTTCTTTCCAGCATGGCTTTTAGTAGGCTGGGTTCTAATACTGTGTAAGAGAGAAAGTCCTCTCCTGAAAGGGCCAGCAGATGGTACGAACCATCAGACTTTGTGGGTCTTACCCAGGGAAGCATGTTTAAATTTGTTTTCAACTCATTCTCTGGCATGTTTACAGCACTATAGCCCCATGCTAACATTCTATAGTCAGCCCAGTTATATGGGGCACAGTTGTGCTAGAACAGCCTGGATTAAGCAAAGTTTTGGATAGTACATATGTAAACAAAGCTGTGAGAAAATAGAATAACAGTGGATGGAGAAAAGAAAAGAAAGGTTGGTGGCACTATTGTTGATGTCAAGCAGCAGCACTCTTGCTTCACTGTGCTTGCACCTGCAGAGAAATTAAGTCACGTAATCCAGTCAATTCAAGAATTCAATTTGCCTTATAGTACTAAAAAAAACATTTTCATAAGGAAATTATGGAAATTTAGTTATTCCAAAGTGATTTAACAGCAACTGCTGCTAAGTATTGAGACAAAATCTTGGTATTACCTCTTTCAAAGGATGCTTTCTACCATACCGTATTTACAAGAAGCAGTGATTTTAAAACAGTAAAGTACCAGGATTTATTGGTAGGATATCATTACAAAACACAGCTGATGGAAATGTCTGTCCAGTCTGAAATATCAGTAATAATCCTGAACCCATTGCTGCATTCATTCCCAAGAAAAGATACTGAATGAATCACAGAATGGCTTGGATTGGAAGGGACCTTAAAGATCATCTAGTCCCCCCCACCTGCCATGGGTAGGGACACCCTCCACTAGATAAGGAGGTGTTTGTCCTCAGCAGATGAAAAGATGAAATTCATCTGCAGGAATGTGGAATGGTCAGCACCTTCCATCTTCTTCTGTCCTGACTTCTACTTCAAAAGGAATAAGGAGTTAAAGTAGAGCAGTATGTATTCCTATGCACTTTCAAAGCTTTTACAGCTGTTTCCACCAGAATGCACCGCTTAGCAGACTTGTTTCTGAAACCCAAAATGTCAATATCTTTCTCTTGAAAAAAATGGCCTTTTTATTCATTACTTGCATCTATGTAATAGTAAGTGCTGATATGATCATACGAGATGTTGAAATCATTCTTCTTTATGCATAGGTATCCAGGATGCTAATCATGCTAGCAAAGTTTTTTCAGCTTGGACCTTGGAAAATACTGTCTCATCTCTAAAGATGAGAGATTGGGTCTGTCTCATTGAATGCCTGTCGTTAGCCTACACAGTGATGCCAGTGGTTGCTTCTCTACTGTTGTGTGGAGATACATTTGTAGTCTACATTTTGAGCATTTAGTTCCAACCCCCCTGGCATGGGCAGGAGCACCCTCACTAGACCAGATTGCCCAAAGTCCCAAAGCCTTGAACAGTGCCAGGGAGGGAGCTTCAACCTGTTCCAGTGCCTCACCACCCTCACAGTGAAGGATTTCTTCCTAGCATTTTACCTAAACCTGCCCTCTTTCAGCTTAATTCCATTGCCCCTTATCCTATCACTACAATCCCTGATGATCAGTCCCTCTCCCACTTTCCTGTAGGACCCCTTTAAGTATTGCTGTGTTGCAATTTGGTTACCCTGGAGCCTTCTCTTCTCCAGACTGAACAAGCCCAGGTCTCGAAACCTGTCTTCATAGAGATGTGCTCCAGCCCCTTGATCACCTTCGTGGCCCTCCTCTGGACTCGCCTCCACAGCTCCAAACTGGTGTGAGACTTTTAACAATGCTTTTTCTTCCCTAGATATTTGATCTAAAGGACTTAGACTGCAAATCTACACACTTTTAGAGACAGAGGGCAATTGCTCCTACACTCTAGTTCCTTCCATACCTTTAAAGACCCTGCCAGCTTTACAAGACTACTCTTACCTGGGTAACCATTGCAAAAAATTGATGCATTTTTCATAGCTACATATTGCTATTAAAAAAAAAAAAAAACAAAACCAATTTTCAATTAATTTTGTGATTTTCATAACCTGCTACTATCCCTCTCTATAGTTTAACTTCTCTGATGCTTTGGTGACATCTTAACTTGCACAGATGAGCAAATGCACATCTGGGTCATCCCCAAGTATGTGCAGTATTGAATAAAGACATGATTCCTGCAAAGCTCAGAAGAAATGAACATCCACAATCCATTTACATACTCAACATTTCATTTCTTCCAGCTAAATGCCACTTCCGCAGTCCCAGCAGTTTTGCTGCTGAATATCTGGCAGACATGAATTCCTTAGTGGGAGAAACTGTATACCTAGATAAAGAACATTTGCAAATGAAACACCTTTGTTAAATTATAGCATCAGAATAAAATATCTTTGAACACAGAAGTTGCCTAGGAATATGTGATTTAAAACTATTCAGTAATTGTCACAACTCAAAGAGATAGCTCAGTGTTGTAAAAAGTCTCGTTCAATAAAGAATAAACATAAATCTATCACCTTATATTCTCGCAGTACAATTCATCTCACTTTATTAGCTTTCATAATGTAGACATGTAGTCTTATGTGTGCTACATCTACAGTCAGTGAACTGAATATAGAGTTTGCTGGAGGGTGACCTGATCCCTTCCTCAGGTACTATCTAGGGTAAACAGGATGAATTACTAGGTGCTGTCTCTCTCTACTGATCACTGATGGACATTATAGTATTAGTTTACACTAGACATCTGGTTTAGCGGTTTAAGTTAGAAAGAATTCCACCTTACACATATTATGAATCTCAGTCATCTCAATTTTTTTACCCAAGATGCTTCGTGGAAGGCAAGCTTTAAACTTCCACAAGTAGTTACACTCCTTTTTGGAGACTGGAACAAGATGTGTGTACTTGATGATGAAACTAAACATTGCTAACAGTTTTGGCAAGCTTCTCATGAATCATGTGGCTCTTTACAGAACATGGCTTAAGTCTTTCTGATTGGAGGGTTTATGATCTGCTTCCATGTTTTGTGTTTATATGCTATGGGCAGAATCCATCTCATTACAGTAAAACAAATTATTACTGCTTGTTGCAACAAACTATTGTTGGTTCCTTATAAATTCATCAAATTCTAACAGTGGTCTGCAATCATATTCCAGATGACATCTTCAGGCTAAAATTCTTGGGTAGTTCTCAGATAAAACTGTTCAGCTGTTTCTGAAAATGGAAGTGGCTAGGGTAAGCAAACAATTGGTAATATACATATCTGTTAGAAACTAAAAATTGGTGTCCCATTCCTGTAGAAACTCCAACATTTCCATGGCTTTAGAAGATGAACTCTGCCAAGCTAACCAGGGTAAGGAGCTGGGCAAAATTTGGGTGAAGGAAACCTACTTAACTATGAGGTAAACTGACAAATGCTGATGCTAACAAGGTAGGGAAACTGTAATCAGGAAGTTGTGCAAATGAGTTAAGACTGAGAGGAGATTGCAGAGACCTGAAAAAGAGATAGGGTTGAAATAGTTTGTCCAGAAAATGAGAATGGAGCAAGGAGCTCAGGAGAAAAGGAGATTTGGTCCTCAGCATGTTGGATATAATAATGGCTGTCTGAGTAATTAAGGTTGGGGAGCTAGAATTACGTACAGAAAGAGAATGGGAATGAAAGGAGTGTTGGATTACAACTGTGATAGCCAGGTGATACGACTATGGCTCACTGAGCAACAAGATGGGAGCTCAGAAGTCAGAAGAGAGCAGCATGATATCTGGACAGAGATAGAAAAGAGGCAAGGACAACCTGACATGAATACAAGGTTTTCCAAAACGGTAAGCTGAATCCCCTTTTTCTCTGTGAAGAAATATCTGCAAATATGGACACAGAAAAAGGCTCTGTGTACACTGGCAGACTAGAAATTCACTGTACAAGTGGTGGACAGTTCAAGGAGCTCTGTCTTTCCATCTGATCAAAGAGAAGGTTAAAAGAACCAGACAACTGCAGATCCCAATTACAATGTATATTTTTAATACTGAAAGTTAATATCCATTGTAATTTATCAAAACATATGTCAAATTTTCCAAAGGGGAAGAACTTTCAAATAGAAATATCAGAATTTTCCAAGTTTCAAAAAGAAATGGTTGGAGGAATTCCTATGCCCTGTGTTATCTAATGATTGCATTGTTTCCTTCTCTTTTAATCTATAAACGCCATGTCCAGATCCCTGTTCTAGTCCACACAGAATGAAAAAACTTTCTGCCATTATTAATCAGTTACTTAAAGTTTTCAAGTGATCCTGATTGATCCTGGAGCTAACTGTTATATGGAAGAATTTTCAGAAAAATGTCTACAGCAGTTTAATCCACGCAGGGAGTTGACACATTACTTCTTGGTCATTAGTTGCTAAGTCATTTTACTAATGGCTAATCAAATTTCCTTATTGATACTTCAAAGTTATCTGATTTTTGTTAACATTATGGATACATATTATACATTTATGTTCCACAAAATATGGAGGAAGAAATTGCTCAGGTGAAGTAGAAATGAACTGTATTGATGAAAAAATTTGTACCTTTTCCTATGTTCCATACTGCTTTCTTAGCATTAAAATCCCATGTCAAATTTTTATAGTGTTATATATTGGTCTAGGATACTTTTTAACAGATGAAAGAATAAAATTGTAGAATAACTAATCAAATTATTCTCAGTGATGGAACAAAAAATATTAATATTTCCATATTTAACCTATTGTCTTCAGCTCTAAATACTAGAGAGAAAATATTTTACCTAACCCAGATGGTGTATGTATAAAGTAAAAGGTATATATAAGGGTTGTAGTGTTTTCATATATGTAAGTGGGTAGGAGTAACACACACAGATTCTGATAAATCAAAGGGATTCTACACTCTTCACAAACTAGTCTAACAAAATTGATTAAATCTTCTAACAGCTATTTTGTTAACACAGTATCCATATGTAAGGACCATATAACTACATTGATTAACTGATTTAAATATTTCACAGCAATTTCTATTTGTAGATTAAGTTTTTATCTTACCAAAAATCTAGCCTTCCCTACTTGCTAATGTAATGTTCTCCAAGTACAACACAAATGTAAGAATGAAATATTATCTCCAGACAATATGAAGCAAATGCTCAGGATGTTGTGAACATCTTTATACAAATTATTGTAATAGGGATAACTTGTAAATTTCTTTTAGATTTTAAATAGTCTGATTTCACTTTCTGGAGTTACCCCTCTCCCCAGGCACTACAGGGGGATAGAAGATACGTTTTACCTAATTTAGATTTTTCAGGAGTTTTCTAAAGCCTGATGAATCTGTATCTAAATTCAACACTTTGGAGAAACACGTCTGGATCACCTACGGCAAGAGTTCATTCAGTCCCAAGAAGAAGATTTCAGCCAGGTAAGAGATTTCTCCTATTGCCCTTCTATCTGGTTTCCTATGACTTACACAGAGTAAAAAGCTAACTTCCTCTTTTTCTGTCTGAAGCATATATTTTAACCTATACAACAACACTTGTTTTTAATAGGCTTTTCCTCTGGGTTCATTGCAATTCCCACCGATGTCAGTAGGAGTGATGTGAACATATGGTTAGAGAGGGCCTGAGAGAGGGCAGCTATTCTCATGCCAAGTGAACAAGATTTTGCACCACATTTCAAGCATTTTGTGGGTTGGGTGCTGCCAGAAATGCTGTATGAACAGCATTATTTGTAGTATTTTGACATTGTGCGGAGACAGCCAGGAAACACGGGCAAGCAATTCAGCATTGCTGAAGGGTGAAACTTTGGAGGCTGAGCAAGTTTTCAGCAGAAGGATGAGCTTTAACTGAACTAATTTTCACATCATCTGACAGGCTGCTGGGGTGCATGGTTGCTTCTTTTGTCCACAGAGATCAGAAAGCCTCCTTCTGTTGAGGTCTAATTGTACCAGCAAGGAGAGACCGACTTTTGTCAAATTTGGAATTGTGAATCTTCAGGCTGAAGACTGCATCTTGTGAAAGGTCCTGGAGGACTCCTTATTTCACTTCTTTCTATTCATGAAAGACAGATTGCATATTTTTATTTCTTCTGCAGAAGTATGTTCCTCTTAGTGGACTTCTTTTTAGGGGAAGACAAATAGTCAAAATCCTTTGAAATCAGAAGTTGCTTGTTACAGCTCTGTACTCTCTCTGTTGGGCCATCAAGCATCAGGGTCTTTTTCCAGACTGACTGAAAGTTCTCCAGGATTTTTAAATTTGCAGTATCCAATGTATGCTCTGTAGTCTTGGAGCTTTTTAGTTCCTAAACATAGGAAGGTTTCAGAAAAGCTTTGAATTGCTGGCAAGAGATAGCCGGGTACACTTCATGTCCCTACTATGGGCCCTACTCAACTGGGAAAACCCAAGCCCATCATTCAGGCAGGAAAACACTGAGGTAAACGGAATAAAATCTTGCTGTGAAGGAGGAGCATAAGTGAAAAGTGAAGAGCATACTTTAGAATTCATGTCTCCTTAAACTAGACTGTCACAGTCTTTGTGGCTTACCCATCACAGACTAACTCCTGAGATTTGAATACCATTCTCGTCTGGGATAACATGGGGTTTAGCCTTAAAGTCAAAGTCTTTTGAAAAGTTTATTCAAAGTAATGGTTAATCCAAGTACGGATGTCACACAGATACAGAAGAACTGAATTTTCTAGTTGACAGTGCAAGCCTCCACAAATTGAAGTCAGTACTGTTTTCTTGAGGGATTGTGAAGGAAGTCTCTATGCCAAATATTTGATCTGTTCTGCTCTCTTGCAAGATATATACTCTACATAAAACACTCTCTGAAATTGCGCCTGCTTGTCCAGATGAATACATTATTCCACTGTGTGGAGAAAGGCTGATCTAGAGGCAAATTACTGAGCGTAATTTATTCCATATCCTTGCTGGAATAACTTGTGCTCCTGAGCCTCCTCAGATGTGTAGTCAATAGGGAACTGTCTGGCTACATGAGGTTTCTTAATACATCTTTCAGCTAAATCAGAGATTCAAATGCAAAATCCAGCACTCAGGGAGATCATCTGAAACTGTGGTGCTCCCTGGAGAACCGGAGGTCTATAAACCAATGAATGGATTACAATGAAATGTAAATTCAGTATTTCCAACTCTGGGAGAAATGACAATACTCCAATATTTTTCAAACTGTACATGTCTCCCTCAGTCAAACAGTAGCACCTCTCAGCATTGATCAGATCTGTAATGTACTTTGGGAGAAAGTTTAAATGCTGAGTGTATTAAAAAATATAGCTTTTATATATTTTTAAAACTGCCTTCATATTGGGAACTGTCTCCTATTCCTTGATGCTTGCAGTAATGTGCTGAGCACTGGTATGCAGGTTTATTTTCCTTTATGTTACAACAAATTATTTTTTAAAGATTACTTCTAGACTCAGTGAAACATCTCCAAGTGAAACCCAAGATGTAGGAAAGGGGCTCTTTGGTCCTTAATGGACTCTATCATGAAAATACAGCAGAAGGCCTTAGAGCTGAAGACAATTAATGATAGTACCAGTTGTTGGAGAAAAGGGCTGCTGGCTTAAGGAACAAATTATTTAGTTGCAGTCTAAAGTTGAAGAAGGGGTGCTCTGTTCATTCAATGCTTTAAAAAATACCTGTACATGGTATTGTCCTCCTGCTAGCTAAGTAAGGTTTAGCAAACTATGTCAAATTAAAATGGAGATCTCCTCAGCCCCAGGTAAACTGCTGGGATGCTGTAGTTGATCTTTCTCCTTGTATTTCTCTCCTGCTTTTTTAGTGCCAAAGCGGTGTGATAGTTTCAGCTATCAGATTTGTACTTGTCAGATCAACCCCTTTACTTCAAACTTGTCTCATTCCTTCCAAAGATGTTGTTCAGCCTTTCTTTTTGTCATTTCCAGGCTCAGCAGCAGTACAGAGGAGCCCCTTGGCTGCCCCTCATCACCATATGAAAGAGGACAGAAAGCAAGTGTCTACCTTACTGATTGGCATGATGCACAGTCAGAAGGACTGGGGATCAATTTTGTTGTGGTGCGCCATGGTTCTTGGATCACAGAACTATCCTGTCTCTTTCCTGGTGATGAAGTTCACACTAACTGCAAATGTAGGCAAGCATCATGCAAGCATACAGAGCTCACCATTGTAGGACCTTGCACTCACATTGCAAAGGTGGTATATACTCCCTCCTGGTGCACTGCTTCATCTGTGGTTCCAGGAAAGCAAACAAGTCATCCAAATTCATGGTACATGTCTCTTTACTGCATGACTGCAGACCCATAAGCAGTACGATTTCAGAAGATGTTTTATAAGAGGGAAAGTGACTGTCATTATGAAGTTTGTAACAGACTCATGTATACAATGAAAATCTCAAAGAAGAAATCATTTCACTTCTGTGTTATGCCACTGATGGCACTAACTTACAGACCAAAGCAGCTCTAGTTGACTTCAGTGTGCTCACAGGCTAGGATGTAGCCTTTAGCCACTGAATTTTCTGGGGGCTGGTTTTAATTTTGTTCCATTGAAACCAGTGAATCGAATTCTGACCTGCGGTCTGCAGTAATGTCTTTGGGCTGTGACACTGGGGCAAAGCAAGAGTTACAAGAGAATAGAATTTAAAAGATTGTGAGTTCATTGTGCTGATTCTCTGCGGTTATGTATTCACCCTGGAATCAATGAAGAACACAGAAACTCTCAACACGAGTATAAAGATGTCAGAATCAGTTCCTTAATCTTGATGCAGTTTAAATATTACTTCTGGCTAAGTATTACATCTGAACCAAGCACATGATTTGAGCTTACAGACAAGAGTTTGTTCCTGAGCTGATTTATGTCAGTTTTATGCTCGTAAACATCTTTTGATTTCAGTGGCGTTAATTCATATTTTCAATAACTCAATGAGAAGAGAATATGGAGTAGAGTCTTAAAGTGTCTTTTAAGAACAGCCAGTGAACTCCCTTGGTACATGAAGAAAAATTGCTGTTGTCAGTATCAGAGACAAAAAATGAAACCAGTCAGGATACAGTAGGTGTCTTCACGGAAACAGATACAGCGATAATAGGAACAGATCCTTGAATGAGAGCACCTCCTTGAAAGAATCAGTATTATACAGTACATGAAGGCTGCTTTTGTATTGCCTTTTCCACATAAGGTAGGGTATGTGAGAGAAGCATTGCATACGAGGGCCAAGTCACTAAACTAATTTTACTAAGATCCCTTTCTGTTAAATCAGAGAGGAGGGTGGGTTTGAGACAGAAGATGCAAATGGTATATTTCTAAGATATTCACTCTCAAAAATGATCCGTGGTTAATAGAAAGGAAGAAATAAGAACTGGAAGATTGATGGAAGGTTAAAATATTCACAAAACCAACTTGATTTGTTCAATCTTTTTGAAGTCCCAAGGAACGTGTTTAATGGGAGCTGAAGGACCTGAAATGAAACCTTATTGTGGTGCACAGCAAAGTAATGTGGAAAAAAAAAATCTCCATATTTCTTCAGCCTCTAGCTTAGCTCTCACTGTGGGGAATCTTGCTGTGAAGAGATTAATCACTGCTGCTTAATAGTATCTCTGCTGGTTGCTCCAGGATAGCAACGAGCTACATAATGCAGCAGATGCATTCTTCTTTTAGCATGGCACCTAGAGTACTGTGAATGTGCCAAAGGGATTTCAAACTTACCATGGTGCACAACTGACCAGCAGATGCTGGAAGCACATTGCTTGGCCCTCCAGAGACCACGGATTCTGGAAGAAGATTAAATAATCACTTTTGTCCCCTCTCCCTGCTTTTGTTTTATGGAGGAAGCAGAAGAACTGTTGTCTACAAATCTGGCCAGCTACCAGGCTACTGCCAGAAGTAGATCTCAAAGACTTTCCATTTTCTGAAATTAGCCCATTCACTGAAACTTCTCATCTTGATCTCAGTCTTTTTTCTCCTGCCATTTGTAGCATTTGATTTCCTTAGAAGCAGAATAGACATTTACTTCTGATGCAGCAATTATTGATGATTACATCCCGTTCCTTAGCAGTTCTGCTTAGCTCCCCTCCTTACTAGCACCACAATAATTTTATTGGGCTAAAATCTCCAGATTATTTTACTTTCCCTCTTTATATCATCACCTCTAGTTGTTCAATTTACAATGAAGAAAAGTCCAACAAAGGAGTCTTAACAAAGTCATGTATAAGGTATCAAATAGGGAAATTGCTACAAGAAAGACTACTTAGCCAGAGACACAGAGGAAGGTTTCTAGGATGGCAAAAGCAACCCTTTTTCAATTTTCTTTGCTTATTGCATGAAGACTTCAACAACTTTACCTGGCTGCTCTTCAGAGACAGTGGTTCAAAGGTTCTGGCTATAAAGTGATTGCACTTTTTTCCTTTGGCAAGGAAAATGGACAGGTTTATTTAAGTTAAATGCTTTTCAAAGATACTTTCTCAGAAGCTTTCATCTCCTTTTGTCTTTGTTTCCAATTTTCCTGAAAATAACTGCAGTGACACAAGTGCAAAGTCTTTTTGATCATTTCAGTGGTAGCGATGATGCAGCTTGGTGAACTGCAAGGCACGCCGCCTGAAAAAGCTATCCTCTACCAGGAGCAGGGGAGGAAAAGGGGCACAGTGACCAGCAAGCAGTCTTTTCACCACATCAGTCACCCATCACAGATCCCTCTCCAGCAGGTGAGTACAGGGGCTTTCACCATGGAGAGAATGGCTGTTACATAGGCAGTAGAGGTACCTGTAGTAAAATGGACGTTTAAATTCACAATAAAACTGAACCTGTGGAAAGGCTGATAAGTTTTGATTAGCAGAAAAGATGAATTTGTACCTCCATTTCCTTTTTTTCACCAAAACAGCATGGAGAAAGGGTAGACCAATATACACTGAAGCAGCAGTAGTCAGCAAAGGTAAGATTCAGATCCAGATTCACTTAAAACAGAAAACATTTAAATGTAGCTGTAGCTGTGTATATGTCATCTAGGCATTTCAGTTTCTGTTATGCTCACTGGGTGTTCAATAGCGTTGCCTAAAAATGAATGTATACTGCCACATGAGACTTTCTAAGGTACCTTGCCTTGTCTCTAGCTGCTGTGTCCAGGGGTCACAGGTTTTCCATAGGTCCTGTGCTGCATGTGCCACCCTGCTGTGGAAGTCTGAGATGCATTGGAACATCTCAAATGAGGTTAGAAACCTGTTTAAGCAACTGAAACGACCCTGATGGTGTGGACCAGGTTTTATTGACCAGAATGGCTGTGCAGATGAATCTCATGTGTAGACACTTAGATGTAAGTTTTGTTGAACCGAATCCCTCCCCTGATGCTCTTTTGCTGGGCTGTTGCTTACTAGTGGCACAAAGCGCCTGGCACTTTGCAGCTGAATGAACAAAAGTATGACCCTTGCTCCGAACAGCAGACAGTCAGAGCTCAAGACAAGGCACAACAGTAAAGATGCACAGGGTATGTGGAGGGCATGTGGAGAAAAAAGAGAAGGCAAGTGAAGTCTGGTGATTTTATAATTGTGTTAAGAGACCATTGAAGCCAAAGAAAACTTTAGGGAGGGATTTAAAGATGAGAAATTCAGTTTTGCAGGAGTGGGGGAATCTACTACACAGCAACGTGGAAAACTTGTGAAGCCGTTTACCAGAGAGTTTGCCTCAACATATGGTACTCCATATAAGGGATCTTCCTGGTGAAGAAAAGAAGCTCTAAAGTTGATATGACTGGCAAAATGATCCTATGGAATAAGCCATATGCAGTCAAAATGCCAGGTAGGTATGTTGTCTGCAGGAAGTATATGAGTGGAGAAAAGTTACTTTTCTCGAGGACAGAGATTATAAAAATAGTAATAATTTAGAGATGAAGCGGTAAAAGACTTCACTGTATAACTGGGCAGCAAAGGCCTTATCTTCTGTTGTTTAAAAATAAAATCTCAATTACATTAGTTTAGATGACAGTACCTAGGCAGCTATCCAAGCTGAAGACTTGTTTATGGGCTTAAACAGTAAGTAGGATGATGGTGTTTTCCACAGCAATCAAGTGAAAAACTAGCAGGGAAGGTGTGGGAGAAGAAAGATTAGAGAAAAATGCAAATAATCATTTTACCTGTCTATTCAATTAACATCTAGGCCTACTTTGTAGCTTCCTGAAGTTTCAGTGTGGCATTCAGTAGATGACAAACATTCAAAATGAGGGACCCGCCAACACTTATTCAGGTAGAAATTTCAAATATTCTGGTATGTATTTCTCCACTATAAATAACTTTCTGCAATTTCACTGTCCCAATTTTCTGTTGAAGGTAAAAAAAAAAGAAAAAAAAAAAGAAATGCTTCAAAAAAAGTTATACTTTTTGGTGCAATGTGTAGACATTTGGGGGATTAAAGTACCGTATTGAAACATGGGCAGAGATGCAAAACTTACAACCTCATTTTTTCAATTGTCATCTTCAAATACATGCATATTTAGTTAAGGGACTGCTCTCTTTTTTATATTTAAGTTGGATACCTAATTACCTTACTCCAAATTAGTGTTGTTACTCTAAAACCCTTATGTAATACTTATACTAGTCCTAATCAAAACCACTTTGGAGATGGTAATTTTGTTCGTGTTTAAGTAAGCAGTGTAAGTGAGAGGGACCTGGGGGTCTTGGCAGACAGCAGGATGACCATGAGCCAGCAATGTGCTCTCATGGCTAAGAAGGCCAGTGGCATCCTGGGGTGTATTAGAAGAGGTGTGGTTAGAAGGTCAAGAGAGGTCCTTCTCTCCCTCTACTCTGCCCTGGTGAGACCACGCCTGTAATACTGTGTCTAGTTCTGGGCCCCTCAGCTCAAGAAGGACATAGAACTCCTTGAAAGCCTCCAGTGCAGGGCCAACAAGAAGATTAAGGGTGTGGAACACCTTCCTTCTGAAGGGGGAGCTTGGAGAAGAGGAGACTGAGGGGTGACTTTATTAATGTCTATAAATATGTAGAGGACAAGAGCCAGGAGGGCATAGCCAGGCTCTTAGTGATGGCCAGCGATAGGACAAGGGGCAACAGCTGCAAGCTGGAGCATAGGAAGTTCCATGTGAATGTAAGGAGAAACTTTTTCAGTGTGAGGGTGACAGAGCACTGGAACAGGCTGCCCAGAGAAGTTGTGGAGTCTGCTTCTCTGGATATATTCAAAACCTGCCTGGATGTGATCCTTTGTGATTTAGCCTAGGTGATCTTGCCCTGGCAGGGGGGTTGACTGGATGATCTTTCGAGGTTCCTTCCAACTCCTAATGTTCTGTGATTCTGTGGAATGACATGAGGGAGATAACGCTTGGTCTTTCTTGGCTGGTCATAGGTTAGATTACAACTCGTGTCATTTTAATTTTGTTACATTTGATAAAGGATGAACTCAGAAGAAGCATTATTGTTTATGGTTTGCATATTTTAACCGTGTATATGCAAAATAGTGTTTCACTTTTCTGGTACATAGCTGCTTGATTAAAAGAAACAAGTTACAGTGGTGACTGTAGACACTTTACCTTGTAAATTGTGTTTTAGAATAACTGCAACAAACAACATGTTTACAGCTAAGAGATACTTATAAAAAAACCTGGAACTTTGATCATGGGGGATTTTAATTTCACAGATACTTACTGGGATAACAAGTATGCAAAACCTGTAAGGTGGGAAGCATGTTTCCAGAGGCAATGCATAATTGCTTACTTACTGAAGTCAGTTTATTGACTGAACTTCATGATCAGAGGCTCTTGGCACCCAGAGCTAGGAAATTAGCCCATCTTCATAAATAGAGCAGGGCTGATCTAGGGATCACAAATTCACAATGCAGAAAAGAAAAGAAGATGAAGCAACACAATAAGTTTGGGCTCAGTGAAAATTTTGTGAAAAGAAAAAAAAAAGCTATAAGGTGTTTTGATAGAGGTAGTGTAAATTTAGGATTTTTTTCTGGAAGATAAACAGCTTTTCATTATATGCTACAATATGAATTACTTGCACCTTCACTTCAAGTAGAAGGAATAGCTTGTGGTAACATAAACAACTGAATGATCTTGATGGAAACCATGCAAGATCTCATGACTGTGTGGGAAACCTGGTGCAGAAAAAAATGGGAATTATTTAAGAAACAGTTGGACATGCTGCAGCATCAATTCATTCAGGCTAAGTCTCAACAGGGGGAATGTAACTGAGACAATATGCTTAAACAGAGTGACAATAACAACATTTTTAAATGTCTGCTTTAGGAAGGGGAGAGATTGTTATTTACAACTTAAAAAATGCAGAAGCTAAGGGATAATTAGAAGATCAAGAAGAGGTATCGACAAGCAAGTTACACAAAATGTTTCAAGTATGAATAAAGGGCTTCCTCACAGATGGTGCATTTGTAGCAGACAGCAAATGAAATGGAAATGGTCACTAAAAAGTGGCTGTTAGGATTATCATGCATAAAAGAATTAACGTAATTTATCAGGAAGTAATACATTCCTTCTGATGTGTGACTCTCTCACAAATGGAATGCAGGGAAGAGTTGCCATAAGATGTTTCTGGGGTTTGTTTTGTTTATGTAAGTTTGTCATTGATTTCAGGGTTGCTGCTCAGGGATTAAACCAAGTGAAGGTTGGCCTTTGTGCCTGGCATCATGCTTTACAAGTGGCTGCATGGAGAAATATGGGAAGAGAGCTTCATAGCAGCACAACCACTGCAGCTTGATACAGTGATGGAGAGGGTCCTGCTTCTGGGGACAGTATGCAGCTTCTTTAGCTTTGTTGTAGAAGTATAGGCTTTTGCATTGTACTTGTGAGAACACAGAATTTGTCCATGCCACCTTCACTGTCATGTAAGTATTAAGTCTTTCCATTATTTATCTTACATTTCTGAATACATATGCAGTAATCAGACTTTTGGGTCACACACGGTGGCACGAGGCAAGCTGGTTTTCAGGAGGCTGTCCTCCCTGATATACTGATTCTTCAGTTCTGCTGTTTTTTTGGTTGCTGTCATGTTTTATTTGAGCTGCAGGTATGTAAATTAGAGGTATGAATCCACTGACAGTCTCTGACAATTCAGGTGTAGGTAAACCCTGCACTGGAAAGAGTAGTTCTTTGGGTTTCCACTGAAAATTCCTTATAATTCCTTGTATGACATGATCATCACCTTCAGAATCTGTTGGGTTTTGTCTGTATTCTGTATTGGTCTGTATTCTATATAGGAACATTACATATACCTTACGCCATGCATATACAGACAAGAGATAGGACTTCCTAGTATATTGTAAAAAGCTTACATCTGCATTCCCAAATGAGACATTTAGACAACAAGGAGCAATAAAGCAATCAAAAGCACTCCAATGTGCAGAGAGTGTGAAGTTATCAAGTAAAAGATGGTGTCACAGTGAGTGAAAGAGAACACAAGAGCAAGTAGGATAAAGCAGCACTTACAGCTCTGTATGACGCAGGCTAGACTTTGTGCAGACAGGTGAACTGAATTTTGATCCTCCCTGTTTATAGAGCTCTGAGAATTTATAGTATGGGTGAAGATGCATTTGCATTTAGAACTTCTTCAAGCCCAACAAAAAAAGCTTGTAATGTCAGTGGGATGCTGCTGTGTGGAAAGGCTAGTGATAAATCCATCTCCTTTTCATTTACTTCTCCGTTTTTAGGAACTATTTTGGCAATGTATAAGTAATTAGTTGCTCTTTATTAATCTGTCTCTAATCTTTACTTTTCTATCAGAGCTGCTAAATTAAAGAAAAAGAAAAGGGTGCAAAAGCATTTCAACTGAAATACAGCGAATTGATCACCTGGCTTCATTAAAAATACTCACGTATTCTGTGGCCGTACTTATGGGAGAGATCAAAGTCAGTCATCATGACTGTTCCTGCCACAGCCTTAAAATCAGTGAGGAGCATGGAGCATCAATAAGGGGAAAGTTTATGAGCAATCTCACCACTGATTGAGGCTCATCATTGACATTTCCCTTTGTTTATTTTATCTGGCAGTATTTTTATTCTTTAGTTCAAAGGTGATAACATGGTGCTGTTATATTCTGTATATTCCTCTCAAATAAGATACAACACTGCAGATTTGTGTGTCCAGAAACTTTCCCTGGTACTTTAAAGAAAACAAAACATCACCAAATGAATAAATAAATGTCTGTAGGAAGGCTAGATAAAAATGGAGAATGTTACTACATTGATAAGAGAAATAATATTTAAGCTGTAAAATTTGTTACATGTACTGAAAATATGACCTCCCAAGGTCTCTAGCTGATCATACTTGATTCACATGGATCCCTGGACAAATTTCTGTTCCACTTATGTGTTTGACTTCCTTTGTTGAAAGGGTAAAGCAGAGCGATAAGGGGTTGGACAAAACGTGTGTTGGTCTTCATCTTATAGACAAAGAAGGTTCCTTTTTTTTACGTAGATAAAATTTAAATTTTATGTTAAAATATGTTTAAATTATGTTTATTTTTCATTTTTTTGTATGTAAAATTTAATTTTTCTGCAAATTTAAAGTTGTTTATTTTATTTTAAAATACATATTACATTTTGGCTTTACATTTCACGAAGTTTAACCTTTGAAGAAAAGGTCTCTAATTTCTTCAACATGCCTATCATGGTAAATGTCTGAGTGCCATGAGTGGTCAGTACAGTCTTATTCATGACCAGCTTCTTTTATGGAGACATCCAAGAGTAGCTCTGTTCTCAGGTTTTTGTCTTGGCTTTCTATGAGTCATTGTAGTGACAAATATTTGTAAAAATAACAAAATAAGTGCTGTGAAAGACATTTTTACCCCAAGAACAGCTATCAGAATAGAATAGCTAGCTATTCACTACTTCATATAAAGCTTTCTCTGAAGGTAAGTTTGTTTCTAATGAAGGATTAAGGTGTGCCCATGTGCCTTTAATTTAATTGCTTTTATGGCAGTAGGACTAGGCTAAAATCAAGATGGTAACCATCTTGGTGGCTCAGCCTGCCAAAGGGCCACCACTGGTCTTGACTAAATTGCATGCTATGGAGAAAAGGGGATGTGCTAAACTCTGCAGGGAGGAAGGAAGGAAGACATGTATACATACACATAAGCAAATCTGACAGTGGAGCAGAGCTACGTTAAGAGCACAAGGCCAGCAAGGCACAGTGACTTCATTCAGCTGGAAATCGTGTCTGTTACAATATGTATTCACTGCAGCAAATGCAGCTTAGTAAAACTTTTATTCAGCAAGGAACCCTCAGTAAATACAGGCCTCCTGTATTTTACTCCAACTGCCACCTAAGTGTGTGTTGTTGAAACATAACTTTAAATAGCTTATGAAGGCATCCTTATGAATTCAAAATTACTGCACTTGCAGAAAAAGCAACAATATCCGTCTGTAAATCCTTTAATCATAAGCATTAAAGAATAGTTCTTCAGAGAATCACAGGCTGCTGACTAAAGTTTACATTTTCTTGAGTTGCTTTTGGTGCTGCTAGCTATTTTTCTCATGCACATGATGCTGATATGAAGTGACACTTGCACCTGTTGTCACCATCTTATGGTAATTAGCATAGTGCCCTAAGTAGTAGCAGGGCCATCACATCCAAACATAAGCCATTAACATATTGCAGCTGTCATCAGTAGGGAAAGCTAATGGAGTTAGTGGATTTGCACACTACTGCATACCTTGGCTCAGCTAGCGTAACTCCCCATATTGGGGTCATTGGGGATAGGAAAAAAAGAAATGTGGGATGTAGTCAGTCAGGAGTGAAAGAATACATTTTACTGCAGGTTTACTTTCATGTATTATGCATGTCCTTCAAGGTCACTGCATGATCATTTATAAGATTTTAATGAGATATCAAAGTGGAAAGAATGGAATGTAATTAATGTGATCATACAGAGAAGATACAGGTATAAAATCGCATCCATGAGGCAGTCAACAAAAAGTGGGAGCGAGCGGTGAAGAGAAAAAGAAGGACTCTGACCGGATTTCAGCCCATGCAACAATAATCTTTTCTACTGTACTTTCAGCCACTTAACACCCTGCCAAAGAGTTTTCTCCTGCTAACAGCGAAATAATGGAAGGAATTAGAGAAAATGCATTCCACTGCTGCTCTTTGAATATAGGCTACCTGCGCTTGCTCTTGTCAGGAGAGAATGGGTGGCTTGTAGCTAAAAGTATGCTAGTCCTACAGCAGTGTGATGCTTGTGGGCGTTACCATATTTTATTATTTTGAATCCTCTTGCTGACAGAGTCTCTGACAATCCTGGACTAAACTGAAAATTTAAGATCTATAAAGGAACATATTTTTAAATACTTTTCTAGAGCATTTTCTTTGTGTAGGTGCCTGAGAATGTGCAGAGACCTAATAAACCCTTCAGTAGGAAGAGTTTCTTTGAGGCTTTTCCTAAGATTACTGATTGTCCCCAGCCCATTCCAGTTTCCACCTTCTTTTTGCCACACAGGCACTTTGTATAAAGGCTCATCTTTGTATATGCACTCTTTTTTTAAATTTTATTTTTCACTGGGGAGGGTAGGGGAAGGGAGGAAAGGGGAGAGGAGACAACTGCAACTTAAATTGCCAGTGTCTGGATCGGTGTCCCCAGCACAGCCAAGTGCTCTGATGGTCCCCAGTGTCTGTGCTAGGCTAGTGCTAATATTTCTGTATAGGAGCCGGCATAAACACTGGTGAGCTAAGGGGTGGAGAGAACATCTCAGCAGCACAAAAGGCAACCCCATCTAGGTAACTAAATTAGGCGCTAACCCTGCCTCACAAACTCTTCCCACTTTAGCCTTTGGCAAACCACACAATCCAACATTTTCAGATGTGGGTTAGTAATTTACTTACATTTTTAAGTGGAAGCAGACACCTATGCTAGAAAATACTTGCCTTATACCATCAAGAATCCTGTTCACCCTTCTGTCCTTTCTTGCATACTCTGTCTTTTTCTAGGAGGCCTTTCTAGAAATACAGTTGTTTGGATAATAGATTTATCAAAACTGTACTTTCAGCCTGAAGTGCTTCCAGGGACTGTCTAGGGATTTGTGTTGTCAGTAGGACACAGAGCCCTAAGTATGACCTTTGTTGTTCAATTCATGTCCTCAAAACCTGAATGCTCCATTGGAAACACTGAACATCTTCAAGTTGTGTTACTAGTGTTCACAGTCTGAGCCATTTGAAAAGGCAAATGTTTGTAAAAATCTTCACTGTGTATAACATTTTCAGTGCATGTAAAAAAAGGATTCATTTTTAAAAGCTGTTGATCTTTTCTTGCAACCTAAAACTTTTTTTAAAAAAATAGTGGTTTTAAAATAATTTTAAATGATTGCTTATTCTCACAGAGTAAAGTAACATAATTTTCCCCATCCGCTTAACATAATTAAAACCCAAGAAAACAATATTTTAACATCTATAAAGAAATGAGAACTGAAGAAAATAAAAAAGTGTGTTATATTAAAACAAGGTCATTTCACAGGTTTAACAATATGTATATTTGCTAAGATATTTCCATTTCACAAGTAATTTTTTATTAATTCTTACATTTGACAGAACCTTCAAGTCAAAACTTCTATATGGTAGGTTGCTTGTTAGTTAATGGCAATGCATGCTTTTTTTAAACTGTTTTATTTGCAAGGCAAGCAGCTGTCTAAGATGACCTTCTAAGATGTTTGTTCTGGGAAGAAGACCTTATGGATATAAGTGGAGAATGACACAAAGAATAGGAAACAATGAACAGGAGGAGTTCCTGATTGGGATTCTAGGGAAAAGTGATGAATAAAGCAAAACCTAAGTATTTCTCCTTTACGTAGGTTCTATGTTTTGGTCTTTCTCAACTTCACCTAATTTTCTGCTTATCTTCTTTTTTTCCTTAGTGTTTTTCTGACCTTTCTCCCAGCTCTGCTACCTGTTCTTAACCTATGCCTAATCTCTCTTTCTCTCTCCACCACTTAATATATTGCCACTGAAATATCTGTCCAGAACCATGACCTTGCTAGAGGTGATGAGAGGACAATGTGAGTAGCATCTCTCTCCTTACTGAAAGAACTGATTGCATATGTGGAAGGCCAGTTCAGCCCACAGCAACGTTCCTGTAATAATACCTTGGAAAACTCATTTCACACAGGACTGACGTACAATATCATTCCCAAAGTAAAATGTTCTTATCCAGCAGCACTTGGCAGTTCCAGCAGCTCCCTAATCTGTGACTCCCTCCAGCGGTTGGTTCACCATAGTTTACAAAAACACGTTCACAAACATGTTTTTTTTAGCCGGCCATGGTAGGGTTTAGGCAAACAGTGCTGCCAAAATAATGCCAAATGGAGGCAGGAGACAAATAAAAAAACCAAAACCAACCCTTCACTTTTAGTATCTGTTGTCACAGAGGACCAGGACTGAGCACCTTCCTCATGATGCTCCACTGAATGTGACCCCTCAGTCAGGTACTGTGGGAGACAGGACAGACTGATGTTTGGCTGCTGACAAAATCTCTTGTCATTGGCTGGCATGAAGATGTGTCCCATGTTCTAGTTTCGCAGTTATGTTGCTTTTTTTCTACAGAAGGAGTTCATTTTGTTCACTTGCCTAGTCTGGCTGGTGAAAAATGATGTAGAAAACAGAGAAGGACAAATTTTGAAGTGGGAACATGGCAAAAAATTGAAGACATGACAAAAACCTTCCGGTTTCTATTTCTGACCCTATATAAACAAATTAGATTTTAAAGGGAGAGTCATTTTCAGAAAGTCGAGATAATCCCAGGCCTAGAAAAATCAAACAATTTAAAATTCATGAAGAATTCATTCTTCCTATTTATAAAAGGTTAAGTTCCCCTAAGCTATGAAAGAAAAACACCCTCTGAAGACCTGGGAAGGCAGTAAACACTGGTGGCAAGTGACAGGAATTGATCCTGCTTTTCCGTGCCTGTCATGTCTCTAAATTTTATTTCCACCATTTCTAGGGTACTGTGATAAGAGAAGCAGGGATAGGAAAAAGGATTGAGCTGAGGCAAGACTATGGCCTGAGGGCGATGGTACCTGGGTCTCTGACTTTTTCTCAATTAGTAGGTCTCCCCGCCTGACTGCGAGATGTGCATCTAACTGGGGACTTCGACTGTTGCAAGGTATTGATTAGCCATAATGTGAAGTCAAATCTGAATAAAAAAGCATTGTGATCAAAAGCCTTCCATTGGAGACAGCATGCCCTCCAAGTCAAGGGTCTGCAGAATCTGATGAGCTCTGTTTCCTTTTTGTCTGAGAGAGATTTCCACGGTTTACTCATAAAGGCTCTCTTGATAGGAATGTCCAGTGGGCCCTCTGTCAAAAAACCTGATGTCTCAGATTTGACAGGTGCTTGTTAGTTTTTCATCCCAGATCACTCAACATGCACACAAAACTAGAAGAGACGATGGCTAATAATGCTACGTTTCAAGTTGACTGCCTTGTCATTTTTGCTGGAAAATTCACTGATTCAATCACTAGCATTAAATTGTCTGCATTAAAGGAAAATAAAGCATAGCCAGCCATGAAATGTATTGGTTTTCCAACTGCTAGGACTTATGCAGCTCAATACAATTCATTGCATTGCCTTGTTTGATAGGAACAGTTTATCCACATCACACATAAACCAAAATAAACCGCTGCTCTATTAAAAACAACAACAGAGAAATCTGCAGCAGAGAAAATTGAGACATCCATTTTAATTCGTTTTGTCTTTTCCTGGAATTTAGCTTTCCTCTCACTGAACACTTTTGTGAATGAGGGAATGAGTCTCCACACCTTTACTTGCCATGAATAACATCGTTTCTCTCCAAAACTCAGGGAAGGATGGAGGTTTATTTTTATGGCTTATTCATATGGAGAATTTACAAGCCAAGGGTTTATCCCACAGAAATAATATATTTTGGTAATATAATCTCTGGACATTATTATAATTAGCTCCACACTTTGTTTCTTCTTTTGTACGTCATTATCTAAATCCCAGTAGCTGTGTGGTGATGGTGGACTGTGGGACTCACTGGAGGTTAACAGAAGTTCCTATTCATACTGGTGTATGAGATCTATGGAAATGGCATAGAAAAGACCAAAGTTTTAATTGGATAAAATATTGTATAACACATTTGTAGATAATTTTGAATCAATTAGTGAAACGGGTGTTTACACTGAGATCTTATAAGTGATACCTCATACTTGAATGGCCTTCTCCTTTATTTGAAACATTTTTTCCTTCTAAGGCACTACTTGCCCTATATATCTGCCAATCCCCCTTACCCCAAAGTCATCATCCTTCCCCTACTCTGCCCCCTTCCAGCACTGATGATCACTCCCAAAAGTCTCACCCAGGCAGGCTGGGATTAGGGCTCAGTACTTTTCTGTGCCAAAAGGGATTTAAATAACACTGGCCCCCTCCCAGAGAAGCACCCTGATCACAGCTGTATGAACTGCCAGCACATCATAGCTAGAGCTTTTGCACCTGTAAGAGTATCAGCACAGGCACTGTGCAGGGGCGCAGGGCAGCCCTCCATCTGGGTGGGCACCAGATTCATCTCATGCTTGTTATAGTGGTTGGCAAATGATTTACTTGATGAGAAAGAACAGAAAACAAACAGTGGCAACAAAAAAAAAACCTAAAGAAGCAGAATTAATCAATCCAAATTGTGCTGGTTATGAGGTTGCTCCTGGCTCTGGTACTGAGCTGCAAAAGCCCAACTAAAGGAGCATTTTTTTTTGGTAGCTGCAGTCACTGCAATCCCTGGCAGGTATGTTCACTGCCATATACACAGGATGAAGAAGAGAGGGAGAGGGAGGAAACAGATCACTATCACAAAGCTTGGGACAAGAGGGAGCCTTAAAACACAAGCAACAGACATGAGATTCATGATGCCTGCATGCATAGAGGCAAGAACATGAGGATGTTGCAGTGGTCTCAGGGTGAAAACCTTGTGAGGTACTCAAGCCAGAGCCATGTTGCAATCTGGTTTGCACTACTGTCTTCCAGCAGGACCAGGTCAAAAGAGAAGTTTCTCCTTCCCCTGGCAGTGTTTTTTGTTTCAGGCTGAGCCCAGTGTGGGTCTTTTCCATCTATATACCAACAAATGGCAAAGGTGTGAGTTATTTCTCCAGGCCTTCAGCCCCCATTGCTCATAGCACTCTACTTCCAGCCCTTCCCAGCACAGCTCAAGGTTGTGAAAGCATAATGGAGCCCAAAATATTTCTTGCTGCAAAGAATTCGTTGTGGTAAATGTCGACTATAGCAATAAGGCACTGAGGGCTGTGCATTAGCAAGCTATTAGTGCATGCTGAGAGTGCTCTGGTTGCCTTCTAATGCACACTCTGCAATGGCCATTATGGAGTATGACTCATTATTTTTACATTTATTTCATATTTTTAAAAATCCTTTTCAAAACACTTTTGCACAATTTCAGGAGATGTGTTTTTTTCACAAGGAAAAAAATGGTCCTTATGAATAAAATGTGAAGAGAAAATGGTAGGCAGAGGCAGTCTTCAGTGCTTCTGAGTAAATCCAAAAGTGACCAATTCTTTCCTACCCTACTCTATTTTCTTGTGGTTTTCTAAGTCTCATGGACTGATCTGTCTCCTCCCAGACTCATCCTTCTGCCTCTTCAGTTTCAGTTCATGATTGTGCAGCCATTTTATTTTATTAAAAATAGCACGTTGGCAGATACATGACAGCAGGTTCCCACTATCTCTGCAATATGAGCTAGGGAGCCTGCTTTGGCAGGGGATTGGACCCGATGATCTCTTGAGGTCCCTTCCAACCCCTGTGATTCTATGATTCTATGATTCTATATTTCATATCCAAAAAAAAAAGCAAAATGTCCATAAAAGTCATACGTTGATACATATGGCCTCAGAGGGGGAAGAAGTCACATGCTCTTTCTTTGAGCTTCTCACTTCTGCCTCTGTCCTATAATCATCTTTGCTTATCTCCTGTACCCACAAAACGTTGAAATTGTTGGTCACCTGCCTTTCCCCTATCACACATTAAATGCAACAGTGTGACTGATATGCATAAAACGTAGTATCAGTGGAAGCAGGTTGGAATTACAACTGCTAAGCCTGCTAAGAAAAATAAGGTTATGATCAATTAGGCTAGGATTAATTCTGCCTAATCACCCAACGGAGGTGTTTAAATTAGGACTATAATTGCTCTAGGCTGCCTTAATAATGAAGTGAAAGTTAGATGCCTCCAAAATGTGTTTCATCCAACCTAAGGGCTAAATAATCCTCTCTTTTACTGACAAGACTTTACATGACAGTTCTTCTAATTTTGCCAGCTAAATGATATGAGTAATCCAACCTGGGAGGAATCTGGGCCTTCCTTTTTTCACAGCTCTGCTTCACTACTTAATGGTTAGGTATCTAAGGTGCGAATACATGTTCTTAAAACATCAGCTGTCTCCGTAATACTGGAATGTCAAAATAATGGTGTGTTTTACTGTTGATATCTGAGTAGCATGCTACGAGGTCCTTTGTGAAAATGCCCTGGAGAAAGGATGTTTAAAGAACGGATTGGAAAAAATATAGAAACTTAGAAGGTATTTGGCAGGGGAGCATGTAAAGATCACAATTCTTTGCAAAACAATTGTGCATGTGAGTGGGAGGACGTAATACTGAAGTGCTGAAGCCTTTTTTTTTTTTTAAATACAGGATAGTTTCAATATATATGGAATCAGACACGCCGCTACTGAATAAAACTGACACCGAAGGAATATTCAATGTTATGTTACAGCCTCTGAAAACATAGCAAATGTCAGAAATTCCTCTTTTAAAGAGTCCTCACTCTTGTTCAATAACTTCAACTGTCAGAGCATGGAGCTGTATCAAAAAGGGTTTCACAGAATCAAAAGGTTTGTTTCTTAGCAACTCTGTCAACAAATTTAAATTGCTGCATATCATGGCTGTTCCATAATCATTTGCATGCAAGATTTGTAAACACAGATTTTCATTGTGCATCCTGTTGTCATGGCTGGTAGGGAGGCAAAAGGGGATAAATACTTCAGGGCAGCGGCAATACAGGTGCCAAAGCCAAAGATGCTATGCTAAACAAAAGGTTCTTTGTAGCTCACTTGACCAAAATCTTTTCTAGTTCACTTTGTCCATGAAGTAGAAACTTCTGAGACAGCAAACCCAGGCATAGATGTAGTACTGCAGTAGTCCACAAAGTCAAAGGAATGATTTTTTGTTGTTGTTATAAAAAACATTGAGGATGATATTTGGACCCTGTTTGCACAGTAATCTAGAGTCCCAGATGCACTGCAAACAAACGTGTACACTAACTTTAAATAAACTTGTTTAATGCTTTGTTATACGATAATATAATAGATGAGGTGTTACGAGACTCAGGTGCTGGGCATTTGCCTGGGACTGTAGGAAGGTTTTTGCAGCCTGAGCTCAGGGCTGTGCTGGTACAACTGCTGTACAAGGTGCTTGGAAGCTTTTCAGACACGTCTCAATGAACTCCAGTCACATGTACCTCAGAAATGGCAGGCTGACATACCTTTGCCCCTTTTTTTGCTAGCATCATTAAAGATCACGGTTAGGGAGTGATGAATATAGTCCATTTTAATTTTTATGTCATTTCAATTATATTTATTATTTGCTGAGTGCCTATAATGCATATGGTACTAGAGGACACACTTTATTTAATGTAATGCCTTTTAGATCCACTTTATATAATAGGTTAAGGATATAGAATATGTATGTCTGTATGTGCTCACTATGTTATAATAGACTAAGAGGGTATGCACACTTTATACGTTTATGTTTTCAGATTTAATGAATTCATCTTACCTCACACATCTAATGGCTCATATACAAAATCTCAGCTCATTTCACATAATACCTCTGTTATAGGTTTAGTGTTATTTATTTGCATTGCAGTAATCCCAGAGGCTCCTGCTCTAAAAAAGCACTGTGAAAAACTGGAGCAAGAGACTGCCTTAAAGAATTTGTAGTTTATAAAAAGAGAAGAGAAAGAATGTAGGCATAGACTGGCAAAGTGACACATCCAAGTTCATAGTCCAGATATGTGATGGAGACAACACGGGTGTTGTTAACAAGTGGGTTAGGAAGCCATGCTTAGGGTCACCCAGAGTAGCCTACCTCCAAAATTCTTACAGGCATGCCCCAAACCCTGCTTCCATTTTACCAGGAACCCTGAAATTCCCCTCACTGAGCCATTATACGTATGTCAAGAATGTTTACTGCATGGTGGGATGGGGTATGCCTCCCTCCCTTGATACGTGACTGGCAGGGAGATGTGCATTTTGAACATCTCTCAGCACTATAGCCAGCTTCTGGATACAGGAGTCAGAGTGTGTGGGCCAAAGGGCTTAAAGAAGATCCTGTCACACAGCCCATGGGTTAGGTCATGTTACCTCTATATTTTGCTCTGTTCTTGGAATGGCTTTACACCTTTCTTGTTCTCCTTTACCAGCGCTTTAGGATTCATGTACCCACTGCCTGTGAAATAGATAACAGAAGCCTCATGGCAGCACCAAAATAAAGCAAAACCCAAACCCAAACAAAACTCATACTGAGCTGTGAAACATATCTTAGAGAGGGGATTCTGAAACTCTCCAGAAGCATCAAATTCAGATACACATCAATCACAAGTACGACCAAACAGACTCTATTGTTATTTATATTTTTATATATATATAAAAAAGAGAAGATTGTGTCTCTTTTTAGCCTGGCCCCAAATGACCTCAGCTGGTGAGAAAACTTTTCCCCTGCACCTTGTTAAAGAGAAGAAGAAATACAACAAAGCCCAGTGCGTACTATTGATCAGGTAACAGACTACAGGAAAATCTGAAAACAGAGGTAAACAACAGATGGCAAAGTCCATTTTTTCTGGCTACTGGAGGACACAACAAAAGACAAAGAACAAATTTAATTCAAATACACAAACCGAAATCAAAGAGATGATCCTTCCAAACACTTGTTAGAGATGCTGGGAGAAGGTTAAGATTTAATGGAGCTGAGCAGCACCATCGTTCAATAAAGTTGGGGTTTTTTTAATAGTAGGATCTAAATTTGACTCAGGTCACAAGTGAAAATACTTTTGGTGCATCCTTGCCTAGTCCCCAGGGGCAACTGCACAGTTTGGAATTGGAGGCAGTCCCTTCTCAGAATATAACTAAGTCGAGGTCCCAACCCTGCCAGAGACTGACTCACTGAGAAGGGATAAAAGCAAACCTCAGCATCTGACAGGCTCAGCCCAGAAACACTAAGAGGAGATGGTCTTAGCTGGAGGATAAATGAAGAACCAGAGGCTTTGCACAAATAAGAAGCCCTTACTGACAGAAAGTGTCGTAGGTGTTAGATTCTTGTCTTCAGAAATACTTAAACATCTTCAGTTTTTCCAAACCTTAAACAAGTTGAACACTTTAGTACCCAGTCACAGACAATACAACTACTCAGAATGAAAGTTGTACACCAGATCATCTGTACATCAGGTGCTGTGATGACTTTCATGCGACTTACTGTCCTTGTGGTAATCTAGTGAAATTTGCTTAAACTTTTTCTTTGTTTTATGGCTCAACAGCCTAGAAAACAATGAAGCAAGTGTGATTGTTTATTGCTGTGTAATTGTTGTGTGGGGAATTTGTTAAGATGTACTTTGGGGAACATGAATGGTTGTGACATAATTCCCATGACAGACGTGCCACTGTAAATCAAGAAAGAAATGGTTGTCAAAGAGGGAGGACAAGCCCACTGTGTGCTGCAGCTCTGTCAGACTGGCTGTGCCGCTTCTCAGCACCATCTCCAGAATTTCAGGAAGGAATAGGTGTGCCATCAACATACACAAAAGTGTCTTGTTCCACCAGTTAGCAATGTCTATTGATTTTTCTGATTGATTTTCTGATGATGTTCGTGAACCTCAGCGTTACAATAGAGGAACACAAACAGTTGCCCATCTTCTGGGTGTGACAAATAAAAGAGCTTCTTCACAGCTTTCTTTGGGAGCATACTGTCAGAGGGTCTTCATTAGAAGGAACTAACCTTTGACAGTTACAGGGCTGACATTCCTAGGTGCAAGTAATTCCTTTAAAACAAACAAAAAATCCTTTCAAATATTGTTTGATAAATCTGTTTCTAGAATCAGTTATTGTCTTGAATACTACAGCTTTCTACATTGACAGCTTCTGTCTTCTGCTGCATCTAAATTGTGGTGCAAACCTTAAAACCACAAAAAGCTGAGATTTATCATACTGTTGCAGGGACTACTAGTAAAGACCACCATTTATCTACTCTAATTGAATTTACTGGACTTGGCAACCTTTATGTTTGATTGGCGTTTCTTTGACTTTGGTGTATCCTCAGGCTGGACACAGCCAGGATGTCGAAGTGCCATATCCACAAAGCTCCAAGCTGCACTCCTGTCCTTGGAAGCATTGTATTGCTCCCCAACTGATATTCAGTACAGTTAGAGCTCATAATCTGCATTGCTCTTCATTCATTTCATAAATGTGTAAATCCGTATGAAAGAAATGGCCTCTGTGATTATCCCATCTGATCTCCTGTGTAACATGCACTTTAGATTTCCTTTAAAATATTCCAGTTCGAATTAGTAAAAAATCTCAGGAAAAATAAATCCAATATGAATTAAAAATTGCTAGCAATAATAATAAAAAAATGCTACTATCAGCCTTCAGGAACTGTTCCAGTGGTTAGTTTGCTCAGTATTAAAGATTTGTGTATTCTGAAACTGATTTCTTTTTCCCCTCAGGATTTTATTATTCCTTGGTTAAAGGGTAGAAGAACCTTAATTATCAGAATTCTATTTTTCACATAGGTTCTTACTGGATGAGATCACAGTATGCTGGGCATCGTTTAAAATAGCTTTAGCTCCATCACCCTTTCATTATAGCAAGTGCTTTACAGCATTCTTGTTGCCCTTTTCCAAGCCTGCCCCATTTGCCTAAAATCCTTCTTGAGATATATAGAGAATTTCAATATCAATAAAGATTCTTCCAAGTAAGTGCAAGCAAAAGTCATTTAAGCTCTCCAACAGCTACTTGAGATCTCTTTATACAAACAACAGCAGTTAGCCTTTTGGTAAAGAGTGGCATTCAGAACTGATTCCCTTGCTTTGATATCTAAACCTTTTTTCAGAGTTACCGCTTCAAAGGATTTTTCTGTCATATGATATGACCCGTAGTCTATGTTTTCAAACACACGGTGTGCAGCTGTATTTGTAACACCTATTCCTTGTTTGCATGAGTGCTTATTACTTGTAATTCCACAGCTCTTTGGTTGTCTCAGGCACAACTACTTCTGCAGCCGGCCCGAGTGTTTGTGATAGTGTCTACCTATGCAATCTGCTTACTGTCTCTCCACCAAGCCTCTTATGAAGTGTAAAACACTATGTCCAGGTGGTAATTACCTCATTTGCTTCAGGAGTTTGTTCCTTCTTTTGCATCATCCTTCTTTTTAAAAGCTTCTTTTCTGTGGTTGAGGAAACCTTTGCAGCCCCACTTCTAAGGAGGGCTTTGATCAACGGAACTAGGATGACTTCCCTTGTCACAGGCAGCATATAAGTCACCTTTTCCTCCCAGAAATGCAGCACACATATGCCAGAATGAATTCAAAACTGTCTTTCTTTGTACCCCGTGAATCAAAACTCAGTCTGATAAACATGCAATTTTTCCAAACAGGGCAAGCATTTTCTTTAAATCCAAACTGGGCTCTTGTTTAGCCTTCAGTCTGGTGTGCATCTCCACACAATTTGTTAGGACTCAACATTTCTTCTTTGTTTTTTTTCCAATGAGATTTTTTTCCATTTTAACTTCTTTCTTTTAATTTTTATCCCAAAAAGTAGCAGAAAACAACATAGCCTTTTTTTCTGGTGTGATCAAAATGCTAAAAATGGCTTTGGATCAGGAAATGTGGCTATGCTTCATAAAGCTTCTGTTTCTGGTTCATTTTTAGCTGCAGCATGCTTGTCTCATTCTGGAGTTACTATACTATTGTGAAGACCAGATGTGTGGATTCCTGATGTCTCTTACACTTGAATCATCTGTATTTGCAATTGCAAGTGGCACAGAAACAGCTTCTCCTGTTTGAAGGCTTATCATTTCAAGCTTTCTTGATTTCCCCACTCACGACAGAGTAACACTGTACCATCTGCAATCCTCTGGCTGTGTGCCACTAAAACTGCTGGCTGAAATAATTTCCAACTTCACACCAAATCTGCCATGGAAATGCAAGCCCCACTTAGGTGCCTTCTAGCGTGCTGTATTAAAAAGAGTATAACCAAACACTGGAACTTAAACCACACTCCTGAAGCTGTTGTGCTGAACCTGGAGCCTGTTTTGCTAGTCATGAGATGGACTTTATGCCATCCATTTCTCCTGGGCCCTTAGGGTGGGATGCATTTCACTTAATGGACCCTAAGGACATCCATGCCTCAAATTCCCATTTTTTTCTTTATTGGCTGTTGGTGGGATGAACCCTTAATTGTCTTTCCTATACGGTTTTGGAATTTACAGTACAGTTAGAGGAATTTTAATGCTGTCCATTTAATATTTCTCTATTGTTACCTCAGACCACAAACATCACTTACCTTGACAAATAATGCTAGATATTTTGCTGAAATAAAGCCCCAATGAGGGAGTTTTGCTGAAGTGAGGAGTGTGCAGGGAGAGGAGATGATTAAACCCGTAGCCCCAACTCTGACCTCCCTCCTCACTGGGCTGATTCAGGAAACACGTGATTGAAATTCTCAACACCAAGTGTAATAAGGACCTCACCAGGGTCAAGCATGGCAGCAAGATAACAGAAATATTTAACAACTAAAAAGGGGGAATAAGAGCTCCTTACTTTCATTGCTCTCATATAGTGACCTAGGAACTTACAGCTGCTTCTCTGTCCTTGCCATCATCCTTGCAATATGCTCACAGTTCTCTTCCAGCAGCATATTTCTCACTGCAGAGCACTTTCCATTTTCAAACACAATAAATCCACTCATTATTACTAAATAAATCAGCAAATTAAATACATCAGATGTATTTAGACAGATTCTCCTATGGCTATCTGCTTTGGTGGAGCTGACATAAACTCTGTATTGACTTTATTAATGAATCCACCTCCAGCCACAAATTTGTATGCAAACTGTCATGGGAACTCTGGCATTAGCCCCATTTTCCTGTTCTTCATACAGTTACGGTCTACAGCTGCTACCTACAATACTTGCAGGAAAATATCACTTTGTGGAAGTGTCTGTCACACAGACACTCCAGTGCTTGAGCTTCAAGCCTCTGTCCCTTTCACGCAACTCCGAATAAGCTTCTGCAAAAATACAGTTGCAAATGCAAGGTGCATAAAAGAAACAACTATGAAGACAGGACACCTGGCCAATAAGTTCATAAGAAGCTATTGTCACAAGCATTTTGTCACAAGTTAGAGCAGGACACTCGTTGGATCATGCAACCGTAGGGAAAGGTGTCACCAAACCCTTTGCCCTGTACTTGTCCGCAGGGACCATCTTAGGTCTCACTGTATCCACAGCCTGGCTGTGCTTTCGTCTTCCCTTTGGTGGGACAGGTTTTTCTGCAGCTTAATGCAAGCCCTCAGGTGAACAAAAAAGGGAAATAACCTACAGGCGTACAAGTGGGATCTCACTGGAGGTTAGCTTGTAAAATGGCTGCCCAGGGGGAATTACAATTTGGACTAAGGTACCAACTGGACAGATTTCTTTCATAATGTTTCTGACAGGCTTATTTGTTTGACTTTATTTGGCAAGATTGCTTTATTTAGATTGTCTTGGGAATAATATCTACACAATGATCTGATGAATACAATGTAATTAATCCATTTTCTTTATTTCATCTACATGTAATAATGAAAATATATAATAATTACTAATGTCTTCCCTGAATGAGAAACATAAGTGTACATAAACCAGATGATGAATGCCTGGTGAATTATCTTCACTCCTGTAACACTGACAAAGACATGTATATTGCTGTTGTTTATCTGAAGTATTGTAAGCCTTTCATCTAGTGATAAAACACTGAGAGGTCTGTTTGTTATGAGGACTATCAAACATCTCATTCTGATAATATCTGGAACCACCGGTTACAGCTGTTGTCCACAGTAGATGTTGAACACTGGCATTTAACCCCTCCAAACCTTTCCTAATAGATGCTGTTAGTGTGGGCTCTCATAGCCCTACAGGAATAATATCCATCACAATTGACCCATTCTCTTAGCAACAGTGAAAAGAAAAAAAATCCAACAATCCTCACAGTTACCTTAGCTGTCACTTAAATTTACACATTAAACACTGCAAAATCATGGGGTTTTTTCAGCCAGATGCTGTTACCGAAAGGAAAGAAACATGAGAATCTCTAATATTCAAGACTCTGCTGCCCATTTTCTTAATGTTCCTGAATGAATGTTTGAGCTTATTATACTAATAGAGGCCTGCCAAGACTTTGGATTTATTGCTCTAAATCAGTGGAGTCATTGTCATTATTAGACCAGTTGCTAGTCAATACTAAAAAGCATTCATTAGCTGCAAATGACAGAAATGGTACTACTCTATAGATTTTTTTTATTGTTGTCCAGAAAGCATGCTTCCTTTTGAAGGGAATAATGAGAGAAGAATTAAATGAGAGGTCAGTAAGGATTTTACTGATAAGGAGAGCAATGTGGTAGGAATCTCTATGCTTTTGCAGGTTTTTTCTCATTTTCCTAGGGTTTTTTGTATGTATAATGATTTGAGGACAACAGGAGTACTAGTAGAGTCTGTGGGTAATTGCTGCATATGCCTTTAACAATGGTTTGCATGTTGTAATTTAAAATTAGTTTACTTCAATGAAAATGTGAGCATTAATTGTTTTTTCATACTCCTCCTTTTGCTCTTGGATGTTTTGTTTTATTTGGGGCCCCAAATGCACGAGAGACTCACTTCAGACATTCCTCAGGCTTAGACCTTTTCTTGACTCTGAATATTTGCTCTGGTTTTGCACATTACAGGTTTTAAAGGGCCTGAGCTGGACTTCTCAAAGGCGTTAAGTTGGGTCTTCTCCTTCTGTAGCCCGTCAATGGGAAGTGGGCACCTAAATCCCTTGTGTTCCTTTGAAAATCTCGGCTAGGGTTCTTTCTAAGAGGCCTAACAAAGAAAACAGGCTTTCAGAGGAGCCGACACCTAGTAGCTTCCTTTGTTTTCAATGGGAATTGCAGAGTAATAAGCCTCTGTGAAAATCTTTCTGCTCATTGTGGCTTCTAACTGGGAGCTGAGTTCTTCAGAAATGCCGGCCAACAACTACTACATAAAGATGATATCTTAAGATGACAGGTACTTTGGCAGTGCACAACAGTTAAATAACAACTGCTGAATGTGTGTTATATTTGGAGGTAACTGCATTCAAACTGCTTTTCACCCTTTAAAGAGAGATGTTCCATTTTTTCCACCCTGAGAGCAGCCTGACTGCTCTCCCTTTCTTTTTAGACTTATATCAAAACAATGAAACATTCAGATGAACATTTCTTCCAGTACAACATTAACATGATGACACAATAACCAAAATAATTATACTCCTGGAACATTATTTTCTTTTTAAGTAGTCTGAGTCTCCGAGAGAAGAGCCTGCTTAAATTGGATCTTCAAAGAGAAATGCATTGCCACCAAAATAACAGTTGATATTAAAAACAAAACAAAACAAAACCCGAAAACAACAACCTAAAGGAATCTAAGCTTATTAGTGAAACATTAAGTTTTAAAGACCTAGGCAATTTCCAGAGATCTTATAATTAACAAAGGAAACATTTGGAGTTCATTGTATTTCTGATTGTTAAAACTGTCATAATTCTATTAGCAAATTTAAAAAGAAAAACATTAGAGAAAATATTGTCTACTTGGAAATCTTATTACCTTCTCTTAATTAGCATGCAATTAACTCCTCTTTTGATAAAAGTCTCTGGCTTGCTATGTTATGACTGACAAGCAAGGACATTGTCCAGAAAATCTCTTCTTGTGCTGATATTTAATCATAAATACCTGAGTTACAGGATTTTTTTCCCCTATAACTTGGAGACTAATCCATTGAGTGTCTCGTTATGTGAGCAATATTTACTTATGCAGACAATGCTATTGACTTCAGTGAGTATAGGACTGCAGGCAAATCCTTAAAAAAAAAAGCTTGGTTAAAAAAAGTAATTTTAAAATATAGATATATGGTCAGATATGGATAACTGATTCTAACTGCATAAAGCAAAAGAAAAAGATGAGTGGAAAAATGCCTAGAACTCTTATTCAACAAAAGCTCCTGTTTAAATAATTAACGTAGATTGTGCCCAATGTATAAATTTCTCTCTAAGACCCCTTTTTTCCATGGAGAGTTGAAGTTTTGTTGAATCTTCTATTTCCAACTCTGAAGTCAATTTGTAGGAGCTGGTGTGTAAAAGCACTTTAGTAGGGAAAAGCAGCAATCTCAATGCATCAAAGTTAGGTGGTAGCGGGGTTATCACTCCGTGAAAATCACATAAACATTCCACATATGAAATGTTATTCATCAGGGCAAAACCCTCCAAGGGTTTCAAATATGACAATGGTGTCATGAAACCTTTTTTTGAAAAAGGAAAAATTTATTCCACTGCTAAGATTGATTCTGTCGCCATGTAGCAGGCAGTGTGACGAGGCAGGGAATGAACATAATTGAGAAGAGAATTAGCAAACCTTAAATATCTGCTGCTGCAATATCATTACCCATAAACTTGCCCTTTTTCCACCCTCTTTTCCCCAAAGACTGACATCCCATAACTGCAGTGAAAGAGAATGCATTCTTTCGAACAGCTAAATCAACAAGGTCTCACATGAGTAGTGTTGAGTGGTGTGGTTGACTGATTTCATGAAAAACTAATCAAGTATTCATCATTGAGATCAAACACTTCCCAAGTAATTATTATCAAAACCAATCTGATAAGACCTGAAGAAGTGGCATTGCTGATCTAATCAGAAGTAGAACAGAAATAGTTCTCTCTGCTTTTGTAATGTTCAGGTATGAGAGCACAAAAATGTAATTGTATTTTATAATTAAGAAAAAGAAAGCTGTCATACGGTAATCAATTATTTCAAATCAATCATAACAATTTTAGCTTTGCAGGTTAGTTATAAGAACACACATTTACAAGTTGACTTTCTCATGTATGGGCAATTTAATACATGGAACAAAGATGCCTTAGAAACGAAAGATACAATTTAAAGCTATTTCGGTTAAAAAAGAAACAATTATGTCATTATAGTGACCAATAGAACTGCTGAGTCCACATTTTAAATTTTTTTCCTATGATGATGATTTCATTTTATATCAAAATAAAAATGCAGAGTATATTTTAAAGATAAATGGTACTTCCAGTCACAGTAATCTATGTTTAACCTAGTTTTATTGGTCATAAATCCTGAGGATAATTTAGGAAGTTTAAAATTTTAAAAGAATTTTACGTGTATTTAAAGATGCAAAAATAGAATTTGCCATGCCCTGGTCAATTCCCAGGACTTTATTCATCTGGTCATTATTTTCAGGAAAGAGGCAAAACACATTTGAAATGGCACAGTACGTCATACTGCCATTACCCTGGTTGATTTTGACAATATAGAGTTTCAAACAGATTTTATTGGAAAAAACCCATCCTAATACACTGTTTTGCTCCCTAATGCCAGGCTAGAATACTTATGCCACACACATAAATTTTAATTGTCCTTTATGGCTTTATTAGTTTTAGTCTTAATGTTATTTGGTGTCTCAGAAAATATTTTTCCTTGCAGGTTACCACATCTTATCTGGGTGATAGAAATGCTTAGAAGAGTGGCCCTTCTTCAGAACCTTATTTCTTAGGTAAGGAGTTTGAAAACTGAGTGTTAGGTAAATTTAACAGATCATTTTGTTACTGTACGAACTAATGTGGATATATGAATTTAACTGTGGGTTTTGGAAAGTAATTGGTGGGTAGAATGCCAACGTTTTAAAATAACTTGCTAATATGTAAATAAAAGTATGAATGAAAATGAAGTGTGCATCTTAAGCCCAGGTTCAGTCTTTTAATGGGCTTTTTGTTGACTTTTCAGACTGCATGGCAATAGCCATGTAAATAAGACAATTTACAGAGTGATTAATAAAAATTAGTTAGGATGGAGGAATCTAATCCAGCTTATAAATTAGCATTTCCTATTTGGGAATTACATTATTTCTATACTAATATACTAATATAATACAACTACAACATTTCATTTCTAGGCAGATTGGTCAGTGGAAAAATGGTAGTTAGAAGTTCCCATTATTTATACTCTTCTCAAAGAGAGGTTTTGTGAATCTCTAGAAAATCCAGGCCCAAATGTGTTCCAATTTTAATTTTAAAATTTATTTTTAAGACTATGAAATGTAAGGAAGGACATTTTGTATCAACACTGAAAACCATGTCCTTTGTCGAAGTGACGTTCTCTACAGTTATGCAAAAAACTTCTGGGAAAGTTGTTTCACCATAGAAAGTGGCATCTTAGAAGCCACCCTGTTTCTGTTGGTTGCCACTGATGACAAGCATTAGTGAATCATTCAGTTGAAAGATATATCTTTTCAACCTTACTGTTGACATGAGGCTTTTGCACCCAGAAGATACTTCACTGTCTGGTGCCCTTTGGCCTTATACAGCTGGCATGACTCTTTCTTGCAGTCTGATCTAATAAGATACACATCTTCGTTTCAACATCTCACAAAAAGGAACTGCTAGTCTCTACAGTACTGTACAAACCAGATCTTTAGCTATCAAACCTATTAAAAAAACATCTAGTTATTTTAAGAAGCCAAAGTATTTTTTTGTTCCATAGACTGCCAGTTGCCTTAACTGACCATATGCACTATAAACCTCAGATCTATAATTCAAGCCCTAGATGATTTTCAGTTGCAGCTTCAAGTATCTCCTCATCTCTAAGACCAAGAGCTGCTGTCTATCTTGAAGACCATTTCTACTCCAAATACACAGGTCTCTGAAATAAAAAAATTACAGGTGTAATGAGAAAATGTTTTTAAAAAAATGAAACAAAAGCAGTAGGCCTGGATTCTCCAAACTTCATTCACAACTGGTAGCCCTTTATTTGTAGACAGTTGATCAGGTTATTTGATGAGTGAGATTTTAAGTAGTTACAAGTGAGTAGTTACAGGAAGTGATCAAATATTACCTTCTTAAAATTTCTTATTGTATTCATATCTGCACATTGAACATCTAGTGTGTTTAAGACTTCTGCCACTAATAAATGAAAGAGAGCAATTGTTTATTTTCCTTTCCTAGGCATGTCTTTTTTTAAATGTCATGTTTCCATTGAAGTTCTTGCTCCCCTTAATTATTGCAATACTTTTGCTGTGTTTATATATGAATAATTTTTTTTCCTGCAAGTAGAGTATGTTGCATGAACAAAATTCTATGCAAGTATATAGCATATGTAGTATGGTGACTGTGAGCTATGGTTTTGAAACAAATAACCCTGACTGTGTCAGGCTGTTGTGGTTTCACCCCAGCTGGGAGCTGAATGCCATGCAGTCACTCTCTCTAAGAGGGCAAGGGAAGGGGAATGGCAGGGGAAAGGGGAGGGAAAAGAAAACAAAAAGCCCTAAACCTTATGTGTTGGGATAAGGACTGTTTACTGAGACAGCAGAGAGAGAGAAATAACTATAACAGGACTTTATAGAAAAATATATAAAACTGGTGCCACACAATGCGGTTTCTCACCGAACAGAGTAATTCAGGCTGTACAGCTCAGAGCCATCCCAAAAACAGACTGTCCCAAAACTGTACATCCTGGAGACATGTGCTCCTCCCTCATCAGCCTCCCTTTATGCTGAGCATGATATAATTGGCACGGAATACCCTCTTTGGCAAGTTTGGGTCACCTGTTCCAGCTGCATCCCCTCCCAGCTTCCTGGGCACCCCCTGCCTTCTCATTAGCAGGGCAACATGAACAACTGAAAAGTCCTTGACTGCTTGGCAACTAAAACATCAGTGTGTTATCAGCACTGCTCTCGTCCTAACTCCCAAACACTGGCTTCTAGAAAGAAAATTAACTCTGTCCTAGCTGAACCCAGGACACAGGCTTTACATGTGTGAAGGTTGTATTCAGTAGATAATTGCTGCACATGTACAACTTCAGAATATAAAGCTTCTGCTTTGAGATGTTATGATGTCTCATGTCTTCACTGAAGACATTTTTAGGAAGTTCAGAAGCTCTCAGGACCTAGGTTGACAAGTGTTGCTGGGAATCTGCATTGTTAAATCTGTAACAGTTAGATGTTTAAAGCATGAAAGAATGCTCACTCAGCATGCTGCACTATCCAGAACAGGATGGGTCAGAGATGTGGTGGCACTTCACTTTAGCTCAGAAGTTATTGTAAATGTCTTTATCTAGTGCCTATTTAGATGGCCAATGGAATGGAGTATTTAATGATGATCACCCCCTTACAATGGTAAGGGGGTGATCATCATTAAATATCACCCCCATTGTAAGGGGGTGATCATCATTAAATACTCCATTGTGTACTAATAGGCAGCTAATTTCAATTTTAGCAACAGAAAGGGCCCTGAAAGATCATGTTTGGATTGTTCCTCTAATTCCTAGAAGCCCCACCTTATAGTCTGAACACACTCCTTGATTTCTCTAATGACTATAAAAGTATAGCAAGTAGCCACAGAACATATCTTCAGCTTTACATTTCTGGGGGCCTCTGACATTTCTAGGAGCACACTCAAGAGGCTTCCCCCAGATCTACCAACAGCCTTTCTACCCTTCCACATCAGTTTGCATCATTCAGGGCAATCGTCTCCCATGTCTCAACAAGAATATCCCTAACCTGAGTAATTAGAAAGAAGACTTGGTCTCAGCAGCATATTGTATATTACATTGTGCATAAGGGCTACAGACATAGGAAGTCCACAAACTGAGTAGGGCACCTAGAGGGATGCACAGGTCATGCACCTGTGCAGATGCTCCTCTATTTCTATTGAAAAGTTTCTGACTTCAGGAAGGAGACCAGACTATTACTTGCTTTATCTGAGCAAAGACCTTTTTTTGTTTTAATACCTGTGGAAATTCTTGGGGAATCTCCCAGAACCTGCCTAAAACCACGCAGAGTAATGGCAAAACTCCTACGGTGTTCAACAGAAGTGGAGCTTCAAAAGAAAAAAAGTGTGTGGCCCTTCTGGCTGCTTCACATCAAATTCCTATCAATTTTGTCTAATGTCTTCAGCCACAGCAGGGGAGCTAGCTGAGGTCTGGCAGAAAAAGTCTCTGCAGTTAATTCTCTCTGCCAAGCACTGCTCCTGTGAAACTCTACAAGTCACGTCACTTGGCTGTCTGCTAATTCCCCTCTACTCTTCCTCTGCTGAGGACAGAACAACTATTCCTGTCTCCAACTTTAAGTTGTTATGGTTTTTCTTTATTTCAAGCACAAGCTATTTTTGTGTTGTGTTCGTGTGCTCAGATTAATGGAGATACAGTAGTTTATAAAATGACTGGAGTTAGATGTCAGAACTAAACAATTCTCCAGACTACATTTACTCCATCTGGAGGCAGGTTAAGGAGTTCTAGATGCCTGTTGATCTGACAGCCTTCAAATAGGACCTACAAGAGATCCTCACCCTTGCTAGGTAGCAGCTGGAAATCAACTGGGATGCCCTATGACAATTAAATTGGCACTTGTTGCCTGTGTGGGGCCAATTGCATCTAATTTCAGATCATTATTGACAAAATGGAGCGAAATGTAGTTTGCACGCTGAGGTTCAAACATAGATCTAAGTTTAGATGCATGAATCTTGACCCAAATCTCATTGTTTGTCTATCTTCAACAGTCTGGAATGGATGTGGGGTTGTAGAAGATCAAGGGTCTCCAGTAGTTCTGCTGTCAGACCTGCCAGCTTTATGTAGAAGTCTTGGACATCATTGGATGATCCCAAAAGATGTATGGTAATTAAGTGTGGGAAATTAAGTGTGGTCATTAAGTGTGATATACTCTGGACTTGAAGTGTCAGCCATGGCATGCTGGGAAATTCATTCCCTCAAGTACTAGAAGACTTCTTAGCCAAGATTAATTGTCAATTTTTGTTGCTGTACATTTAGACTGTTGATGCATCCCTATATGCACAATGGAAATATTCTCCAATCACTCTCTAAGGAAGACTACAATGTGCTATTAGAGTAATTTTATCTTTTAAATGGGATTTTTATAGTAACTGTATTACGTCCTGTAAATTATCTGCAGTCAAATGTCTCTAGGACACATACTAGTACAAGACAGGATTAACGATTCCCTGGTTTAACATAGTTCTTATCAACAATTGAAGACAAAAACACTGACAAAAGTGTATTTTCCTTACAGATTAAAATATTATTTCCTGAATTATATTAACTCAGAAAATCAATACGAGTTACTATGCCTGCTGGCAGTTTGTGGATAAAATTAAATGCTAACTTTTTGTCTTAAGCTCTAAATACTCTTGAGCAAATATGTCTGTGAAGTCACTAAAATATCTGGATACAAAGAGAGGAACACACATGGAGACCCCTTGCCCTTACTCACAAATAGCCCTCCTCAGTGCTTCATTTTAATCTTCTTAAATATGTTACAGGTTCTTCTGAGATGTGGCATGGGCCTTCTACTCTCTTTTTGACCACAGTTGTTTAAAAAAATACAGTTATGGTACAGACCTGCATTTTCTTAACATAGCCTCCCAAGCATTCCTTTTCTTTGCAGTCAGGACATATTACTGAGAAGCTATGAATGTGGCCTGTGGCGAAGAACTACAAGAAAAGGTAAGGCAAACAATGCAAGAAAGATTTGAGAAACCCATCAGATTGCAAGAATTAAGATTTGGGATGGGTAAGGAAGGCTTTGGAAGAAAATCTTGAAAGAAGTGAAAAAGAAGCAAAGGAACAGAAAGGTAACAGCACTCCCTAAAGGAGGCAAATTGGAAAAAATGTTTTGGAGGAAATGTAAAGAGAAATGGTGAAGAGACCGAACTGCAAAGGACAGAGAAGATGCAGAAGGGATCAAAAAAATTCCTCTGAGGGGAGTGTCAGTAGAGAGAAAGAGGGAGAAGAAAAAATACTTTTATGTGAAACACCATTCCTTATTTGAGTAAACAGAGCTGACTATTGCTTTTCATACATAAAACTTTTTGTCAGCATGCTGGGCATGATTTTTTTTTTAATTTGTTTCCTCAAAACACAAGACATGAATGAAAGCTGTATATATATGACGTATGCATTTTTATCAAATTATGTTATCTGGTATTATAAACATATCTGACTGACTTAAAATATATTTTCCAAAACCAAATATTATTTTAACTTTAAGATAAAACCCAACAACTATTTGAAAATTACAATTAAAAACCCAGGAAAATTATCCATAAGAAACAGCACAGTGAGTTTAATTGAAATATGTTTACTAGGAACTCAGTTAAATGGAAACAACTTTGACCTTTCATTAGTGTTAATATTTTTAGTTTTGGTATTTTTTTAGTCTTCCAAAAGTTATGGGTTATGCAGCCTACTGCTGCATCCCTAGCTTCCAGCAATAGTGACCTTTAAATGGCTACCATCCCGTAAGTTTTCTATTACATTACAGAAGAAACTGCTGTTCACCTTCTTTCTTGGAAGGGAGGAAATATCTACAAGGAGGAAGGAACTGCTGTCTAATGGACTATCAATTTTCTCTAAAACATAGACGGGATAGATGGATAGTGAATGGATAAATAGACAGACTTGGCACCATCACATGACTCCAAGAGCTGAATCCTTAACTTCAGCACCCTTTTCAGACCACAGGCTGGTTAACCTAACATTAATTTTGGTTTCATTAAGACGATAACAGAGAAACTTGTTTTTTAGGTATCACTTAGATAATGTGTAAGGAACCCTTTTTTTCTTAAGCAAAATATATGCAAAGCTGGAGGGCTTTAAGATTACATGTAAAAGAACAATACATATAAAACACTGTTCCCATCTCCTTTCCTTGAGATCATGAATTCACATGTAGATATGGTGTTTGTGGACATGGTTATAGTGGTTGACTTGGCAGTGCTAAGTTTACAGTTGGACTTTATGATCTTAAAAGTCTTTTTCAACGAATATGATTCTATGATTCTGTGATTCCGTGAACAGTGGTTGTGTGGATTAAGAAGAAGTCGTAATATTGGTGTCTGGGGTGAGAAGTGGCAAATTTCTGGCAGAGTTCTAGATGTGTAGAGCACTCAATATGTGAGGAAGACTTTTCTCAGCATGAGTATTTTGTTAGCAAGCGTTTCAGCGAATTATCCAAAATCCTGGCCTCTGCTTTGGTTCATGTGTAACACTACTGTGTCTCTGGAGGTGAGACATGTCAGCAGACAAAAGCCTGGCCTGCGAATACACCGTGTGCCTTGCAGCCTCCAAAGGACCATGAGTGTCTGTCACTAAGCCTGCAGGTAAGAAACTGGTAACATACCTAAAATCAACAATAAAGTCATTAAATATCTTAGGTATAAGGCGAATTTTAACATGCTTTATCCAGGTATTCAAACATCTAAGACTAACCATTAAGGTCCAGAATGTATAAGATTTTCCAATTGTCTGGCTGCCACAGATTTTAATATGCTTTTCTAAGCACTCTGATGACCTGAATGGTGTAAGGAGTTGATTGTGGAATCAGAGATTCCACACCAAGCAATGGAAAGATGGTGCACATACGAAAGCAAACACAGCTCAAATACTGACACAACTGCCCGTAGATGGATGCAGTGTTCATACATAGCATCTTCCATGCAGCAGGGACCTACTGATGAATATTTAATGGTTCTTTCCTAGTCCATGAAGATGAGTATGACACTGCTGTTGTCACTTTTCATATGTATTTTTACGCAAGGGACAGTTTTTCTAAATAGTAATTGGAAAAATACGTGTTTTGAATGAATATGGAGAGATCAGATTTGTTTTTCATAAGACTTTGTATATATGTGCATAAGGTTAACCAGCTCTGATGATTTTTATTTTTTAAATATACATTTGTAACATTCTTAATAGCAAAATGAAGCCCCAAACTCACTGCTTTGTAGAAGGGAAATCAGTGGAGAACCCATTCCTAGTGTAAGCCTGGTGCACTAATTGTGAATCATTTTGAGGAGCTGCTCATTGACAGCTTCACGCTGGGAAGTCTAAATGACTCTGTCCCACTTTCCTCAGAGGGAGAGAGTAATTTGTGTAGGTCTTTCTACAGCTTGAATCCCAGCCTCCACAAAACACGATGTGTTAAGTAAGGCAGCAGCATTTAGGAGCCTAATGAATGTGCATACGCGAGTATGAAGACACACTTGTAAGCTGGCACTGGTAAGGAAGAGTACATTATTCGATGTATCCTCTTTGAAAAAAAAAATCAATAAAATTCATATACAGTATGCTCATTGTAAAGCGACATGTGCTGCATTTAATACTCGCCGACGTGACACTTAACAAACAGTCTTGAACTGAGCTCTATTTGCATTTGATTTCTGTCACAGCTTGACAAAAAAGTCTGTTCCTTTCATCTGCTTTTTCTTTCTAACACTTCTAACCAAAGATGCATAGGTGTACCTTGCAGGCAGAATAAAAAGCAAAGTGCCCTCTAAAGGGGTCTCAAACCCTTCTCCCTACATGTTTAAAATGTACCCCAATGTTCAATCACTTTCCCAGCCCAGCAGAGATAATAAAGCAGGATTTTAAGAGCTATTGAATATTTTGTGAAATTTCATAAAATATACATGGATAAAAGGGCAGGAAATACAGAATTGTACCAATCATGAATGAGAGGACAGTCTTTCAGTAGAAGCCCTTGCCCACATGAGATTGAAGTGGGGGCAAGAAAGGATCATACAACAAGAATAGAAGAAAGCCTAAAGACCCACGGAGCTAGGCTATATTGGGAGATTTGAGATAATCTGGAGTCATGCTGTGACCAGTCCTACACATCTCAGACATCAAAATAACAAGTTTTCCCACATAGTGATGCCTTTTACAGATCTGCAGCAGATAAACAATACACTGGGTGAGGGGGTGCACTTCTAATAGACTCTTACATGTCTGTAGGAATAAGATCAAAGGTTTGACCCTTAGGTTTTGGAATCTTTTTTTTAATGCTGTGGGTGTTTCCATAATTCTGGTGACTTAGAAAAAAGTGAAATGCTTAATAGCAGCTGTGTTAATTTCTCTCATTCCAAGATGCCATGACATTAGTAGTATAATTGCATGAAAACTAAACATGAGCAAGCAATGACTGGTTCAAATTCTGGCCAGGTTTTGAGGGTGGCTTCCTTTTGTTTGAGACTGCTGGTGCTGGTGGTGCCACAGAGCTTTGATTCCTGCTGGTTTAACCCACCTCCTGGGTGTTCTTCCATGTGCTAACTTGTCAGAGCTCAGGCACAACTACCCAGGGATTGCCAGGATTTGAAACCCAATCAAAAATACCACCAGTGTTCCGTGAGTGGATCTTAAGTGCCTCAGTGGAAGTACCCAGAAGGCAATGCCTAACTTCTCTATACAGGTAAACTGACACATTGTGGGAACCTAATTTATGTAGGAGCTCAATCTTCATCTGTTTAGCTTCCAGAAATACCATCACATAGGTTGAAGTGCATGTCCTGATCTCTCTTCCTGTTTTGCTAAGTAGGAACCCTGCCATTTCATTGGGATGTCAACCCCTCAGGTGGTCTCCAAGGACTCAGAACATGTGCTGGTCACGTTTAATTCAGATCCAAGCACAGTGCAAGAAGGCTTGAATTGAAAGCTCAGCCAAAAGAAGAGTGAGAGGTAGCACCTGTGCCCTCCCCGTGAAAATGCCATTTCTATGGCAGTTACACAGAAAGAGAAGTCCCGACCTCCACTTATCACTCACTTTGATGGAGTTTCCATTCATATCTCCCAATGCTTAAAAAACCACTCCTGTCAGGCTAACAGTGCGTACAGATCTTCAAAAACTCCCCTCTCCTCTGGACTGCAATGTCAGGGCTGCTCAGACCTCCGGTCCCTCTAATTAGGTGGGCCATCATTTCCTCCTTCTTTTCCAAATATCTTTCCTTGAGATCTGAAAATTTCAAAGAGGTGACTGACTGCGGCCTTGAGCCAGGCCATAAATTCCAAGGGTTTCTAGAATAACTGTCAAGAGGGGTGCAGGACATATTAGAGAGTGTAAAGTTGTAAGTTCAGAACCTTTGAGGCATCTCTGGGAACTGTGAATCTATGAATTAGCTTCCTGCACAAACATGATAATATGTCAGTTATTAAGAAAGTTAAAAAAGAGAGACTGAGAGAAGGATTGGTCTTTTCTCCCTGGAAAAGGGAAGTCGTGGTGAAACTTAACCACAGTATTCCAGTTTTTAAAGTGTGGCTGCTAAGAGGACAGAAGCTCTCACTTCACAATGAGTCACATGGAGAAGACAAAGGGCAATGGGTACAAATAACACAGCCAGAAGTTTCCTTTCAACATAAGACAAAAATATTTTACAATATTTTACAGTCACTGGTTGAACCTCCCCAGGGATGTGGTAGAGTCCTCATCACTTGAGGTTTTCAAGATGCAATGGGTCTCAGAGCTAGATCATGTCATCTCAGCTTCTCTTCCCATAAAATGTTGGAACAAATGATTGTTTTGAGATACCTTTCAAACTTCACTATTCTGTGATTCTATGATTATTTAGATCTACTGTGGACATACTCTGAGAATGTCTGCTGGATTCAGTTATCTGGCTCCTGATGTGGGTCAGAATTGATAAGAACTGGGATTTATCATTCTGAATAACATGGTAGCAGTCAGAAAACAAAGACACTCTGGAAAGACAGGCAAAAATGATCACTGAAAAAGTGAGAAAACTGGAAGATCAGGAGGCAGCCCCAATTGTTGGACTACAATTTTGACCTTAAGTCCTATTTTAAATGAGGTTTTGCCAATGTGACATACATATTTACTTTAAAATACCAGCTTCTCAGCCCCGCAACTAAACATTCTTAGATTGTACATGGTTGGTAGTTCTGAGGTTCAATTTCTAGTTTTGTCAATGGAAATCTTGCCAGAATAGACTGGAGAGATGGTTTGCTAATTTGAAGAGATAGGAAAGTGTATTAATTTTAACAGAAACCTGTTCCATTTGGTCACAGAAAATGGGACTCCATATGTACAGTAACTGAATTATTAAGTGGACAGATTATTTGCCTCAGGATGTATTTATTTGGCCTAGAAAAAAATCTGTGCATTGTGTTGCAATAAATGAGTTCTGGCTAATATAAAGGTTCGTGCCTCACTTTCCTCACACTTTCCTTGGAGCTTGTAATTAGATGTTTATTGCTGTAAACACAAGTATTCAGAAAGAAGACACATACTGTAGAGATTTGCGAAAACACTTGGAAGGCTTTTGCTGCCCAGTTTATCCCATTAGAGAATGAGTCTTGAATGCTTCTCGGGCTCTGGTTCACCCATAAAATGATGAGTTTAAACATGTGGCCACACCAGCTGGGGACAGTGGGGCTGGCCATGGACATTAAGCTGGGCACAGGTTTTAATTCATTGCAGAATTGAGCCCACAGCTATCAGATGAGCGCTGCAAATCCTACAGCTTTCTGAATTCACATATTTTACCTTACAAACATTCATGTTTAAATTCACTTTTTACAGCTCGTGTTAATTTCAAATTCTGATTATCAAAAGCAGAAGAATGCCTCTGTAATTTATGTAATATTTATTTAAACCATTAAAAGAGAATCTGCTAACAGCGAGAGGTGCTAACAGATATTACTACTGAAAGGTTTTTAGCAGAAATGAAGCCTTCATAATAGAGTTATGCAAGGCATTCAGAATCTGTAATTCACCGAGTTTCAGTTTTAAATTGTGCTGCTCCTTTTGTGTACAGATGTAGCAATTTGCTGGTCCCAGTTGAAATGTATTTTTGTTGTAAGGTTTCAGTGATGAAACATTTGCCCTAATTAGTTTTAAGATTTCTCTTATTCTGGGAGTTTTCTTTATAGCAGGAAAGAAATTTCCATCCAGCCTGTTTCTTGGCTTTGTTTCCCTCTGTTTATCCTGAATTTCCAAAGATAGAGCTAATATATTTATATTAATTTAACTTTATTTATCCATCCCCTTGCAAATGATGAAAGAATAAAATAATGAAAAAGCTACAGATTTAAAAACCATACAGAAAACTTATTTTCTGGAAACTGTGCCTGCTTCAAAGTAGAGTGTTACAATTGGATTAAATTAGGTAAAGAGATGGATATAAGTTTAGAAGTTTTTTTAAAGGTCCCAAACCAATTAGCACGCACAAAGGTTAACTTGTCTGGGGCACCTGAATACATCTAGGTCATCTCTGAGAACATAAACCTCACAAATATCACCTGCAAATCCACACTTTATGCAAACATAATCACCTTCAGATGGAGAGAACCTAAGCGTATGCTGTTGACATTTTGCTGTTTATCTCTCTAGTTGCTTGTGGCCAAACAAGTTAAGCTGTGATGTATGTATGTATGTATGCATATATATATATATATGTATGCCTCTCTATATATGTATGTGCGTGCACACTCACCCCCCTCCCCACAACGCGTGCATGCATTTATGGGCATGCGGACTGAGCTACATCACTGATTCAGAATGGCATGTGGATCCAACACCACCATGCTGTGAGTGCTCTCCAGCTCCCAGCTGGTGTTCACTCCTGCTGAGCCCTGACCATATGTCAGGGTAGTATCAAGTCATGCACTCTCTTTTCCCATTCTCCTGTCCCTCCATGCTTCTGTTCCGGCAGGAGGGGGCTACTGTGGTCTCCAACACATCTCCCTGTCTGGTGGGGGGGCTCAGAGCCAGCTCAGAGCTAGGTGTCAGACATAGAAACTGAGATACAGGGGTCGCACCTGTACTGTTAAGCAACTGAGGGCCCAGGAACAAGCTCAAGGACAGGACCTCTGCCAGTGCTTAGTTTTAGTTTATTCCCTGCCTCTCCTTCCTCCTAAGGGTCAAGATCATATGAAAATCTGAGGTCACTTTGTTCCAAATCCAAAGATCAGTCTGCTCTTACTCAGCTGTGTGGATGTGTTTCCAGGTCTGCAAGCAGACAGGAGGACATGAGCTCAGAGAGCCACAAGGTGTGGTGTTCGCAGGACCCAGAGAGCCACTGAAGGGGGCATTCAGGAAGCATCCTGGAAGCAGGTGCAATTAGCTTTTGAGGGATCTGGGAAAGGCATAAGCTCAATAAGAAGGGATTGCAGTGTTAAGGAAGCAGAAAAGAAGAAGAAGTGAAGAACATGCTACTGGGTTCATGATTTAGGGATTATAGGAAATGGAAGGGGAAGAGAGAAAGGTGAGAGCTTTGATCGCAGAAACGTTTGAAATTAAAGGAACTTAAAACTTTGAGGACCAAGTTTTCCTACTCCCTATCTATAGCAAAGACTATCTATTAGAAAGGAGAATTTTCAAAAGGGTTAATGCATATGAAAAATTCTGCTGATGCAACCTAAGTAATGTCTCTAACAGCAGGGCTGGAAGGGGCTAGAATAAATATAACCTATTAGATATCTAGTCTGTTAAGTGGACAACATGATTAAAAAGAGAAGTTCCTTCAACATCCCAACCAGAGTCCAGAGTTCAGAGCAAGAACTGCTATGGTGAGCTTCCATCCCCATATATCTGTAACTAACCAGCTGCCTTGCAGCCTTAAAACATAAACTGAAACCTCTACTTCCTGATGCCCCACATCTGATTTTTCTCTATCTTTACCATCCTTTTGGTCAGCTTTGAGCTTCTGGGGATGGGGAAGGACAACTGACCCCTATATATCAGTACAAAGTCTTTACATGGGTAAAACAGGCTCAAGAGGAAAATCTCTTATGTTGTGCATTTTATTAAGATGACTGCATATTAGACTGTATTTTGCGGGATAGGTTTTTCGTTTAAAAGCATGGTCTGGGTTATATTCATATGTGATTTCAAAGAAGCAATTAGTATCAACAGAATTAATTAGTTCCTAAGCCAATAATCATTAAAAATTCCAAGAGATATTTTTAGATATCATAGCCTGTGCACACACTTCACATTATGTTAGCACACAGGAGGGTACACACATCACTGGATTTTTCTTTTATCTATATACTTTTCTGTACCTATGTACATTATGTATATTCATATACGTGTATTCCAGTTCTCACTACAACTAAAGAAGGCCTTGTGATTCACCTTAAGGGTACTTTATCTGTATCTGGATAAGAACATATGTTATAAAAGATCAGAATTGCAACTAGTTCAAATAAAGCATGAAATAATACACAGAATGTAGGACCAAACGTAAAGCGTTCTGTCACAGTTGAATTTTGTTATATGCCCATGCAGCACACAAACATCCTTATGCAAAGATACTCAGAAACAAATTCATTCTGTTGAAATGTAGGTACCTGAGGTGTCAAAGGCATGTAGTCACCCTAAAGATCATTTGTAGTCTATAGCGAAGGAATGGCACCTACAGCTTGCCTCATCACCCCTGGAGGAAGCTGTCAACTACAGGGTGTAAAGGATGATTATGTTTTTAATTTTAGCACTTAAGGTTTCAATAGATGGCCTTTTTAATATTCCATAAATCTACATAAGCAATGCAAGTATTTTCTACTCAAAACACAGTAGTTAAGAATAACCAGGCTGCATAATACTCATCCGATACATTTTCATACATTTCTGAATAAACTATAATGAGAGACCAGTCAATGACTCCCACAAGACTGGTTTTAATTTTGAAAGATAATTCAGCTTATACCTTGCACAGTCAGCATTATCAAATATAGTAATGAAATTTGCCTCAGTATTGAGCATCACTCTTTCCTGAACATTTTCTGGATGAGAAAATGTGCTGTTATACCTATTGTACAAATGAGAAAACACCACTTCTTGACTTAGAAGAAATAACACAGGGCACTGAACTTGTGCATGTCACTGAATGATCTTTACACCACCTTCTGCATATGCTAATAGAAAGAAAACCTTTATGCTTATGCATTAATATGAGTCGTCAGTCTTACTTTCTTCTGAAAGTCAAACCATAGTTACATCACAGTAAAATTGTTATTACATCAGAGCTGGTTACTATGAAAATTACTATGATGCCATGAAATAATTTAGGGTGAAAGAGAGAGAAATTCTTAAGAAGCAAGTATTTTCTCATGCAACTGTAACACTGTCATGTCCCTAACGATAAAAATGATAGAAGAAAAACCAGAAGCTACATGACACACAGACAAAGTGTTTTTAACTAGAACATTTTTCAAAGTTTTCCAGAAGACATCAATTGCTTTTTAAGCAAATTGTTTTGTACAGAACTCCAACGGGAGCATTACAAAATGCCCTTCTTCAGCCTACAATTAGATTAATCATGTAACTGAGGACTTGAATCTGTGCACATTCTTATTCAACAAGAATATCAGTCCCCATCAATTTACTGCAAGGAAAAAGCTCCATGAAAGCAATTTGCACACAAACACCTACCCTGCAGTTGCCTCTTGCCTCCAAGTTCTATCTTTCCAGAAATATTTTATTTCCTTTTCTTGATCAAAGAAATGTATCTCTATAAATATTTAAAAAAAAAAACAAAAACATTTTTAAAGTGTTTGCTATTAAAGTTATAAATCAAACAGTCAGTTTATTTGGAAATATTCAAAACCCATCTGGATGCTGTCCTGTGCAGCCTGCTGTAGGTGATTCTGCTCTGGAAGAGGGGTTGGACTAGATGATCTCCAGAGGTCGCTTCCAACTTCTATCGCTCTGTGATTCTGTGATAACTGTTCAAGACAACTTAAGTTATACAAAAAGTGATGGTCATAGTTTTGTATCTAACATATGTTCTTATGTCATGGTGTTTTATTTTTTTTTTTTATTCTTTAAGTAAAAGTAATTACAGTATAAAAAGATGCACTGGCTCATCTACAAGCTTCCTCTTTGAGTGAGAAAATGAGCTCTTACAAGCTATTGAAAACAACACAGATACTTGTTGGAATAAATGAGAATGAACCCACAATCTGCCTTTTCTTTGTTCCTTATAGCTACCAGGAGCCACACACATATGGAAGTCGGAAGTAGACCCGTAAGGTGAAGATGTGCTGTGGTGGTGATGACAGCTTTTGCTGATTTTCACTCTCACCATCTCCATTTCTTTAGCTTCAAGTTAGAATAATAAATAATAATCACAAAGAGAAATTTTGAGCATTTCTTTAAAAACACACACTGCAGTCTATTAGAAGGAGAAAGCGTTCCTGTATTTATCACGTCTTTCCTAGGAGTAATGTCCCTGTTCTAGACCATTGTAGTTGGGAGGCAGGTTAAGATTTATAGAATCATAGGATCTTTAAGGTTGGAAAAGACCTCTAAGATCATCAGGTCCAACTATGAACCCAAAAAGCACCATGTCTCCTAAACCATGTCCCAAAGTGTGAAGTCTACATGTCCCCTCCAGGGATGGTTACTCCACCACCTCTCTGGGCAGCCTGTTACAATGTCTGCCAATTTTTCAGTGAATAAACTTTTCCTAATATCCAGTCTAAACCTCCTCTCACACTACCTGAGGCTACTTCCTCTTGTCCTCTTGCTAATTACTTGGGAGAAGAGACCGACACACATGTCACTACAACCTCCTCTGAAAACGTTGTAGAGAGTGACAAGGTCTCTTCAGCCTCCAACCTCTTCAAGACTAAACAGTCCCAATTCCCTCAGCTGCTCCTCTTAAGACTTGTATTCCAGACCCTTTACCAGCTTCACTGCCCTTCTCTGGACATGCTCCAGCAGCTAAATGTCCTTCTTGTAATGAGGGGCCCAAAACTGAACACAGTACTTGAGGTGCGGCCTCACCTATGCCAAGTACAGGGTCTTGATCATTTCTCTACTCCTGACTGCTGCACTGTTCTTGATACATCTTTCAATATAACAAATTGAGCATTTGAAAGTTCAGTGCAGACAGGGTAGTTCTGAGGGTACTTCTGGTCCAAGTAGCAGCTACCTACACAGGAAAGGAATTGCTATAGAAATGCCGTATAACCTCCAGAGAAGGTTTCATTGATAGTGCTTAGTATTATCAGTGTTATCAACTCAGACTTCTTCAGTTGCAGAAATGACACAGTAAATCTCTTTCAAATTACATAGACTGCATGAGGAATATCTTGTTCTAAAAAACGCACTGAGCTGATTTTGGATCTGCAGGGTACATGTCATCCTCATTTTTCACTAATAAATTCTTTGCTAACAGCTGAGACAACCAGGAACTCTCTTACCTGCCTAGCTCATTTTGTCATTACTTACCCCTTTTTCACATCTAATGAATCCATATATTGATCCCTAAACTACTAGAGGTGATTTAGCTTATATATTTTTACAAGAATAAACCAGTCAGATTTGAGTTTGCCAATGGAGACAGGAACACTATATGCTAGGCATAGAGGATTTTAAATTTTAAGGCAGGTTTATGCTGATTCCGTACCCTAATAACTGCAATAACTTCTTTATTGGATAAATAGTGTTTGCTTCCTCTATTTCCACTTAACACCTAGTGTAGAATATGATCTAGCAAGCACATGCTTTAAACACTTCCTAAATGGTATGTCTTAAGAAACATGGGCAAAAGACTGCTCTGCCTTGGAGTTCTGTCAGGCATCAATCATGGAACTGTCATGAGAGTTTTGACTGGTGCTACTCTCAGTTCTGGTGCGAGAGAGAGGTTTAGACAGACCACCAGGACTTCAAAGTTAAAACCTTGGGCTCTAGAAGATTTTAAAAGCTTGAAAGTGCAGTGATCGTTCAGAGGGTCTAAACCTTAATGTGTCAACACCTATTGCCTATTTAGCACCTGTTTATTATCATAAACAGCAGATTTAGGATGCTATGTTATTCCTTAGAATGCCATATTACACATAGATACTAGCGCATAATCCTTGGTCACATAACCTCAAGACTTTACAAGCTTTCTAGCCGAGTTTACTAGTGTTAAGGATTCTCAAATCTGTTTTTTCCTCTGGACTCAAATAATGGACCAAGATCTACATGAGTTTTCTGTTCTTGAGTTTTGATGCTTTCTGTTCTGTGCCTGATAGACAGTTGTCAGTAGTAGTGGTTTGAATATTTACTTTACCTCTAGTATTTCTTTCTCACTGGTGTTGAACAAGACATGAGATTTAGGTGAATCTGTGAAAGTATACATTATAAAGAAGTAAAGTATAAAAAGGGATGTCTGAGTTCCTGGCTGAGCTCATTTAACTCAAATCATGCTTGGACTATGGACTAGAAACATATATGCTTCATATACATGACACAATATGATATGTGATTTTCTATGTCACAAGCTTCCCACTAATTCAGTTGCCTCAATCTCTATAATAAAACAAATAATCAACAGCTTACACAATTTTAAAATGTAAGTACCTTAAATTAATATGGCCATTAATGACAAAAGCCACTGTAAAATCAGAAAGATATTTGGCTGGGGTTTCTTTTGTGTTATTGTTTCAGATGCAGGATAGAAATGTCACCTCCTTGGGCAGAGAGATCGTGACCCGCTGGCTGGAGACTAATCATAGGAAAACACAAACACCAACAAACTGAAACTAATTTCAGAGTGAGAAACTAAAATAACTCCTGATGGAAAAACAAGACATTTCTATCTTTAGAAAACAAAATGGTTTTTAATGATTCCCTCTGATCAAGGAACCAATGACGCATTTTGGTTTCCCTGTAATTCCTTTACTTACTGGGTAGATGCATCTCTACTTGGTGCATGGGGTTGTTTAAATTTTACAATAACTGTGATCTCAAATTTTGCTTCTGGATGGAATTCTCATGGTCAAATTACAACGCCATGTGTTTCATAAATTACATTTGTAGCTGTTAGCCTCAGCAGTTTGCCTCTCAGCAGTCGTGGAACTGCGTATTTTTTAAAATGTAATAAACACCATCCACACAGACCAGACTCTGGATGATGTTTCCAGTAAAAGCATTTTCAGAGCACTCAGGTCTAGCTACTGGATTTTATTGGAGTGAAATGTACTTTTACTCTTCTTACTAATTCCTTCACCTCTTGGCAAGTAAGCTAGGTATTTATAGATTCTCTTCACTTCAAATTTTATTTCACGGCATTAAGACAACAAATGAAGTCACATATATATATATATACATATATATCTTTAATCCTCAAGGTTTGTATAATTATAATTTAATTCTGCAAAAGCAATGATCTTTATATTTAAAAAAAAAATCAGTTACTGAAAGAATACACAGGGCATCAGAAATGTTTTGATGGAGCTTCTTCCACCACATGTGTGAACCCATTAAATCACATGATATTACACTTTCTATATCACATTAAACACAAGTTGTAGGAGAATATTAACCATGGATTTGCCTTACAGAGCTGTTTTCACTAGTCAGCACATAACCAAGAAGCTCTATGAGGGTCCATCTGGCATTTTCAAAGGCATAATCTCTTGTTTTCCTGCCCAGCTACAGCCAATAGTTTGGTATGGCTGTCACTTTACTAGGATACTCCCTGATTCCACAACAACATACTACAACATTTAATCAGATCCTTGTTAACACTTTGTGAACACCTTGGTACTACACAAAAAGGGCTGTTCTAATGAATTACTTTTCCCTTTTAGTGAACTTATTCAAATATTTAGAAATCCTCCACTATAAAGGTGTACACTGAGCCTTTGGACCCAGGCCCCATAAAAAAACTCTGAGTATCTAGCCATGGCACTTGTCCCTGTCTTCTGACTGCCAATCAGTTTATCAACCTCATTTGTATAACTGGTTAGATTTATCCTGTCTACTCCCCTTCTCGGGCCAACCAAAGCGTCTGTGCTCAATGGAAGTAAGAGAGGAGCATTCTGACCTGCAAAATATTCCATAGGGTCATGTCACCCTTCGACCACCTTTAACTCCAGGTAATACTATTTCAGTTATACGTTACCGCAAGGCACCAGGAAAAAGAATTCCTGTGCAACAGTATTGTCTCTAAGGGCCCAAGATACCTCACTACTGACATGTCAACACTAAAGTTTTATGTTTGCTGCTACTTTCAAGCACATTTATTACACTTAAAAAATAATAGTGTTTGTTGTTTACATAGTTTCTTAGTAATTGTATGTTCATGTCAAAGCTTTGATCAAACTTCTCCCTACCCTAAGAACAGGTGAAAGAACTGATAAACTTAAAACCAGCTAAAGTGAACTGCATCAGTTAATTTGTGCAGTGATAGTCATATCAAGCCTAGCAAGACTATCAGTACAGAGTGTCCTCTCTTTCACAGCTGTAATTTTACAGTGTTAATCCTTATACATCTCATCTTTTACTGGAGCCAAACTCTCTCAAAAACTCAGCTAAAAAAAGTGCCCCATCGTGGTTTTGACTGGTATTAGGGATCTGCATAAAAAAAAGCTTCTCAGAGTTTCTACCCCTTTACCTAGATTATAAAACAGGAGTGCTGGAAGACTCCCACAGAGAACAGACTGAAAAATCAACACAAGGTCTGGCACCACTGTGTTGCTGTGATCCCAAAGGAGAGGCAGGGAGAGAGCTGGGAGAGGAATGCGTACTTTAATCTTTCTAATGCATCCTTTCTTTGGCGAACACGTTATGCTATACCCCAAACACTACTTAAAACTTGGGTTATCTAATAGCCCCCTAAATGCTATTGGTATGCTGTTGAAAGGAGGATGGAAATTTTACCAATGTCAGTTAATAAACTGTCAGTTAAGGCATTAATCTCCACTGCATCAAAACTGCACGCAGTGAAGTCACCAACTTGGCCTTTAAAAATTTTGGAGGGATTTTGCATTTTGAAGTGTACTGAGCTCATCAGAAGTATCAGATAGTGTGGTGTTTTTAAGGATAGTCCCTTTTTAGAGCTGAGTGATCTGTAGGCCAGGAGCATTACAGACCTTATATTCTGCAGTATTGGGATATTCTTGCGTTTTGTATCTCTGATATGAGAAGAGGATAAGACCATCCACTTCTTATATAGTCTTTATTAATTGATCTTGATGGGATTATCCCTTCAGCTTCAACAACCAGTTTAGCTTGTATACATTCATTTTGATTTTACACTCATATTTCTCATGAAGTTTTCTTGCATGTGGTTAAAAATCTCTTGGCATCTGGATAAATGGAAATGGATCTTACTGCTGAATGTACATATAGCAAGATATACTTTACATACTTTAGCTATTGGTAAACAATCGTTCTTGTTACAGCTGGTAATGTGAAATCAGTTTGGAAATGTAAGTTAATAAATGGCACTTTAAAGTGATTACCATGCTATGTTTTTTTTTTGCCAATACGGTCTACATAATTTAATCCACGTATTTACTCAGCTATTTTCCTTCAGCATAAGATGGAAACATTTGCACTGTAAGACATTTATATATATATATTTAAATATATTATTTGTACAGGATTCCTTCAGTGCTCCTTGATGGACTTGCACCCCTCTTCTGCTGGTAAGTAACAGCAACTTCAACTGTACCTGTGTCATCTTATATTTGCTGGTCAGGAAAGGCTGACAGAAAGTCTCTCTGAAACAAGACAGCCTGCCTCCCCAGCACGGGGACTTCCTGCCTTCTCATTTGATCCATCAGTCATGGAGCTTCAACACAAAAATCTGTCAGGTGCTCTTGAACTATATGTTCATGTGCTGAGTTGGTAAAATGCTTCTCAGTGTTTTAGTCACTTAGAAGCCACATCTGGCACAAGCAGTAGTATTTTTTATCTTAGTAAACCTCATTTACTGATGACACCATAAGTCACAGTGAAAAGTTCAGGTAGAGGATCAAACCAAAAAATCTCAACAGAGGTTTAGTTTTACCAATCTACACATAGTCCATGTTTACAGTACTAAGGTACAGTACCAAATTAGAGTCATTAGAAGCACTATTTGCACACACCTCAACTTTTTCAATCATCAGAATTACATCATGCAAGAGCCCTAACTCCCTAAAGTAGCAAAAAACCTCCATACACTTTAGCATCCATTTAGTGCAAAGAGATACTAGCAAATCTTCATCTTCCACAAGCAGAAGACACCCCAAAAAGGGATCACCCAACCTGTATAAAGGGTGTTGCATGTATCACCTCCACAAAACTTTCAGAAAGTTACGCAAAGTTCAAGTAATACTTTTGGAGGTGATAAGACCAGGGTGGTTCTGCTGCTGTCTAACATGAGAAACCAAAGTCCTGCATTGTACTGCTCCCAGCTCCCAGGCTTAACAAGAAATGTAACACGGTATTTGGCTCACATCATACATTGAAAATTGCATCTTGTGCAGCAGCTAATGCACTCTAGTACAGAATGCTCACATGCTGTGGTTGCTAATGCCATAGAAAAACCTGCAAATCAGGAAATTTCTGACTGATGTAGCTCGCTAGTCTTACACTGATGGTGCCATCTCTTTGTTTCAGGATTTCAGATCTATTTAAATACATTAATAACTTTTGGTTGTCCATGTAGTTGACATTCCCAAAATCATCATTGCAACAGCTGTGGGCAAGCAGTACAGTTTGATCACAAATGTTCATTTTGCATTAAAGTTTGAGAACACCCGTTACCTCAATATGGGGCCACAGTGCACATATTTGGATTCAGGTAGCTTGAATGCACTGAAGAAACTCTGTATTGGTATTAGAGATGTTTTCTGCTCTTTATAGCTCTGCTTTCTTATTTTCTTTCCTTTACTCAGTATACCACGCCAACTTCATCTCTGGCATAGCTGCGCTGAAGCCAGTGAAGTTACTTCAAGGATGAATTTGACCCATTTAATGCTTTTCAAGAACCTAAGTAACAATAAATGCCACATTTCTGCCACTGCTCGAATGCTGTTCAGTAAAGGGATGTACAATACATCTTTGTCTTCTTCCTGCTCATAACGAGCAGTGTAGGTCATCTGCATCATTAACATTTGCAGCTGATGGATTTGCGTAGTCTGTATACACTTCTTGGAACTGCACAGACCTTCTTATTGTTTTCAGAACCTTGATTTTTCTTAGCATTATCATCATCCAAATGTATTTAAGGATGAAACTATTAGAAACACAATTGGTGAATTAATGTCACGAGGACTGCTGCTGGCAGCTCATCAATTTTTGATATGCCACTCAGACAAATGAAACATAAGCCACCCAGAACAAGGGGACCTTTTGACACTTCAAAGGAAACCCCTATGGGTGGTTTCCTCTTGAAGCTGCACTAAACTGGCTCAATCTCCTCAGCTGGAAGCTGCCAATGTCTCATTAACCCCTAAACAGGCCCTGCATGAGCTTTTCTTTTCAGCTATAATTATGCCATGCACTCCTGTTATGCTGTACTGAATTGCAACACTGTCACCAGCACATTATAAACATCCACCCTAATTGAAAAGCAGATTAGACTCGTGTTAATTAGCCAAAGAGCCCGCCCACTTGCATGCATTATGATTGCCTCTTAAATACTGAGGATGTTGAAATCCCTCAGAAAGACAAGGCAGACTTAATTGCAATAACCTGCAAATTAAGTTTAATTTACTTTAAATTTACCGGTTTAGCAGGCTCATTTGATGGTGTTAATGTTCTAGCAAATTAATTATCTGAATTAGTCATGCCTGGTGGAGTTTTGCAGCAGAACACATTGTACAGTGGCCTATTAATAACAGACAAACAGGACAGGATTAATGAGAAGATTATGCTAAAGTTCTTCTTTAAAAACAAGGATCTTGCATGAATTCAAATATAATCACCAAAGTGCAAATACAGACACAGAATATAAACAAACTGAAATTTATTACACTCTATGGCATGCCATCTAGGAGAAACAGTAAAACATTACCCATGAAATATTTGATAGAAAGAGGCCTCTTCTATGCACTCAAGTAGATCACTTCTCGCAGCAAACCATTTCCCATTATCTGGTATCTCTCTATGAGACTTCAGATACGTAAGTGCTTTCGAGAGTACTTGTACTACAGAGAACGAGCTGATAAATAAATTAGAAATAACATCTCATACGTTAATTCCATAGTCCACTTTGTGGCTTATGAGGCAGTAGAATTGCTTTTTTGTATTCCATTGCTAACCACTGTCTGCTCCAGTTTAAAAAAAAAAAGGAAGAAAGAAAAAAGAGAAAACAAAAAGAATAAAAGGCCTCCACAGAGATATAGCTGCAAGTAAACTGTAAAAGCAGCATCCTTGCTTGCCTCTGCTCCCTATAAAAATACAAGACGAAAAAAATCTCTCCTAATAGTCTTTGGAATAGCTCTCAAAAATAAAGATACAATTGGCCTTGTAAACAATGTCAAGGTACAGTCTTTCACCCTGCAGAAAGTGTGGGTTGACATTGCGGGAGAAACGAAGACAGCAGTGACAAATATCGTTTTTAGCTGATCTTGATCATGAAAGTTTAGCCTGCTTATGTGCTAAGTCTTGCCTCTTCCATTAGGGTCCACGGCTATCCCAAATGTAATGAGGTATATCCAATTCAACCCTGTCTCCCTGTGGAGGGCAGGAAAAGCCTATGGGAGCACAGAAAATAATCCTTGATGAGTGTGAACTGAATGTGATTGAATACAGAATTCGGAATTATTGATTGGAATCTGTATGTTGAAACCATCATACATGGAGAGTAGCTTCACCCTGTGTTGGTTTCAAAGGGCTCTCAGGCTGTTGTGCAGTGGCCAGTGAAAAAGCCCAAATTCACGTCTTTCTTGCGTGGATGTTAATGCATGGAAAATAAAAATGTCACCCCATGAAAAGGAGGACTGAACGATGCGTTCCTTAAAACCAGATTATCTCATTAAAGACAGAAAGGTTTGGTGAGAGAAAAAATATGCAGTGTTGCTTTTTGGGACATATTTTAATTTTTGAAGAAAAAAAAATTGTTTCAATATGGTTTTTGTATTGTACTGATATATCACATAGACCCTTTCTGCTTTCCTTATTATTTCTTCCTCTCAGATAAAACTACAGTTTGAAGCACTAAATGAAACCGGCACAAAAGCAGCCATTATTAAAACTGGGCTGAACAACGGAAAGGGAATAAAAAGGAAAGTAATTCTGCTTTAAAAAGCTTGTACATGAAGGGCTGAGATGACTTTAGTAAGAACCCATAGGGAATAGGAACTACACCATGAAGGAAATGGATTCCTGTGACACATAAACAAAAGGCAAATGACTAATATATTTACATATAACATGTGGTGTATTCATTGCACACCATGGTGACAGAATTGTTTATTTCATTTATAATTTATACAGCAAAACCTTATTATATGTGTAACTAATTTGCCTGATGATAATATGCAGTAGGAGATTAGGTTTCCATTATATTCTGTCATTAAGAACAAAAGATTTTTGTTTGTTGGTTATTTTTTTTCTTGGTTCCTATCCCACAGCATACACCCTACGCATGAGTACATTCTTCTTAAATCATTATGACACTGAGCTAAGCAGAGAGTAGCAAGGAACTTCTTAAAAAAAAAAAAAAAACAAACCCAAAAAGGCTACAAAATCCCTCACACATGAATCTGCTTTAAACACTCTTCACTTCTGGAATTTCTTATGATATTAGTAATGACAATATACAAAGAAGCTCTCACAGGTGATGTGCATGCACCAAGGAAAAAAAAAAAAGAAAAAGAAGAGAAAAAGAAATGTCAGAATAAATATATGCTCCAGAAAAGCTTTGCTCTGAGAGAGAGAGAAAAAAAAATCAAACATTTTACGAGAAGCAGCATTAGAATATGTGACTAGACAGTTCATCTCAGACTACAGGGAGCGGGTGGGTGGGTAGGCAGTCCTCGATAAGGGAATTATCTTGATGTATTTTCCACTGTGGCACAGAAGACAGTGCAATTCTCTGAAAGGAATTGTTAGCACCAAGCCAGTAATTCCCCTCTGTGGTATTACAAAGTGTGTGTATTACAAAGGAGGAGGGAAGGGAGAGTAGCCTGCGAAGAGCTATATATGTTTCCAACACTAAAGCACGTATGACCTTGAATTAATTCAAATACGCTTATCAAAACATGAATGCTGGGTCAGAAGCACAAGCACATGTACGTATGTTGAACTTATTTCTTTGTTACCATTTGGAAAACAAAAAGCTAGTCTAAGGGATTTGCTAGGATGTGTAGTTGCTTAACCCTTTGCAAGTCCAATTTGTATTGCATAGTGGAATCAGCCTATTGCAGAAAAGGAGAATGCTTTTAAACAGCATGGGATGTTTTCCTGGTTAACTCAGAGCCGTCAAGCACCTTATAGGTCACTCCAGTTCAGTCTAAAAATCTGTGTGAGGGTTTGATTATTTCCAAAGAGTGTGATGATAGAATAATTTTATTTGGATTAAGTGGCAAGCTGCGGTTGTACGTAAAGCACTGGAACCTTTTACTGCCCAAATTAACTTACTGCACAATTATTTCCTCAGGGACACCCCATCAGTCATCTGATCCACTGATTGTTGACCATGGGTGCTGACAAGTCTGAAAGTTCAGGGAGCAGGTGAGAAAGTGCATCTCAGCATGTGGTCAGTGAGCAGGTGATGAACACTGCCTGCTTTTGGGACCAGAATGAGTATGTATCAATACAGTCTGGGGACCAACTAGCTGAGCAGCTCTTTTGCAGAGAAAGGCTGGAAAAAAGCGTTTTGGTGGGCACCAAGTTGATCACGTACAAGCAATATGCCTCTTAGGCTGCGTTAGGAAGAACAGTGCCAGGAGGTCAAAGGATCAACTGTCACACTTGAAGAGGCTGAAAGAGCTAGGACTGCACAGTTTGGAGAAAAAAAGTTTTCAGGGAGACCTGGTGAGGGGAACTAAATAAGATGGAGCCAGACTTTTCTCAGTGGTGCCCAGAGACCACACAGAAGGAAGGGGCCTCAAACTGAAACACAGGAATTTCCACTTAAACATAAGAGAAGGGAGGTCAAACACTGGATCAGGTTTGACACTGCCCAGGAAGGTTGTGGAGGCACGGTTCTTCAAGATATTAAAACCAAAACATGTCCCTGGGCATCCTGCTCTGGATATCCTTGTTTGAGCAGTAGGGCTACATTAGATGATCTCCAGAAGTCTCTTCTGACCTCAGTGATTCTCTAATTTTCTGTGTGTGTCAGTGATGTTTTCTGGACTGAGCAGCAAGAGAAGACTGTATACATGAACCCACAATTGCTTTATAGCAGTACCTCCTTTAGATTCTCATAGAGAAAAAACAATTAAGAACAAGCACAGATGGTGACTGTCAAAGTAGAACAAGAGAAAAAACCCCTAGGCATCAAAGAGGGTGAGTAGACAGCCAGTAGGGAAGTGTAAGAGTATCATTTTATATGACTTAGTTCTATGAAAAGTCCAAAACCTTGTTGACCTCTGTTTTTTATTGATTTCTGTCATTTCATTGCCACTACAGTTTAACACCTACACAGGAAACCTTATTAAATAAGATAATGCCAAGGGAAAATCTGACCGTAGAAGATGGTCTTCAAAACATCTTCAAAACATCTGGGGAAATGGAACTTTTGCATAAGCTGAAGAAAAGTGCTGAAAATGTTTCTTTAAAGAGCATTATGTTAATCTGTTTATCTAATTTTAGTATACCACCTACCATTGGAACTAAGTTTCTAGAGACTAAAGATATGAATGAAAGAAATTTTGGACTAGATCTTTTTCTAAAGCTTAGTTGTCAGTCAAGCAACACTCCTACCATGTTCTGAAGGACTGGCACCATTAGTTTGATCACAGAACTATGTTAAAGTGGCAACATGACTGCTCATTCCTAGCTGGCTTGGGCCTAGATTACAAATTTGGAGCATGTAGAAAATGAGTTCAAACCTGCTTGCAAAAACTGTAAAGGACCTGAGCATGGGCCCTTGTAAAACAGAGCAACAGTGAATATTCAGGAAGAGGATTGGAGGATTGGGGAGGGGAAAAGTTGCTTTATTACTGTGCAGTATGTAGACTTTATGGTTGGTCTTGAAGATCTTGAAGGTCTTTTCCAACTGAAACCATTCTATGTTTCTATGACTTTATTAACATTCCCAATACCCCATGAGAGCAAAACCCATCAGGAATACAACAGGATTATGCAGGACTGTTACTTTTGAAGGGCTTTATAAGGGTTGGAAAAGGTCTAAAAGTCTGTGAAAGTTTATAGACATATAATGTTCTTTTGTCAGACAAATTGAATCTACACAGTATTAAGAAAAGGACTTGGGGGGTATTCATGACACATCTTATTTAGGGTGATAAGTTAGCAACCTAGGTTTCCTGCTTGGGTAATGAAAAGAACTAGGTTCTTCCAGGAGATGCTTCAGAGTACCTAATTATGACTATATAGGTCAAACATGCCTCAAGCTAAATACCTTAAGGCAACATTAACATGCCATCTGGTATTTTAAATGGCACCATAAAAACTTGTCTAAGAAGAAATACAATATTGAACACGTAGCCAGAAAAATTAGGATATTTTCTTCATTGTCATCCTTTCCTTGTACTGTGTCAGAAGGTGAGGAACCTACAGCTTTTGACTAAATCTAACTTCTGACATTTTAAGGGAACAGAATGGACAATAATTTTGGTGCCACACCAGCAGATTACTGACTCTTCCTTTACTGCATTCAATTAAATAAGAAAATACTGGTAATGTTAATGTTTCTCTGACTGCAGGAGTCGTCTCCACACTTGTATTCCATTGCCCTATTCACCGGAGAAATGTACACTAGCAGAAAACCCTACCAACAATGCAGTCTGGTCAAGTCTGGAGCTACTATGTTTTAGTGTAAATTAGGCTAATAACCACATCAACTAAAAACAGAACCGGGTCCAAAATGTGACAAATAAATTAAAAACCCCCAAACACCCCAACGAACCAAACCAACAAGCCAACATAAAAAAGTGAAAGGGACTGTAATAGACCGCTTGAATTAAATCCACATGGGAAATGATTCTTTCCATGCTAATTGCTGGACCTAACTCCTAAGTCTGATTTAAGTGGCCTCAGGCACCCAGTGCAATATTTAGTAAAGAGGCAAAGGCAGAAAACTGCATACTACTTCAGAAGGTAGTTTGATACAAGTTGAATCGATCTCTGATGGTACTTACCTGTATCTACAGATGTTGCATGTATTCAGCTAGGCCCTTAATGTTATCTGGAATTAATATAAGTTTTGACTGTGTTTTCACATGATCACCAAGTGCAGGGTCCTGAACTTGGGTCAAGATAATCCCCATTATCCATACAGGTTAGGAGATGATGTGCTGGAAAGCAGCCATGAGGAAAAGGACTTGGGAGTACTTATGGATGAGAAGCTCGACATGATCCACCAATGTGCATCTGCAGCCCAGAGGGCCAACTGCATCCTGGGTTGCATCAAAAGAAGTCTGTCCAGTAGAGAGAGAGAGAGAGGTGATTCTGCCCCTCTGCTCTGGTGAGACCTCACCTGGAATACTTTGTCCAGCTTTTGGAGCCCTCAATACAAAAAGGACGTGAACCTGTTGAAGTGGGTCCAGAGGAGGGCCACAAAAATGATCAAAGGGCCAGAGCACCTCTGCTATGGAGAGAGGCTGAGAGAGTCGGGCTTGTTCAGCTTGGGAACAGAAGGCTCTGGGGGGATCTTATAGTGGCCTTCCAGTACCTGAAAGGTGCCTGTAAAAGCTGGGGAAAAACTGTTCATGAGGGCATGTAGCAGTAGGGCAAGGAGTAATGGCTTTAAACTAGAAAAGGGGAGATTTAGGTTGGATATTAGGAAAAAGTTCTTCAATATGAGGGTGGTAGATCACTGGAACAGGTCACCCAGGGAGGTAGTGGAGGCCCCATCCCTGGTGATATTCAAGGTCAGGTTTGATGGAGCTCTGAGAGACCTGATCTATGAAGATGTCCCTGCGTACTGCAGGGTGGTTGGACTAGATGACCTCTAAAGGTCCGTTCCGACTGAGCGCATTTTACAGTGTTAACTCTACCAAAAGCTTCTTCAGGATAGATAATCCTCCCAAACCAAGGGTCTCTCAGGTTATCTGACACATAGATACAAAGAAGTCCCGATGCATTTTTTTTGTAAATTCATATATAGAAATATAGTCTTTTGATTAGTTGTTTAAAGGGCAATCAAAAGAGAGTCTGCTCATCCCAAAACCTGACCTTCCTACCTGATATTTCCTGTTTTCTCCCAGTTCTTCAGCAGACAATATCCCCATACTATGAAAAAATTCACAGTCCCAGATCAGCTCTCTGTCTAGGGACTCGGTGAAGTTTAGCTGTCACTACTCAGCTGTCTCTTCCTTGTACATCCTTGAAGCACTACTCCATGCAATGTGTGAAAAGCTCATGAGCTCTGGTATTGGCATTTATTTTTTTAAAAAACACCCTTTGTCTTATGCACCTGTCCCAGAATTGCAATGGTTTGGAAATTAATTCTACATCTAAAGTATGCAAATTATGCTCATTATGTGGGTACTGAGATAGAAGTGGTGGTCTCTGAAGAATGAGACAAAGGAACATGAACAACTTTCTGTAGACTTTAGGACACTTGAATGGAGCAAACTTCCTTTTTGCTGATAATAATTCAGCTCCAAACTTCTCAAAAAAATCTTAAAGCTCATTTTTCCAAAATGGATTTTTTTTTCTTTAAATATCAGAATAACTTGGATTTTTTTCATTCTGGTTTTGATTGGAGGTGGAGGGGTTTTGCATTAGTAAAATTGATTTTTTTCTACTAGATCCATAAGGAGTTTGAGATCCCTTTATCCTATAGTTGCTAATCTCTTCTTGTCTCCTGAGTTTGAATGAAATTTTGCTCCTACTTAACGCTAAAGGAAGAAAGACGACAGGTATTAAGAGCACCAGAAAGAGTTTGTGGTAAAAGGGCACATAGAGTTAGCCAGATTTGCAGGACTTTTTGGTCAGGAGAAAACAAACCACAGGAGCAGGCAAGATCTGCACTGGATCAGTGACCTGTTGTATCCTTTCCTAGAGAACACTAAATGGAGGTGATCAGAAGGGAATAGAACAAAATTTCCCCTATTAAAATAAAATAAAATAAAATGTATTATTCTTTTGATGATGTCTGTGGGTCCTCCATGGAGCATATTTCCGTGGTTCTTTTGAGAGGAGAGTTGTACCAGTGCATGACCAGGTCTTGAAGCTGATTACTTAGAGCATAGCTAGACACAAGCTACTTATTCACATGGGGAGAACTATGTCCATTGGTATTGAAGAGCTGGTTCTCAGTAGATAATCATTAAATGCTTGTTTTAACTGCTTGCCTGCTTCCCTTCCTCCCTCCTTTGTAGGTTTTGGAGCTGTAAACTTACAAACTTCATTACCAATGGTGTCATGGTGTCACAACAATAAGGTTACTCAACAACAGCTGAGTATTTTTGCTCCCTGAGTGACTGAGTTCTTCACCTGTGGTAGATCAGGACATCTCAGATGGCTCCAATACAGCTTTATTACTATAAATCAGTAAATAACCTGCCTGTATAAAATCCAGTCTGTATTCACTTAGTTTATGTTGGAAATACTTGAAAGAACTTATAAAAACTATCTCTTTCCTGTCCACTCTCAGATTTAGAAAGTACTCAAATTTGGTTTTTTTTAATTGTAGCATGAGTTCTTATTGCAGTAAGTCTGTAGTCATCTAGAAACTGTCCTAATCAGAGAAACTTCCAGGAAAAAAGAAAAAATGCTAAAATACAAAACATTTGGCATGTGGGAGCAGCATCTTGTTTGCACTGGGTGTCCATGGCAAGGTGTTGGCAGTGGGGGGTCTGCAGGGTGGCCTTTGTAAGGCCAGCAGCTGAGCCCAGCAACCGAAATTGTAATGCCTCAGGGAAAACGTGTTTAAAAAGGCAAATGCCAGACAGGCAGAGGAAGAGAGGAACAAAGTGAGAAACAGCAGTGTAAATGCCAAACTCAGAGAAGAAGGAGGGGGAGCAGTTACTCCAGGTACCAGAGCAAATATTTCCCTGCAGCCCTCAGAAGAGACACCATCAGAGCAGTTACTCCCTGCAGTCCATGAGGATCCTATGCTGGAGTACGTGGATACTTCTTGAAGGAACTGTGACCTGTGAAAGAGCCAATAGTGAAGCAGGTTCATCCTGAAGGACTGCAGCCCATAGAGAGGACACATGCTGGAGCAGGGGCAAAGTGTGAGGGGAAAAGAGCTGTTCTGGACTGATCCCAAGCCCCATTCCCTTTGTGCCACTTAGGGAAGGGTAGGGGACTTGGGAGCAAAGATGAGCATGAGGGGGAAAAAACAAAGGGGATGGGAGACAAAGGGGGTGGTTTGGATTTTTCTCTTTGTTTTTCACTGTCCAAAGCTATTTTCAACGGCAATAATTTAATTTTCCCCAATTCAAATCTGTTTTGTCCATGATGATAATTGGTAAATAACCCCCCTGTCTTGCCCCACAAGTTTTTTCATCCTATTTTCTTCCTCTTTCCTGTTAAGGAAGAGGTGTCAGTGAGCAGCTGGGTGGGAATTTGACCCTCATGCAAGGCTAACCCACCATGTTATTCTGCAGCAAGACTTGTTTGCCAATTTACTTTTCAGATATATGGCCTCTATGTTTCCCTAATCACAGATGTACATTGAAATAACACTGAGACATTTCTGTTCATTTATTTTTCTACTTACTTTTGATGGACCATGAATTTGTAGAAAAATTCCCTTTGGGCAGAGCTTGAAGTATTAAAAAATCTGGGTCAAGTTTATGGTTTCAGAAGAGAATTAGGGATTACATTTTGAAAATATTTTAAAATGTTATTTTGATACTTTGAAAACAAACATTTTATCTTTGTTTTGAAAATTTCATTTTACTTAAAAATTGACTTTTTCTTTTAAAGAAAAAGGCAAATATATTTTCTCTCCAAAAATGTTGTATATCCTGAAAAAATCCTGTCTGTGTGAAATAAAATTTTTTGTTTACTCCAAATTAAATTATGGACATTTTCCCAACTAAAACTGCAAAATTTTGTATTGCTTCTACCAAGTGTGTTGTGGTGGGGTTTTTTTTCTCCTCCAAAAAAATCTTTCAACACAGATGCCAAAACAAATATCTTTTATCCACTTAGTTTTGGTTCAGTTCTCAAGGACTGGTTGTAGATTGTTCTCATATTCCAATAGATACTATTTTTAGCTCTTTGTACATTTAATATTTTTTTTTTTTGAGAAATAGATCATTTGCAGACTTTTCACTTCAAATTTCCAATACTTCTTCATGATAATATGTACTACTCTGGCACTACTGTCTTTGACTCTTAACTGCAATCCATAAATTAGATGATGTCATGGGAAAAATATTTGCAATAAACCAAATATTATATCTTTTAACAGTGATTTGACTCTTATTTTCCTGACACTCTTAAAAAATTCTTATATCCTACATTTAGGTGATTATGGGAGAATTTAGTTTTCATTTCAAGGGAAAAAACTCAGGAAACTTTAGCTATCAGGACCTCAAGAACGCTGGAGTAAGTTAACATTCTACATTCTACAAATTGTTCTTTAAAATCACAAAACCTTAGGTGAGTCTCACTCATTCTAAATTATAATTATGTTGTTGATCTAACAATTATCTCACCATGGATTTATGAAAATTCCACGTGTATAATGATCTTATAGAAAAATATTATCTATCACAGTTTTCAGGTTTAATTTCTTTTCCATCAAGCTATTGCCCATCTGGTATATAAATGACTAGGTGTTGGAGAAGCTGAAGAAATTTCCTGACACAGGTGTAGTATAACCAAGAGATTGGTAACATACTCAGTCCATATGAATAGCAAATGTAACCCATGAAGAAGATACATAGGGCAACCTAATCCAAAGATGTCTTTAGTGTCAGAGGATGAAATCTACACTGCTGTGTACATAAATAACCCTCTGCTCTGGCCAGGGAGGCTGCTCCATTTTGCTGAAAGCTATGTACTTTAGCTCTGTGTGAGTGAAGAGAGAAAGAAGTGTAAATTGAATTCTTCAACAGCCATGATAAAGCAACTTTAGGCACTTTGGAACAGGGTACCAGGAGATCAGTTTGAACCCAGTATCGAGCACTTCTCTGAGCTCCAAGCTTTTCTGTAAGCTTTTTTTTTAGATTTTTAGAGGCTTCTTCCTCCTTTTCTCCCTAATGAAGAGGAATTCTCACAAATGCATGGATGCAGGCCCTTCTGCAAAGCAGCATCAAGGACTGGATAGGTCAAATATTCGCTATTAAGCGACTTACACATTGGAAGTATTCATATTGCAAGATATGTCAATAGCACTAAAATCTCTGTATGCTTCCCACTGTGCCAGAGCAGTGAGTGTATTTCCAACGTAGAAACATGCACTTTAAGTAAATAGGTACACAATACTTATTCCAAAACCAGAAAACGCACAAGTGATGAAAATAGAGGCAGATAAATATTCAGGTTGTGTTACATATTGGATTGCATTATATATTGACAAATGGATAAAAGAGGACTGGCTGTCTTGGGGGTTGGTAATGAGGTATGGACCTTTCGGTCACCCTTGTGATTCCCAGCAAGGTCAGTAGCTAACAAAATGTGGCTTAAATTGGTGATGGCAGTCCGGTTCCACCAGATGTTCGGATAATAAAAGTAGCTACAGTGACTGGCACCACACTACAGCTTCACCAGAGAATCCAAATTAGCTACTGTGTCGGTTTCTGAAAGGCAATGGAAAAGCAGGTCCTCCAAAAGCCAGGCTGAAGCACGTCGTGAGGAAGCTCCCGCAACGGCTGCTCATGCTGTATCTGTTCTGCAGATGTACAAACAGCTCCCGTTTCTACAGCCATCAAATCAACACTAAATTAATTTCCATTGCAGATTTAGAACAACAAGAACAAAACCCACTTTGTGCTAACATCGACCATGAAAGGGAATACGCGGTTAATACATCACTCCTTTCACTTGGGATTTGTTGTTCATCATAATTCAGTATGTAATAATAAACCAACACCTCAGAGTTTATTTTCCTTGATTTTGCCTGAATATCTAAGGCTGCTTTCAGTGGACTAATCAGCTCTCTTTATTAGATGTGACTGTATATTCATGATCCTATTGGGATAGATAGATTCTCTATAGTTTGATAATAAAAATATATGCTAATGGGTCTCCTTGCTCTTGATTTCTTACATGAAGGAAGAGAAAGAGTGGGCATTATTTACCCACAGGTAAAGTAAAAACTATAAAGGTAAAAGGCTTTTCCATGCAATATACGGCTCAAATGTAATAATCCCTGAGATGCTTATTTTAGTAAATGAATCAGTCACACTGAGCCAAGGAAGGGAGCCATCTATTACAATGCTATAAATGTTAAAGACCCTATTTAGAGCCTTTATCTCTAGAAGAAACAAAGCCATTTTTGCTGATATTTGTATGACATCAATAATGGTACCTCACTAAGTAGTGAATAGATGTTACAATTGCAGTTTGCCCAATTCTTTTTCACTGGTCATCAGGGAAATTCATCTAAAGCAACCAAAAAAGTGTAGATATGTTTGCATCATATTAATAAGAGGGGAAAGCAAGGTAGCTGCCAATTGGCAGCAGAGTATGTTTTGGTGGTTTGATAAGGATACTAAAGAGTTTATGATGTGACAGATGTTTCACTACACTATTGTGAAATGAATAGATTATGAGAAGTAATTAGATGTACATTGGAATCAATGCTGTTATCATCGAGGCCTTCGGGCGATGCAATAGATGAGAGTCATGGCAGCAGGTGGTCCAATGGCTCGGAGACAGGAAGACACACCGCAGGAGACTGAGTGACAGGTTTCACAGATCCAGGGGGTGAGAGATCTGAGCTATTGCCTGCATTTGTAATCTTTACTCATGTATAAATAATAACAACTACACTATTGACTTCATATGCTATGTCATAGCCTCTGCTACCTCCAACACACACACGCATACACACACATATGCAAACACACACACATATTCTGCAACTTTTTCCCTCGGTTAAAGCTATCGCTTTTTTTTTCACAGGAAGAAATATGCATTCACCCCTTTGATACCAGTTCCAGCCCAATGTTCTTTGATTAAAACACTGAAATAAGAAACCTGGCCACAGCTTTGAATCCAGTGCAGTGTATTGTGTGCCCACTGCAGAAACATATACGCACTTTCCATGGGAGACTTAACAGAGAGTGAGGTGCAAGAGGCACAGTTCTCATTACACTGCTCTTCAAGTTTTCCCTATCTTGCTTTGTCCTAAACTTAAGGTAACATCATTGTCATGCCTAAATTGCCTTTGCAAAGGAACTGGCAATCTGAGTCATCAGGATAGATAACAGGAAATCTGCTGATGCTGGGAAGAACCCAGAAACCACAATTGTTACCTATCCCCAGAGCTTCAACCTCAGATTTCTGGGCTTTCCTACACCAAGTGGTGTGGAGATAGTAACAAGACCTAAAGTAAGTGTTACCAGCACCCTGTGACTCTGTGAGTGGATTATAGTAGCAGGACGTGGCTCTGGAAAGCCCTTTGGTGCTGCAGCTTGTCAGTCCCTGCCTGCAGGTGTTTGCTGTGAAATCTTTTCTTTTATTGTTGAGGAGAGTGACACGAGGATAAAAGGGAATATTGAAACATTAAAATGTATATTTCAATATTCTGAGTGCAAACATAAATACTAAGATCTTTCTTTGAGGTATATGAATATCAATACAAATAGTCTTACATATGTGATGTGCATTTGGGTACCTCATTTGTTCTGTATCAGCACCTACCACGGACTGAGATCTATATAATTCAAAGCAGTGAAAGGAAAATGGAATGGAAAAGAATAATATCTAGCCACCAGAATAAAGCAATTAGCTATAATGGATAAACAAGGGTATGGGGGGGAGGAAACTTAGCATATATATGTGTAAGGCATGACAACAAACATGCTGGCCTAGTATTGCAATTTATGGAAACATGACAACTTACAGACAACCAAAATGCACGTCACCTGTAAGAATATCTAATTAACTGTCCTTACAGGGATATTTATATTTATATGGATTGGTCTGGGGAAAACATAGAGGTTGGGACATTGTATAAATGCAATACAATCCCCTGAGATCAGAAGCATATGTTTTCCCTGTGTGAAACAGTATACAAACAATTATCCACTTATCAACAAATATCTCCTATTACTCATGTCTCCCTGCACCATATAGAGCTATGCCCAGCCACTGCCACAGAACTGAAGAAGCCGTCAAACCTGTTGAGCCAACTTTCAGTGAAGTGGCACCTTGGTGGCACTAACAGCATCAAGGTACAAGCCAGAAAACAAACAGAGCTTGCCTGGAGTGATGGGACTCCAAATCCAAGTTCCCTTCTGAAAACCTTGGTTATTGCATGTTCATTTACCTGGCAGACTAAGCTACTAATTTAAATTAGGGGACCTCAAGAGACTCATGTGTTGGGGTAGCCAATCTGTATCAAAAGAGGTGAGGAAACCTATTGCTTGGTTGATTGCATCTGACTGAGGTTCAATTTTCTGTACTGATAACCTCCTTTTTAATTCTTTTGTTCCTCTTGTCTCAGAATTATCTATACCCTCAGGTACTCTGAAAAAAATGAGATCTTACCCAATAATATTCATACTCTTGTTGGCCTGATTTCATCCCTGAGAGGGGTGGGAGCAGCACCACTGACACGGGTGGTGTACTTACTGCCTCAGCCAGGACTGAATCTGTCCCACTGGTTCCAGAATATCCAGGAAGAGCTTGGTAACCATGACCAAACTTGCCCTTGGTGAAATAAATTGCAAATATTAAACACATTAAAAATAAATGTGTGTCTTCCTTAAATTATACAGTAATATACAGTGCACAATAGACTGCCCAGAAACGAAAATGCTTTATTCTTCTAATTATGAATTCCAACACCTTTCTCATTAAGTTTAGTACTATGAGAGAGGCAGACAGGCAGATGTTCCCATTTTTCAGACTTCTTGAGTTCTACCAAACATTTAGTTTCTACCAGACATCCCATCAAGGCCACCTGGAGGTAAGTCCTACTAATCAGATTTCATGGGTCAATGCAATGCCCCGAGAGGAGGAAATTCTGAGTGCAGCTCTCTCACTCTTCAAGCAGGCACCAAATCACTGTGGGGCACTGTCTTAACGGTATCGACATTTCAGACTTTTTAAAAGGAACTGGCTCACATTCACCCCTGGAAGTCTCTAGTGTCAATACAGAACCCAGGGGGGACTGTGAGGTCTAACAGCCTCTCCCAATTTCTTTCCCTGCTCCACTGCCTTCATATCTTATAGCAGGATTAACTCTATCCTAGCCAAAACTGATACAAACTAGTAACATCACAAAGGAAAAGTTCCCCAGTTAAGTCCCCTTGTGCACAGTGAAAACAGTCAATCAGAGATATCCTTCGTCTCAACCTTCTTGCAACTTTCTCCTCGTCTCCCTTGTTCATTTGGCCTGTCTCCCTTAGCTCACTTTTCCTTTCCTCTTTTTCCTCTTTGTTTCTAGACCTTAAAGCCCACCACCAAGTCATGTAACACTTACATTCTCATCAGGTCCATGAACATCTAACCCAAACAATAAAAAAAAAAAGAATTAAAAAATCAATGAACAGAAAGGAGAAGCTCTGTAGGAGAAATGGCTGGTGAACAGCAAAGTGTGTCTCAGTAACTGGAATAGCACAAAAGCAAAGCTTATGATCATACTGTCTGGTTTTCTAAGTATATGCCTGTCTTAAGCTTTTTCCCTAATTACATGTTGAGATCTCTCATCAGAAGCTGTTTCATTAATAAATGCTAGGAGGTGCTCTCATGCAAACACAGATTAGGACCTCTAAGGACAGTAATGCAGGTACTTTTCTCAGCAGAATGATTACTCATGCTTTGAGCAACATGGCTACATTAGCTTGCAAGTTATTTGGGGTAGAACCTGTGCATCCCTACATTGTTGAGGACTATTTAGCTACAAAGGCGCCTGCAAACAAAAGACAGATAATAGGGATCATAAATAACAACAATCTTGTGACAGTAGGTCTCTTGCAGTTAAGGTTCAAAGGCTCTTCCACTGTGAAAATGATGTTGAATCATCTCCCGTTTGCTGAACTTCCTGACAAAGCTCCTGCCTAGAGGGAAAAATCAGTAGAGGGAGACTTTGAGGTTAATTACACAAGCCTTTTTAAAGTTGCTGTGAAATAATAATTAATACGTACTTAGCTCTGGCAGTAGGTTTTGCTGCAGTCCTGGCCTCCTACCACATGTGAGGCTTTTATGTCCTGTCACGATTCCTTTGTTTTCAGAGAGTAGTCCTATATACTCACTCCTGTACAAGAAGAACTATTTCATAGGCTCCTTTTCCCAAAAATGCTAATATTTTATACTTCCAAAAGTTGCTGTCTTACAGATGTCGAGGAAGGTGTTGGGAACATTACAGATCTCTACTGCTTGTATTTTGAATCTCTTCTTTCCATTGCATGTTTTGTCTCTACACATGACAATATGCATACAGAGTCATATTCAAGTATGAAATTGTGCATAGGATACGTATGGCTAAACATAAGCAAATTACTTTAATTTGTCCAGTCTTTTACCTGTCACTTTAATGGCTAAATCTATTTTTGTGACAGTACTGAGAGAGTAGAACTTGGTATTCAAAACACACCATGAGTGACACTGACAGTACAGGGGTAGAAACACTGTGATGCTAGCGCCTAACATAGCCATCACAGCGTAACTGTGATCACTGGTATTTCTTTGGATAAATTTTCCTGTGCAGTTTCACCTTCCCTTTCTCTCCTTCAGATAAACAGAAGTGATGGAGTAATGTATTTCCATAAAATCCATAATACTAAAAAAAAAATCAGACAAGGTTGTAAGAAGAATACTTATTTGATGTATAAGATGCAGTAAGTGCTAAATGAGTATGTTCAGAGTGTCTGACACGTACAGAAGCTGATTATTTGCACATCACTATGATTCACCACATCTTTCCCTGGGATAAAGAACAGTTTCTGATCTAAACAACTCACACATACCAGACATAGAAGGCGATTAAACTTCATCATCCTTTTTCTGCTCTGAAACTTGGGCTGCCAAAAAGCAGCTTCTTACTTACGCTGGACAGTCACACCCAACAGCCTAGGAATGCCTTCTGTTCTCAGACTCCAGCAAACCTATTTTTCTTGTATAACTAATGTGCCCCATTCTTCTGTAAATCTGACAGTGAATGAAAAAAAAATTTAAAAAAAGGAAAAAAAGGTAGTTCTTCATACATTCAGTCTGGGTACTAAGAAGCAGCAGAAAGGTAATGAGAATGCTCAGAGACTCCTCACGGACTAAAGCAATTTTGATACCTAATCTACGTATGCTCAAATAGATGCTGAGTTACCAGGGCAAGGAGCACACCTGACTTACTCCAATTAGGAGCTTGTCCAAAGGAAATAACAGGCAGAAAAAAAGAGTTGTTTTCATAAGGTTTATGAAATCAGCAAATAAATACCGAGAAAAAACTGTCTTCCACTATGAAAACCCAAAACCATTGGGTTGACATTCCCATGTCTCATGAAAGAGCAAGAATGTTGCTGATTCACTTGATTTACTTTGGTGGTTCTTTTTCTGCTTTTTGCTTTTGTTGACCTGTTCATGAAGAGCTGCTGCTTCTTGTCAGATGCAAGATGAAATGACATGGAGTATGTTGTCCTTTATTTGATGGGCTGTTTTTCCTGCAATTGCAGAGCAAGCTTACTGTCACTTTTCAGTTGCAGGAAAAACAGTTTGTTATGCAGTCTTGTAAATCAAAAATGTTAGAGTATAACTATCTTATAAAACTAAATTATTTTGGAACGGAATCTGAACTATAATCTGATCTATAATTTACTTACATGTGTGAGCCATAGAATAAGATGCATGAAAGATGAGCTACACCTGGATACAACTGCAGCTACCAAAATGCCATTGTATAGAAAAACTAATCAATGACTGAACTTGCCTTGCTCTCTGCCAATACCTGAGTTCAAATACAAAGAAAGAAATCACCCTGCTTTCCTATTTCTGAATTAACTGAAAACATCTAAATATCTTCCTATAGAGCTACATAACAAGTTAATCTAGTCTTTTTAAGACTAGGGTAACTCCCAGAAGTCAATGGAGTCAAACTGGTGCAAACAAAGGTAGAATAAACTCATGTACAAGGATATACCCTGGGCAGATGAATACTTAGAGCCGTTTACTTTATATTAAGAAATAATGTTTCAGCATGCTTTTAATTCTCTACTGGCACTCTGTTCATCAGTGCACAGCAATAAAGCTAGGCACCTTGTCAGGATCATTTAAATAAACATAGCAATTTCTTACTTTCTTTTAATACTAGATGTGCTAATAGATGCTATGTTCAAAAAGTATAAACAATCCACAGGACACGCTAATCAAGGTAAGAGCCATATGTACAAAATAAATGGAGTCTTCCTCACCTTTGGCTTGAGAAAACAAAAAGAAAGGGATTTCAGCAGCATTGTCTTTAATCCAATTTACTTTGGATTTAATCTCCAAAACAAGGCTGGCCTGCTAATTCCCAATTATAATGGCACATGTAATCAGAGTCCTCATTAACAAAGACTGACTATATTGTCTATTAGGAATGGAAATCTGAAATGCAAATTCAGCAAATCAAAACGTTAAATGAGCTCTACCCAAGATGCTTAGAGCTCCTGCCAGGGCAGCGCATGCTGGCCGACACCTGCCCTGAATTCTCCCTCCAGCTGAATGTTTCATTCTGTTCCAGTCTTTGCCTCCTAATTGACCTGCTTATGATCTCTGCTACAATTAACATATGCTTATTAGTAATGGCTGGTTAAAGATTTCAAACTGCCGCAGTTTACAAAGTCTAATAGAGATGGCACACCACAGGAAAGATGAGACCACTGTTTCCCTCATCAGCAATGTCTTAGTGGTTTGGTTTCATGTGATTCAAATGAGATAATTTTTCACATCATCTGATGTCTGTAAATCCATTCTAATTGAAACTGGAAGTCTGCACACAAAGTGGCTTAAGGCTCCTGGTGCACTAAATGAAAATCAGTTAGTGAATATGATTTTTCTCCCCTTTAACCACATGCTTAGCAACCATGGGAAAAAAGATTTTTTTTTTTTAAAAAAAAAGAAGGGGACAAGGAAAGAAAGAGGCAGAGAGAGGGGAAAAAAGCTAGCTTGAATAATAAAAAAATAAAACACCCCACCCACAGTATTTTGTTAAATTCCTTAGTCTATTTTTTTAGCCATTAATGAAGAATATTAATATATGAATCCATGAACAGAATGGGGGGTTTTTTTATGTGTTGCAGAAGCAAACTAGTAATTCTGACATTACCAGATTATTGATTGGCATCATTTTTGCTTATGCTCCTTATTCAGGAAAACATTATGAAAACAAACAAAACCCCAAATAAACAAAAGAAAACACTCGTACTTAAATGTGCAGAAGTTTGTTCTTATATGATGACCACTGTAATACTCTCATTAATGTTAGGGTACTGTCACATTACCTACAGTTATATGAAAAAGAGTATAATATCACTGCTGACTTGGCAGGCCAGTATACGTTCATTAAATTTTCCTCTTGTCTTCAGCGTTTTTCCATATTACTGTCTCCAGCCTGCAGGAGCCAAGGGCCAACAAATAGATCTCTTCCACCTGGTTTCATTCCAACTTCATTAGCAATGCACTAGTACAGCAATTATGTTTAATTCTTCTCTTCTAACTGCATTATTATTATTTATCTAAGGTTTCTTGCCCACCGTATTCATTCCTTTTAATTTCGTTCCTTGATTTCACTTTATCATAACGCATTCTCAGGGAGAGGATTTGACATTTCGTAGTCCTTACTTTGTACTCTTACCTTTGATTATATAAGCCACTTATCCCCCCCTTTGAAGTCTCAAACTGCCAAAATCCCAGGAGGCTAGAAAGGGGACAAGTGAGCATTTGGGTCCTGGGTTTTGCTCCTATATGCCCAAACATTTCTACTTATTACAGGCAACTGCATTTTTTTTTGGTGTGGGGGGTTGTAATGTTTTTTTGGTTTTGACTTTTTTGTTCGTTTTGGATTTGGGTTTTATTTGTTTGTTTGTGGCTATTTCAATCCCAGTACTGAATAATTTCAATGGCAATTTTGTCTTCATTTCCTGAATGACATCTCTTAAAACTAATGTTTTATGCTTCATTGAAAAAAATCATGTTCTCAGCTACATATTCTTCAACTCAGAATGAGGAGTTGAGGTGCTGTTGGTATAGTCCACGCAGGCTTTGCAAAGCATAGCAAGACTCTTGCTGCTCCTGAAAGGTTACAGTTTAAGTCAGGCAAATACAATAGGAAGAAAAGCTTAGGTTCAAGGAAAGGAGAGGAGAACACTGGAGAGCAAGTTCACGCTCAGCTGTACAGTTGACTTGCGGGCTTTATGAAAGGATCTAAAGGAGTTGGAGGAAAAAACCCCAATCCCAAACATTGCAAGCTATAGGAAAAGGTATACATTAGAAGGCAAAATGAAGAAATAAAGGTGTCTCCCTAAGGTCAGCAGTAACAATTCTTACATTTCAATATTTATGGATATTTTTTGGAGAGTGACGCCCCCATCGACTTTTCATGTTTATTCTGAAGCTGCTAAAAACCAGATAGCCTCAGATGTTTTGATGTCTTTGAAGTTAATAGAATTGTAGCAATAAAAACTCAATAGATTCCTTGAAAATAAAAAGGTCCTGTGGTCTCAACGTCATGGCCATTCTAATTAGCCTTGCAATCTTTTCAGGTAAGATTAAAACTTCCATCACTAAATACAGAGTTAGCAAATTCATCTGCAGCACTCCAAAAACTGTTGCTGCTCTTGCTGCATTTGGGTATTAACTTTATAGGATGTAGACTCGATCCTCTTTACATGAGAACTACCTTTTTACTTTTCTTTCCATTCCCCCTCCCTCAGGTAGGAACATAATTAGAGCAAGAGTGGGATTTAATTTACTGAAAATTAGGTAAGTAAAAGTCAGGTCTCTCACTTCTAATATTCTCCAAGGCTTGCTCTCTACTCAGCAGAGAGGAAAGCATAACTAAAGTGTGATTCATCTCATCCCAGGATGGGTATTGAATGAAGGCAGATAGGTTGGTGTTTTCCATCTCTGCTGACTGAAAAGGAAGGCTTGATGGTGAGTTTAAGCTGCACGTTTAATTTCAAGTATCTCCTGAAAGAGAAGATTATGCTATCCCCTGGGAGCATAACTACCCAGTGTGTGAAAGGGATGTAAGAAAAGGATTCAGAATCTAGAGGTTTGAACATGATGCTGGGTATGAGGAGTCTCTCACTGCTGCTTCTGCTGCCATTCAGTCTGGCACCACGTTTCCAAAGCTGTTTAAACAGCTTCCTACGTTTTCTGATCTCTCAAGTGAGTGCTGTACTATCTTACAGCAAGGCTATAAGACGTGGCTAAAATCAGCAATATTCTTCGATCCAGTTTAACAGACCCTCTGACTGCTCAGCAGCACGTTGCTGTTGGCCACGCAAGCCCCTCAAAGTGACCATTTTGCAGACAAGATTCAGTTCTTGCCCGTGTTAACCAGAAATCAAGGCAAAATTGGGTGTTCAGTCTTATCAATACTTGGGATTAAATCAAGTGCAGAACAAGAAGGTCTTCTGATAACTTGTCCCTTCAGAGCTAAATAACTAGCAGCAGCAGAATTCCTGTCTGTTCTGTTTTAGACCGAAGTGTATTAAAAGTAGCACCCTGGGACACTTGTTACAGGCAAAACCATTCAGGGCCACACCTGCAGCTGCCTGCATTGCAGGGCAGGAACATGCTGTGACACGTCACATCCCCGGATGCTCCACCAGTTGCCCTGAGAGGAACCAGGCTGTGTGGCCCTGCGCACTCCAGCAGCAGCCCCCTGCCCCGTGCAGGCAGCAGGAACACAGAGCACCCCAAGGAGTGTGTCTGGCACATAGACTCTGCCACAGCTGCTGCCTGGTGAAGATGCTTGATGGAGATGCCATGACTTTTGGGTTCATGCCACCAGTGAGAGACACTTTCTGACTGCTCTCCAGGATTATCAGATCTTCTTGTGAGAGTAGTCACAGTATCTAACTTGTGCTCCAAGAAAGCAGCATTTCTCTTACTGCAAGTAGCTGAAGATCTACTCAACAGAGTCAGTTGATATGACCCGTCCTGAGGTAGGTGCCTGTATCTGCTAGAATATATTCTTCCCATGAAATGCCTCTTTCTCTCATTAATGCGGATGGAAGCCTGTGGCAACTGGTACAGTGGCAGATGCCAACCTTGTAGGTAGGTCAGACCAATCTCCCAGTTGCTATATATCACTTCTGCGATGTCATTGTACAGGCAAAACTTGGGCATTCTGGTCTGCAATCTGAATCAGACACTGCTCTCTCAGATGTAAAAGTCACAGTAATTATGATGCCTCTGTTAAACACATAGGGTAGGTGACCTACACAGGACTCAAAGTGAATATATATGTCATCATTAATTGCTAGATAGGCTTCTTCTGTAAAAGAAATAGAACTGTAAGAAATATATAATGCTAAAGGCAAAACAAAAAAAATCACAGTAGCCGGTTATCTCCTACAAACTAGTTTGGACTACACTACCTCTTAAAATAAAATAATTTATGCTTAATTATGAATGAATAAAAATATTACTAAAACCCCAGGAAAATTGTGCACACCATAAATCAATATAGACTGTTATTTGCATTTAATTTTCATCCTAGCTTATGCTTTGAAGGACAATTTCCCAGGTTTATTTTAAGTGTAATAAAATTAGATGCAGATTATCATCTGAATATGAAATAAACCTGGAGGTTTCACTTTTTTCATGAAGAAAATATTTAAAATATGAAAGCAATATCTCATAGATGTAGATCCAAGTGTGTTGACAGTGGAAAATTGCCATACAGTTTAACTCCAGCCCTAGTACATAGTTTCTGTAATTTAATATATATTTAGGCACTTGACTGAAAGCAGAGTACAGCTCCATACTTTTTTTTTTCTAAATACATTAAGTGTGAGGGTTTTGTTGGGGCTTTTTTATTATTTTTTTTTTTTAGGAATCTGCCTAAGAACATTTTTAAGAATAATTACCCATATTGAAATGAAATTTTTCACTCATGTACATGCCATTACATGAAGTGTTTCGTTGTAATGCATCAGGCTTTTCCTGCAAATAACTCCAGTCTTTTTCCATCCTTATCACAGAGACAAATTCTCTTCTACTAAAACATTCAGTTAGAACTGTGTAATCCTGGTCTATGATTCAAACGTTGCCACAGATCTTCACAACAATCTGGGACAGCTCATTTGATAGGATCTAGCCTGCAGAACTGCTGAGGACTTAAAAACTCGGGATGAAGCTGATGTGAATGGAAGGTAGTACCTCCGAAATGCAGTTGCTTCATCTCTTTGAACTCCAGTTGCCCACTTTATAAGAAAAAAAGAAAATAATAAAAAAAAATTCTTCCCAGTTTTACAGTTTTCTTGAAAATGTGTTTCTTATTTATGAAGTACTTGGATATTGTGGTGGTGTGGGCCCAGTGAACATCTAAATATATTCTGGTTCTGCAGTTGCTAATGAAGTTAGCTCTTGTGTGTGGATTTATCTCTCTATAAAGGTGGAATAGTGGTACCAGCTATCAGGGACAGCTGAATCTGTATGGGCACTCTGGGATTCTCTCTTACTTCTCCTAACGCAAATAGTGACAACTTCTGCTTGCCTGTTCCTCCTTTGCTGATTGTGTGGGAGATTATATGCCTGATTAAATTGCTATATTCCAAGGAAATTAATGTAATATATTTGTAGTAAAATTACTCCAGACTGTAAAAAATGTTAAAATTCACTTAAATACTTGAAAATAGCATTAGCTTTTAACTCCAGTTGGAACTTCACTTGCAACAGACTCATATTCTAACTGGTAAACCTGGCTCTGCTTTTGGTTTTTTTAAATACAGTTCCTATTTAGTAGAAGTGCATTTATGTCATTACATATCTTTCTACTACTACAAAGAGCAAGCCTCCTGAACATTAATGGATAAATTTTCTTTCCAGTATACAGAACTTCCATCAAACAGACTAACATGTTTTAACGGGCACCATTACGATGTGTAAGTTTTTGTTGCATATGTGTGTGAGATTTACACAGTGAAAGTAATTATTATGTCCGATATACTGAATTTTCTCATGTTCATTAATATATATATATATATATATATACTTAAAATATCTGAAATTGTAAGAAAAAAGAGAAAGCTTTCATCTCTCTTCTTTTTTCTTTTTAATTTTCATTTATGCAGATGCTGTAGTACAGGATAGGGAAGAAAATGGGAGGAAGTGGATGAAAGTACCATCTTCTGTTTTTTCCCCTTATGTAACATAAAACTGTTCAGATGGATTTTTTTTTCTATTATTTTTTAAAGGAAAAAGAAAGGACTCGCTCCGGGGATTTGACTTTGTATGCCAAGCTCATGCCTTGAAATAGAATTTTAAAAATAGAAACTCTTGTATATATTGTAGAATAAATGGTGCTGCTTTAATAAGAACACTTGGAATGCAAATGAATCCTGGAACCAGTGTGTGAAAATATACCCAAAATGAAAGAGAAAAGAAGAAAGCAATATAGAAGATGATCTATTTACTACCCCTAAATTGCTAATTATAATTATTTTTGCACTGTGATGTCTTCTCCAACCTTTTTGTTTCACAGTATCATCACTAAAGTCATGAAAAAGCTGTTAAATAAATATGCGATATCATCTCTTTCTTCAAGATTAGGGATGTTAGTCTTGGAGTTTCAGTAAATTCCATTCTGCCCTACCAAGTTTTCTTAGGGAGCTTCAAAGAACAAAGTGCCTTTCATAGCACAATCAAAAGTTATCCCCTCATGATTACTCAGAGGATCTGCTCTTAGAAAATCTACCGGCACACTGGAACGTGATCTTATTCCTTTCAGGACTGCAATATTTCCATCACAGCAGCATCTCTGCATGGCAGGGATAGCCAGGGACCAGAGGGCTCTTGCCCCAGGTAGTGTGGACATTTGTGATAGAAGCAACCTGTACTTTAGCATGGCTACAGCCTCTGCTTGATGTTCAGAGTAGAAATTATTTTGCCATAGCATAAACATAAAAAAATTGATTTCATGAAGTATCCTCCAGAAACATCTATTTCCTTTTGTGGGCTGTAAAGGAGGCCTGGAGTGGTTGAGCGTACAAGGATGTTCCAACTTGTAAAGATGCCTAGCTTAGGGTAGATAAATCCAGTCAAGGGGCATATTCTCCTGGGTGTGTACAAACACAGAACTGAAAGACAGTCCTGTTCTCCAAACTCTGAGTTCCCTTCTACTGTTGATGCTAGAGAGTCTTTCCACCTCAACCACCTCAACACATGTGCCATCCTGGATTTGTCTCATCTGAGCTCCAGATCTCCTGAAGTAGTGTCCAAACTACTTTCTCTACGACAGGAATGAAGTACCTAAAATAAAATGGTGATGATATCTCTAACTGCCTTCACTCCTTGACCTCAGTACAAAAGGTGAGGCCACTGACCCATCTTCTTGCTTGAATACTTTCAACTTTGCACCCTTTATTAAAAGCAAAACAAACAAAAAGCCACACAATCTATTTTCTTACACGATAGTACGAGCTGGTGTCCCTCTCCTCTGCTCTACTTCTTTGCAAAATGGATGACTGTTGTCTAATACTCACAACCATGTGAGAGCAAAACACAGAATTTTTGGGATACATCGAAAGATTGCTAACATCCTGAAATGCATCTTAGTTTGTCATTACAATGATATTAATACTACTCTCAGTTGTGAGAGACACTGTAGGCAATATATGAGGAGCTCTATGACATGAATACAGGTAAGAATTGTATCCAGAAAGTCTTTTTTTTAGTGGACTTCATGAAAATGACTATCCACATTATTTCTTCAAACTGTAAACAACTGTGATAGCAACTCAGATAGTATCACAACATCTGAAGACCACTACAAATAGATTTTGGGACTTCTCTCTGCTTTTCAACATCAACAATTCCCACAGAGAGATAAAGATTGGATTAACAGCCTATTAAACACACTTAGAACTTCTGAATGTATTATAAATCACCATTATTTTTTCTAAATGTGATGAGTATACATAAGAGAACATGAAGAAACACCTCATCTGAATATGAAATAAACCAATTCACCTCAATTGTGGTTTATCATGAAAACTCACTTTTCACAGTGATTTTGAGATGATCATGCCAACAGCAAAGTCTTTGGTATCAAGATTTTACCATTTCTTAGAAAATCACTATTAGATTGCTAAGTCAATGTAGTTCATTTAATTAACACCAAACCACCAGCAACTAAGTCAGCTAAGGATATATATTCCCCTGGCATCTGAGCACTGGCCTACCTTATACACTGCCGTAGAAGTGCTAAAAAGAACCACAAAGTAAATTAATTTTCATCACATGATTTGTTTGAAAATGTCAAAAAATTTCCCTTTCATTGCCAGGACAATTCTGAATTTCCAAAATTATATTGCTGTTTCTTTTTAAGTATGCTATAGAATCTATACCCTGCTGCTTTTCACAGTCCTCTGAGAAGAGAAAGACCTGGGTTCAAGTCTGTTTTTCAAATAAGGAAGAGCAGAGATATGAACCTATATCCCATGAAGTATTTTATTTCAGTGGGTCATCTCTGCTGGTGGAGATAACTAAATGAGTAAATAATTGCTCATGGCAAGAGAGAGAACTCAATACTCTGGGCAAGAGACAGACCTCAAGTCTCTTAATTTGTCTACATCCCAGATAAATGCCACAATCAGGAATAATACTGCAATGCTATAAACAGATTTGCTGGAGTCGTTTCCACAGTTAGGTGGTGCATTGTTTCAGTAGTCACTTGCAGGCAATGGAGAAAGACTGGCACTTCTAGAACACCTACTTTAGGTCATTGCAAAGAGTCAATCTGGAGTCCCTGTCCTTTTATAGAAGGAGACTGACCGAGAAAGGCACCGAACTTTGGTTGACAAAATCTCTGTGGGTCAAATATCACCTACCAGTTGTAAACTGGCAGGTTTTCTGATGAAATCTTATATGGACTATATAAAGTACTGTGCAGAAAAACACAGAATTCATGTCTGAAGAATTTTAAAGTAGATATTGGTTGAGATTCATCAGTAGGCAGTAAAGACAGTAGCCAAGAAGGTGACTTGGTTCATGAGCCTATTTTGTCAAGAGGAAAGCTCAAAACCTCACATCAGTCATTTTTTGCAAATTGCAGTTTATTTGTGGTTATTTTGCTCTCTGTTGGTCCATGCGGCACAGATTTTAAGAACTGAATCCAAGTGAGGTAGTCAGTTCTTTAGTATGGTTAATTAAAAAACCCAAACAACACTGAGCCCTGCTCCCCTCCCCCCCCCAAACACACACCCTCCACCCAGAAGAAAAAAAAACACCACAAGCAAAATAAACCCAACTGCAAAACCACCAAACCCTGAATATCTTTTATAAGGGTGGAAAGACACTGGAAGAGGTTGCTCTAATACATTGTGGCTGCCCCATCCCTAACAGTGTTCAAGGCCAGGTTGGATGGGACTTTGAGCAACCTGATCTAATGAAATATGTCCCTGTCCCTGGCAGAGGAGATGGCCTAGATGATCTTTCCAACCCAAAATATTCTATGATTATATGATCTTTTATAAATCAGCAATAGAATTTGATCAGTGTCTTTTTATAACAGTGAATACTAATAATTTATTATTTGGTTCATCTAACCTCCTATGAACCCTAAATTGTCAAAGTACTTACCACTTCACATTTTTTCAGATGAAGAAAACGAAGCACAAAAGAATAAAATAAACATCAGATTAATGACAGGACATTCTGATCTGCTAACCAGTGGTCTAATGATGCCATTGCTCAGTGTAGGAATATTCTGTTGTTTTATTTTTTTCCCTTTAATCACTGTTCATTGCTATTCCCACCAGCCTGGAAAACAGATATGGAGACATCTTCCTAGGTGCTTTGTTGTCTTAGTTCCCTGTTATGTCTTGGGAAAGAATCTAAATCATCAGTGCAAACCTTACTTTCAGCAAGAATTAATGTTTGCTGGTTTCAAAGCCTTTTGTGTGTGCATGTGGTTTTGTTTTTCTTTTCGCCTAATTTCTTTTTAGTGAGAGTGGCAAAGGGACAGTTATTACTCTGGGGAAGATCCCTTTCTTATCACCCTCTGCCTAGGCTTTTTTTCTTTCTTATCTATGCAGCACTCACAATGTCTTTTTAGTATTTGTTCGCAGAGTTCAGTGTTCCTAGTGGGACATGGTACGTAGTTTAAATATGTTTCTCTCCTGATATTTTAAATGACATCCAATTGACCTCATAAATGTCTTATGAGACCAAACAAACTCTACACTCCAACAAAAATTGTCTACCAATTCTACCTTGCTTGTCCCCAGGCTGCTCTGGCATGATGCCATAAAGCATCAGTATTGATATTTTGTGGCATTCAAATTGTTAAGTACCCAGGCTAAGCAATAGAAGCAGAAGTATTAATACAACCTGGCCGTGTCACTGATAATTACACCAATATAAACTAAATTTATAGCACATGATACCTTTGATATGAATTGGCAGCAGGCATCAAAACCTTTACTTGACATTATCATGTAAACCTAGGAGGCATATAGCTAGCATTTTGAGTAAGGTGTTTTTATAGAGAAGCATAAGGGATTCAGCAAAACTTCTGCACCGTTTTATCATAGCCTTCATCAAGACTTGTTTATTGTCAATAGTGAATTTTACCACAGCAAAAAAAAATCTTTTTTTTCTTGTCCTGTTTTATAATTTTAACTGAATAAACTCATAAATGCATTCAAAGTGTCAGGGAACACAGCCACACTAAGCAGTGTAAGTTAACATGGTAATTCAGCTTAAAACTATGCCTCCTAGTTTTCCAGATTGAAAGCAATTTCTTTCTAATATGGAAAACAGAACCTATCTGAAGGGAGTCTTTTATGCTATACTTTTACATTAAAACTTATCAAGTGTCTAGGGAAATGTGTTCTTGAAATCCCGTCATGATCCATGTGTCATTGAAGACAAAGATCCGATGTGCTATGGAAATTTCTTGATGCATATTATGAGCTGTTGTTTGCCATAGTGTCTGGATAATCCTGCTTCATTTATTGGAGGGCCATTTCAGCTGCACTGTCAACAGCCTGGGATGATCGGGTCACCTTTCCCTAGAAAATTATGTAAAAGCTGTCAAATGGGCAGGATTATAGGCACATTAAAGGTGCTTTAAGATTTCATGCCTATAAATATTAGCAAAGAAGATTTAAAGGCAAATTTGTCATCAGTACGTGTCCACGTTTCTACAACCTTGTTTTACAGCGCTGCAATGTTATCACCTACATTTTATCATGTAACTGAAGTGTTTTGGTGGGGAGCAGCTGCTGGCAGCTTTATCTGTTTAACTCATGTTCCAGAAATTAAGCATTGTTTAAAAACAACAACAAAAGAAAAGAGGGTAGCTGCCTCCTATTTATCATCCTTTGGAAATGAGTCCTCAACACTTTTATTTCTCAGCAAAACAATTCAAGTAGATCAACACAAACATTTTGTATTTGGAGGGTCAGCTTATTAAAAGCCATTATATATTTAATAAAGACTTTTTCATTATGGTACCAATTACGGATATCTTTGCATGGGAGTAATAATGCAGCAGATCATTTTGAGTAGTATTTACTTTTAAGTTGTGAACATTTTATTATAATGTTTTGGAATGACTGCTCTTATTTATTGTACATTAAGAATGCCGTGGGCATCTCTAACATAAATAGATATTGGCAGCCCCCAAGCATTTCTTCAGAGTGCTCTGGTGTTTTTGATAGACGAGTGTAGCATTTTAGTCATATTTTTGTGCCGCAGATTTCTAGGCAATCTCTAAGTTAAACAGACCTAAAGATCTCAGAGGAGGAAGCAAACCACCTTCCCCCCATAACCTTTCAGGGAAAGAAAGATCTCAAACCCCTACCAAGAAGTAGAGTAAATTGTGAGCAAAGCTATGTCAATTGTAAATGTCTGCTCTGGGACTTCATCCAAACTCCACAGACATCAGTGGAAAGTTTCCCATTTCAATGAGCTTTGAAACTGGCTGTTGTTAAGCCAACGTGCGTCTCTCCTCTCTCTATCACAAACGTCCAGGTCAGAGGGCAGGACTAGATGGAAACCTACGTGTAAGCTGTAACTGGTACATCAGTCAGCAGAACATACCTCAGATGAATTTGCCCTTGCGATTGTGAGTTATGGAGGGAAAATGCTTGAAAAATCCTGAATGCAATTAGGCACAACATGGTTGTTCTCTCCAAGCTTCATTAGGCTTTGCTCTTGGTTTTCACATTCCCTGTTGGCTTGAATAAATGGCCTATCTCCAGTTAGCTTCAGTGGGAGCAAAAGAGCTGTGGAGGGACAGGTTTTGTCTGAAAAACTGGAAAGAAATGGATATATTGCCTGAGCTGAGGTCTGGCTGGAGGAATAGGGAAGGGAGAAGGACCAGAGGGTAAGCAAATGATGTGTTCAGTGCACTAGGGAGAAAGCAGATATCGCAACTACCTACAGGGAGGCAGCAAAGGAACCAGTTAACTGCATGTGAGTGTTTCTTGCATCAGGTTTCAGGATTCCCTACAGGATACGCTGAAGAGTTGGTGGAAACCACCCCCCATGGGTTTGCAGTGAGGGAATTGGTGCCTATGTCCCAATAGCAGTAGGAGTCAAAGAAGAAATTAAGAGGAAGGTTTCCTTGAGGGTTGGCAAACAGGAAGGGAAGCAGCGGGGCTGGTACTTCAGCTGAACATTATTCTTTGTTTGCTGTGCTCTGTGCCAGGAGGTAGGGTGTGAGGGAAACCAGGTGCAGGAATAAATACCAGGCCTGGAGTAGAGGAGGAAAAAACTTCCCCCACACAAAGGCTGAAGGAAGCTTAAATGCAGAAGTTAAGGGGACTTTTTCTGCTCTTTCCCTGGGTGGATTAGAAAAGGCAGAAGTGTATTAGCCCTTATAGTTTCCATTCTGGGACTGGGCAGTAGCTCCACAGTAGCTGAGAAGGCAACAGCACAAGAAAATTGGGTGAAAGTAGCAAAAGTCAGCTTGGCTAGTAAAATGTTATGGCTTTGTTATCCAGGACCCAGCTTGGAAAAGAAAAATACATACAGGGGATGGAGATCAGTGAGAGACCTTTTCTTACATGGAATGGTCATATAGCAAGATGCATATAATATCCATAGGAGCCAGGGATCAAGCAAAAGATGATTTTGGCAAGCAATATTATTGGAAAAGTGCAAAGAAACTGACAAAAATCTCAATAATGAGAAATTCACTCTTGGATTTGATAATACAATTATCAAATAGATACAATCAAATAATCAAGGACTGAACAATATTTGTTAAAGTTTAGGGGCTTGCTGCCTAGTACGTTTGAGACATCCCAGGGTATTGGGTAAATCCTCATGGAGTTTGCAGTTGTGGAACAAGAAGTCCTTTGCCTTTCTGGAGCAGCAGGAACAACACCACAGAACATCTCAAATGGTAACAGACATCTATGGTTAGACATATGAATTGATCCTTGGGACAGCAAAAACCATCCAGCAAAGCTCTTTGTCAAACCTGAGCACTAAAACTAAAAGAAGTGGGATGCTAGTGCAGCTGTAGCTAAGGCCTCAGGCAGCACCTGGTAAGCTGAGGCACCTTTTCTGTGTGCAGCAGAGGTCAAAAATTTCCCATCAAGAGCCTCTGCTGGAGATCCATGACCTCGGGTTTAAAGGGGTGCTGTTAATCCTGTCCCTGCGAGGTACTGGGTAAATGTGACCTGGAAGTTACTCTTTTCTTAATGTCAGCTTTTCTAGTAGATACTTTAGTCCATTTTTTGTTTCCAGGAAAGGCAGATTTACAAACAGATACAACCCAACATCTACAACTCAATTTCTGGTTGGGAAAGCTGCCGATGAATGAAATAGGGAGCCCTTGCTCTTCCTTCATTCCCATCCTTCAGCTACCTTGTGCAGTTTAGAGACAGGTATCTCTGCTCATTCTTAATAAACTGGCAGGATTTCAGGCATTGACTAAGACAGCTGGGGATACAGCAGACTCCTCATTCCTGGCTAGAACTTATTTATTATTAAAGACAAATTAAGTGATGGAAGGTGGGTCTTGAATGTTGGATAATCCATTAACCAGTTCAATAGGATTCCCCTGAAAGGAGGTTTGTATGCCAGAAGCTGTTTCCAGTGCATTTTGTATAAGAAGGGATGAGGAAAGGGAGAAAGAAGTTGAAAGGTAGTGCTGCAAGTGAGGATGTTTGTATAAGTAGCAGGGGAGGTGTGCTGTCAGACCAAGAGGTCTCAACAGGTGAGCAAGACCCAAAGACCCATGAGTTGTGAAGAGGCTAGATGTGTTCGGGGCTCTTATGTACTCCTACAAACAAACAGCAATCTGTGGGATATGTAAGGTGTCCGGGGGACAGGACTCCACCTGCTCAGTTATCTTTCTGGCTGGTGTGAGAATGATTAGCTATCTGGGAACCTGGACAAACTGGCCCAGCTAATTGCTGGTGCTTCCTGGTGGCAGGTGACCAGTGCCTGTGTTTGTTCCCCTGGGCATCTGCTTCCTTGGTAAGGAAGCAAAGGGAGAGTAAGAAGCAAATCAAAGAGCAGCCGCTTGCTAAAGAGGCAAAAGAAAAGAGGCTCTTGCAGCAAATAGGCAGAACCCTCTTTGCAGCCCCTTAACCTTTCTTTCAGGGGAGGGCAGTGAGGTCCCAGCTATGAGTGACAGCTCTCCCCAAATATGTGGAAACAAGTGAAGAAGAAATGATGACCTGCACTGCGTATGTTATTGCTGAATGATTCCCAGGTGAGTTCAGTTAATAAAGTCGCAGACAAATTAAACCACATCCCTCACATCTTGTCATTATTTCTGCATGTCTGGAACAATGAAGACCAAGACTTTTTTAGGTACAAATACAACAAATGGAGTTTTGTATATAGAAATTCTGTAGGGCTGGATCTATAAAGGATTTTCACTACAAATCTAACTTAAAATATGTATGTGTTTATTTTATTTGACAGGTATTTTTCTTTTCTCATTACAGGCATAGATGCTAATATAGCACTTCATAGATCAGCATCTCTACTCTTATTCCAGGATAATTATTCTAATGTTATTTGAATGTTCCATATTTTACCAATAAATTTTAGGGAGCATACTAGCTTCTTCATGAGGTTGGTTTGGGTTTTTTTCCAGACAAAATGTTTCTGCCAGCTTTGACTACACCCCCACCTCACCATCCCCATACCCCAAACTGAGACAAGGATTTTTTGCCATACAATTCATAAGAAATTCCCTAGCAGCAGGCAATACAATGTCCACAAACTTGATTTTGCATCTGTCTAAAAAGAGGTCAGATAGGTGATGAGATAAGCTAATGTAAGGAACTTACAAATTTTTAGAATAGCCCTGACAAATTTTGCAACCTTGTGCCAGAGTCACTGAATGCTTTGAGTCCTATCACACATGCTGAGACTGCTGTTCAGAATCACATATTATACATATAGCATCTCTGTCACTATTTACTTTGTGCATACTTTCTGGAGTCATACATATTCTATGAATAACATTAAATATAAACATTTGGCATCTTACACTAATGGAGATTGTTTGGTTTGATTACATATCTCAATCCATTCTTCATCAGAGAATTCTTGATCCAGATCGCTTTTGCACTTGATCTGAGCTTTTATCTCCCCTGAATTTATTCAGCCTAAAAAAGGGATATCAAGTGCAGAATCTTTCCACGGTCTTTATCCATAATTAACAGCTAGTATTTGAAGGGAATGAACTCAGGGGTACAAAAATTCCTCAATTTATATCTCCCACAGATAATGTCTTATTTGTAAATATCTATAAACGTGCTGTTTTGGTGTGTGGCTTGTATTTCGCTAATCTCTCAAAGGGCCTAAATATTCTTTCATTACAAATATCCTTGAGAGTCATCATGTCAAAAACATTCCACAATTAATAGAGGTTGCCTCCGAGGGCCTCGGGGAGAAGAGGGCTGTTAATAAGTGGACAAATAAGAGATACTCTCTGGCCTGTTTTAAAATGCTTGAGGACATTATGCCATGTGCTGGCAGGATAGTCTTTGCTAAATCCTCAAAACCCCTGCCTATTCACACACATGTTTCTATGACACCAGTAAATACTCAGCAGTGAGAGAACAATGTGAGGTCCTGTACTTTTTTCTTATAGCCACCAAAAATGGGAGGCAGAGCCGTTGATTTACTTAAGGATGGGACCATATATGAAATTTGTTAGCCTGAGGTGCAGTCCATAATTATTAGAAAGAAACTGCTAAATCTTTATCTTTTTTTATCAAGAGACAATAGTTTCAAGGCAAGATAAGGGAGCATATTGTTCTGCTTCATTTTTGATATGACTAAGAAGAATTGTTGGATATTGTAACAGTTCTGCTCACTGCTCATTTCACCCAAGTTAATGCATAGTGTTAAATCTTCCCATTGTCATTGATCCATCTAGTGGGGAAACATTTAGTTTTAGAGAAATGTAATTTCTCTGTTTGGGTTTTTTGCTTTGTTTGGGTTTTGGGTTTTTTTCTCCCCAGTTGGACAACATATTTTTTTAAAAGTTTAACCTATTGTAATTATTCAAAAATGTCCTTGCTCCTTCTTTTTGTGGGACAGTATCTGGCAACATAAGAGTTGTTTCTTGAGAACATAGTTCTTGGACAGTGTAAAAGAAATCTGTGTTATCCATTTGTGGCAGAAAAGATTGTACATACGTGTAGTTTTGTAATTGCTGCTCAAAATATGAGTTATTATTGTATATTTATGTAAGATTGGAGCAGATTCTGTGGTTACTTTGTGTGATTTTATTGAGCAGTCATATGGAAGTTTCATATGGAAGATCAAAATCAGCCATAAAATGGGACTGTGATTGTAACCTTAATTATCGAAAGGATAACCCCTCCAGAGGATCATAATCCGGTTTGAGAAGCAGAAAGATGGTTGCTTCCCTATGGGAGTCTGGGAGCGATCCTCTCAAAAGCTTGGTGACATAGTCCTGTAAGCCTGATATGATTTCACTTTCAAATGTATTTAAAAATTCTACAGCAAATCCATTGGGGGCGTAGGCTTTCCCGCTTTCCAACACAAATACCGTTTCCTTAATTTCATTCTCTGTCCTGGGAATCTGCAACAGTTCTTTCTGCTCTTGTGTCAGTTGTAGCTGCTGCTGTTCCACATCTGATGAAAGAATTGGATTTTAATGTTTGTTCAGAGGTACGTAAGTTGGCATAATAATTGTGAATAACTCTGATTCTCCCGGGGGAGGAGGAGTTTGTCCTTAGTATTTCCCGATTTACTGTGTTAGTTTGGATAATTTCTTCTTTATTTTTTTTTTTTGCTTATCAAGCTAACTAACAATCAGCATGCCTGTGGGATGATTGTTAAAAATACGCAGTTCTTTCTCAGCTTTTTGTAAAGGGACACATTTAGAACTAAATTTGTAACTAACTCTTTCTCAGGAATGTCTATACTCCTATGCTTTAAATTTGTTGAAAGGGAAACTGTATTAAGTGAGTAATTTCAGATTCTGTTCTTGTCCCAACCTTTTTTTCCTAATATGTTAAATATTTTATTCTGAAAAAGAAACATCTGTCAAACTCTGTGACCCCATGGAGAAAATCCTCCCATGCCCTGTCCCAATCCTGCTCCAGTGAAAAAAACTGCTCATAAAAATTATTTCCCAGTTTGAAAAAAATTAAGCAGTATATGAAGGATTTTTTTATCTGGCTCTCATTATCTTTATTCTTTGCTTTGAGGAACATTAGACTTTTTTTTTTTTTTAAATAACCATCAGCTCTAATCCTAACCAGCAAAATCCACCTGATAAGAAAAAAGACAAAAATGTTGAATCAAATTAAAACTAGAAGAAATCAAAAGACCCTGAATATTCACAGAAAGTGGGATCCAGTTGACCTAGCTTTGCTTTTATTGGAGAAAGATAAGCACCTTCCATCCTACAATATCTATACAAATTAGTAGGGATGGACTAATCTTTTATTTCAAAGAGTTTTTGAGTGCATAAATGCTGAGTGTAGACTTGAACCAACTGACTTTCAGACTGATGAAGTTAGTTAGCTCAATGCCACCTTGAATACCTTCATGAGGTTCTCTATGAACGCTAAGGCCAGTTCATGTTTTTCACTTTCCACCTCTTTTTGTTTCCCATTGTTGCTAAGATTTCAAGATAAGGACTGGTCCATCACAGTTTTGTCATAATTTTAGTTTTTCCACTTACAGTTAAGCAACTCTAAGTAGAACTTGTCCAAAGATGCTTTCCACCTACCAAGAAGAAGTCAATGTAGACACTTGCATTGTCATTTTGCTGAAAGAGCTGGAGGGCCCCAACTCGCTCTCCATGCGGAGAGGAAAATAACTTCCTTACCAGTCTGCTCTGGCCATTAAGACTGGTTTCTGCACAGTGACACACAGGTGCAAGATTCTTCTTTGAATTAATAAAAAGAACTTACTTAGGTATTTAGTTTACCTGTTCTTGATTTTCCTGAGGGCATTCTCCTAGCTACCCTTCATCTGGCTGGATTTATGCCAGTAAGACCCACTGAACAAATCAGTGTGTTTGGTGTAAATAACTTTTTATCCTTTTCCTGCCAGGACATTGTTTCCTTTTTTATCCACTCAATCATTTAAAAAGCTGCTTATGGGCATGGTTCAAAAGAGACATCATTATAAAACTTTCCCTGTTCATTTTACTTTGCTTACATAGTTTGGATAAAATGACAATTTGCTGACTTGAACATTGCTACCAGCACCAACTGCTTTTCAGGTAATTCAGGTTTTCTGATAGCAAGTGGAGATCAAAAACTTAATTCTTCTCAACTTCTTACCTCTCATGTTGGTTATTCTAATGGTTTGAGCTTAACTGTGAGGATCTAGAATGTCCTTTTTCCTGCTATGTCTTCTTGTAGGAATTATCTTCTCTGGTTTAACAAAACATTTTTTGAGGAAAGATCTGGCCCTGTCTTCCTCCCGTCTCAACAGGACACAGCAGGAGTCTTTGTTTCTTCACAGGGTTTTCCTTTAAGCACTTTGCTTTTTCTTTTGCTTGTCTCTTCCCTAGAACAAGGAAACTCCAACCCCGTGGATGCTCTCACTCAGTCTCCCAGTCCTGCTGCCAGATTTGCTGCTGCTGCTCATCTTTAACTGTTTTGAACAGAACATCTCCGGCAGCACATTGATTAAGTACAGGAAGCATTAGTGACCAACAGCTCAGGGCATTGGGTTGTTATTGACTCTGACAGACCAATTTGTTTTTCCAGGGTTCATTATTCTATAAAAGGGGCACATCAGACAAGGCAATTGAAACGTACAATATTGCCATCTATCTCTTTTCTGCCTTGATTACGTACAGCCCAACAGAGTTCAGCTCCAAAGTACACTAAGACCTCAGAGATATGAATTGTAAAAATGAAGATAATTAGAATTCTAGGCTGGCCCAACTTGGAGCAAAGATAATTAATGCTAGAAGTTCCAAATGAGCACACACATGACAAGTAAATAAATTCAAAATTAGGCAAAAGTTTCTATATTTCTTGGAATTATTAGTGTGTGGTCACAGTGACACTTTGTGTTCATTGCTAGGGAATGCACTCTGCTGAAACACTGCAATGTGCCGGCGTTAACATCTATTATCTAATATGCTCATTAACAATAAGTGACCTAATGCCTGCAGTGAGGAGACTGCAACTAAATTTCAGTAGGGTCAGGAGCTATTTATGAAGCAGCAGCTACCAGACATAAAAAGAAAGCCAAGTAGAGTATGCTGCAGTTTAGAACATGTATTCACAGTTAAACCTAAATATATATCCCCACACGGTGCACTGCTACTTCATTTTTAATGCATGTACCAACATGTTTGTCCTTTGCCATGGAATGGCACATGACTTTTCCCCACATTCACCTTCTGTCCTTGTCTGTCAGCAGACATTTGTTCTCCATTCATAAAACATACAGACCTACTAACAAGACATTCCTGGGAACAACAGAGATATTAAAATTCCTTAGGAATGGCTCTTTGGTGCTGTCAAGAGTTAAAACCTAATGCTGCTAACACACACTGATGCTAATTCTTATCATGATCCATCATTTTTTGGTTTAAACTCACTATGTAGCAGCACAGAGCATGCTGGTGTGCAGGAGACTGTCACTGTGATTGGATCTGAAACTGGAAAAACATTCCTGAGAAGTTTTACTCACTTGATTCCCTTCTCTAAAAATTAAAAACAACAAAGATATTTTTTTCCTTCCACCACCCTTACATAATTATTCTTTCTGGTTATAAATAATGTTTAATTACCCCCAGTGCCTGTGATTCTCAGCTGCCCAGCGTGCTCTCCTGTGCCTCACACCTGTGAGAAGGGATACACCAGGCTGCTTTGAATTTCTGCACTGCTCTGGCGATGCTTCAGCAGCTGTAAACCCGTCAGGGAGCCAACCCCAATGAGCCCAGTTAATTCAAGTTTACAGATGCTTTACATCACCAAAGCAGTGCAGCGCAGCCAAAGCGTACCAGTGAATCTGGCCCTCCAGCTGTGTGTTGATTTTAAAACTAAAAGTTGCGAAATGAATAGATTATTTGGAATGGGTATTCAATAAAACTCATTTGTTTTCCATAAGCTCTCACAAGGACCTCCAGGCTCTGACGGCAGATTTGATTTTCTTTCTGTCCATTTAAATCCAGATGCTGCTTTTGATGAATGTGACACATATGAATGGTGGAATCGTGAGCCACACATGTCCCAGCACTTTACAAAAGCAAGACAAAAATATATCTACCCTTAGTTTTTGGAAAAGATTGACAGTAATTTCCAGAGCGCCCTTGACAGCAGTTAAGACATGTAAGGTAGCACCCTCACCAAATGAAGGTGATAGCTAAACCTGTCTGGGTTCCCTTGGCTTCCAGTGGACTGAGATTGTCCTACTGTGCTTCTGGGAAAATTTTTGCCAAGTGAATTTTTTTGCAAAAGGATCAAAGACCCAGCCCCAACCTCTTTAACTTGTGGAGTGGATTTGTCATTGGACTGGAGGAGGACGTTCCTGCTGCTAAACTCCCATTCACCAGAGCTTCCTTTCCTTAAGGTGCAGTGGACTTTTAGGTTGCATGACTCAGTGAATGCAGTAGTTGATAAAAACCTGTAACAAAATACCTGAAAGGTTTGACCCAAAATAGTTGATGACTAGAGGAGTTGTTTTCAAAGAATCCCTGACTTAGCTATCTACTGAACTAAACTCACTAAGCATTCTTTTAAGACAGACGACTTAATTAAAATACCTGTAAGCAAAATTTAAACTTGCAGACATACATTAAGTTGAAAATTTACTGACAGGTCTATGTGTCCTGGAAGTGTGTGTGTTTGGGAAACAGAAGAAACCTTTTAAACACCAAGGGGGAAACAGTCTGTACACTACTTCCACCCCGCAGATTCTTAGTGAGACAGGAGTGGATTTGAAAACATTAGGCAGAGTTCAGTAGCATAGGATGTACATTTTATTATTTCATAGACATGTACCTATTGTAGGAGAGATGACAAAAGTAGTTCTGAATTATTTGAAAACACTGTGTTTCATTAGGAAAAGAACAATCATCAGCACAATTATTATTCTTGCTTTTCTTGTAAGCTTCAGCAGCACTGTTTGTGCTGGCCCCAAAGCCCAGCCATAAATCTCGGCAAGCCTGCTGATGAGGTCCAAATCTGCTGCAAGAGTAACCCTGGCCTTTAGAAAAACAACAGAGGACCTTATAATTTGTGCTGTGGTTTTTGGGTTTGGTTGGTTGTGGGGGGTTTTTTTGGCTTTTTTTTTTTTTCCTTCTGTGTTCGTTTCATATTGTTTTTCTGTTTAAATGAACAAACTGTGCACTGGTTGTTATGACCTTGGAACAACGGAGCGGTACTCCATCTGTACCAGCCTGGGTGCACAGGCACAAAGCTGTGTGTCCCCGCTGTGCCGATCTGCATAGAACGTTAGGAAATTTACAGGTCTCTCCCTGGTCATTTTAGAAAGGTTTGGCCCTTTTTCCTCCTTGCTGGATGTGAGTAACTCCCATGGACTTCAGTGAGGGTTATTCATAACCTACAGCAGGAGGGTAGGGCTGTGCTGGCCACTCGGAGGGCTGCAGTCCCAGATGTGGGCAGCTGCTTTATGCCACAGCCACCTCTGCCCACAGGACATGCCAACAGAACCAGGGACAATGTGCCAGGAAGAACAAAGGCCACCTTGGCTGACACACACCAAGGTAAGTAACAAAGAGATGCCTGGAAAAGCAAGGAGGGATCTGGGGGAGGCAGAAGGGAAGGTGCAATCCTAACAAAAATCAACTTTTGGGTCAAAACAGACACATAGTGTTATCCAGTCACATCATATTCCAGGCAGCTGGGAAGCTGATTTATTGCAGTATGATGTGTTTTGAGGTGTCCCTGTATGTCTACGTAGAAGGAATGCCAGCCCCAGCTGCTGCTTTAGAGGCTGGCTGTGTGCCATTTAATTCTTGTCAATCAAAACCCACAAATGGCAGAAGGAGGTGGGGAAGAGGAAGAAACGGGTAGTGGGGGGAAGAGTAAACCCTGGAGGGAGGGAAGGAAAGATCTGTAGGAATATATGATATATGGAGTGAATGTGAAAAGGCTAATATACCACCCAGAGCCCCTCCCAATACAGCTAGCCTTGTGTCAGGCTTCATTTAAAATTCTTACTCACGCTATATGCACTAACACAGTGTTTCCTGGTCATTTTCGCAATCGCTTTTAGTTTACTTGAGTTTTGGTTCATGAGCTGAGTGAGTGTAGTGGATGTGATTTTAATGTTTGTTTTTAAAAGAGATCATCAAAATAATTTGAACTTCACACCTGTAATCAGATCTCTGAGGTTCATCACCCCATATCTCTGGACACAGATAGTTCTGTATTTAATTGTAATTTTGAAGAAGTGGGGGCCTTTTGGCTTCTTAGCAAGGTAATGTGAGGCGGAGAGGAGAGGAGAGGAGAGGAGAGGAGAGGAGAGGAGAGGAGAGGAGAGGAGAGGAGAGGAGAGGAGAGGAGAGGAGAGGAGAGGAGAGGAGAGGAGAGGAGAGGAGAGGAGAGGAGAGGAGAGGAGAGGAGAGGAGAGGAGAGGAGAGGAGAGGAGAGGAGAGGAGAGAGGAGAGGGGAGGGGAGGGGAGGGGAGGGGAGGGGAGGGGAGGGGAGGGGAGGGGAGGAGAGGAGAGGAGAGGAGAGGAGAGGAGAGGAGAGGAGAGGAGAGGAGAGGAGAGGAGAGGAGAGGAGAGGAGAGGAGAGGAGAGGAGAGGAGAGGAGAGGAGAGGAGAGGAGAGGAGAGGAGAGGAGAGGAGAGGAGAGGAGAGGAGAGGAGAGGAGAGGAGAGGAGAGGAGAGGAGAGGAGAGGAGAGGAGAGGAGAGGAGAGGAGAGGAGAGGAGAGGAGAGGAGAGGAGAGGAGAGGAGAGGAGAGGAGAGGAGAGGAGAGGAGAGGAGAGGAGAGGAGAGGAGAGGAGAGGAGAGGAGAGGAGAGGAGAGGAGAGGAGAGGAGAGGAGAGGAGAGGAGAGGAGAGGAGAGGAGAGGAGAGGAGAGGAGAGGAGAGGAGAGGAGAGGAGAGGAGAGGAGAGGAGAGGAAAAACAGATTTTGTAAATACCATATATTTTTAATATATTTTTAATATTTTAAGTAAGATGACTGTTTGAACATGCCCTGAAACTGTAAATGTTAGTTTGAAAACATAATCTACAATAAGAAAACATGTAAGCAATTGAACAGACAAGACAAGAATCGCTTATTGCAAAGCATTAGAGTTAGAGATTATGTGTAAATACTTCCCCCACCTCTGTGTTATGTCTTCAGTCACCTAGTTCTCTTAATACAAGCACTGCACTTGCGTACCTGGAGCACAGTGAGTTGTCATCAGGCCAGGCTGACCAAAACTGCCACTTCTGAATAACTCCTTTAGCCTGTCTAACCAAGCCTGAAGCAGGCACCACTGTCTTAAAAAAAATACACCAGGGAAATGCTTCCTCTCCAGCTGACAAATATGAAAGCTATTCCCACAGACTTTTCCCCTGTCCTCACATATTGCACATTGTAGAAGTTAGCAATTTTTGCACAGATCTGTAAACCAGTGGGGGGGTTAGTAATTTTTGAGGGATCATATTATAGCACGGCTCTGCAAATCATCTGGACCAGACAAAAGGACTTTCATAAGGATTTTTGTTACATCACAGTTAGTCTAGTTCCTGTAATGTCCTCTGTTAGTTTCTGTGTGTGCACATGTGAGTAGACCTATCTCTGTATAGAAAATAAGAGACAAAATGAGAAAACACGGAGGATGGGGGGTGGGAGGGGCTGTGATTCAGGACAGAAGGATAAGGACTTTCTACCACTCCTACCAGTCCTCTCTCTGTGGTATGAGTAGGAGAAAATGACCCATTCCCCTCTCTGACATAAGAGTATGGATTGTAACAAGAGTATATATGACTATTTCCCTTTCCATCTGGGGGTAGAGAGGTCTTGCTTCTCTCCTCCCCCTACATTAATAGGATCCCCAAAATCCTAAGAGCAACACCTTCAACTGTGGAGTGCAGGTAGATGTCAGCACTGAATTAATGACCTTCCTTAGATGCCTAGGTCAACAGATCAAGTACAAACCTTCACTCATCCTTAGAGCTTTTCATCTACACGAGTGAGTGTGAAGGATGTTTAAGAAGTGTGGTATGTAGCTGCTGGTTGTGAAACAGCATTATTAGCCACAGTCCTCTTAGGAGAAAGAACTGCAAAAGGAGGATGGACTGGAAATGCCCCTTCTCATTTTGAATACTCCCTGCCTGGGAGATGCTCTCATTGATTGGTGAGAGAAGTAATGATATAACTGATGCGAAAGCAATTGCCTGTGGTATGACAGCTTGAGGGAGGAAAGAGACAAATTCAGCAACATATCAGTTTATGACTCTACAAGTAATTACTTCAATCTGTGAACCATAATTTAAAACTTACTAAATGTTAGTAGTCTTCTGCTCAATTTTTCCCTCATGGCAAAAAAAAAGTCGCTATTTTTAAACTAAATTTATGTGAGATCTACCAAAGTCAGCATTAGGTCACTCTACTGGCAATATCACGAATGAAGAGTGCTGAGTCATGAGCCCAGACAGTATTTATGTTAAAGAAAATGTTAAGCTACACTGCTTTAAACCACAGCATTTTAAACCACTTCATATTGGATGTCCTGCACCAATGGTTTTCAATATGTCCCTTATTTTTACTTTAACTGAGAAATGTGCTGTCCTGTACTTATGGTATTTAACAGTAACTTCTGTAATTTTAATGTGTCACAAGGAGTCTCCATAGGAAAGAGAACAGTGTTGGGAGTTTTCCTACATTATTGTTCCTCAAAAAATCACTAGAATATAGGAAGATGAGATTAACATAAAAATGCATTATAACATTTGCAAAGAAAATGTATACAAAAATACCGTAGCAGAGTTCTGCAGGGGCAGCCACCTCTTCAGAAAACCAGTAAGTACTCGTGTAAACACCATAGATACCAAGCTATCATGGACTACCATCTTTTTCTCTAGGTTATAAACTGCCTGTAAATACGGTGTGTCAGACCCAGCCCATGGTTCCCGAATCCAACTTACTAGCAGATAATAAACACATCTCCTAACTCATAACATTACTAGGTCCTTTAGCTCGTATTGCTCTATATTTAAAGAAATTAAAGTACTGAATACATCTTCCTCATGTTATACTATATACCTCTCTCTTTGCTGTACTGGGACAACCTACTGTCCGAGTTTCAGAAACATGGTCTCTGGATCATTTGTAGATATTCTCCTGCCTGAAATAGTTTCAAAAAGCTCAAGACCATTCTGCACTCAACTCATGTTTACAGTTTAAGATTTAAAGAAACTAATGTAAACCTCACATTTTACCCAGTTTATCTACTTGCTGGTCTGTTCTTGGGTTCATACTGCTCATATTTTGTGGTTTTCTGTTCCTGTAAGATGTGTAGGCATAGGGATATTTATAGGAACAGGCCCTCTGTAAGCAGAGGGGCACCAGAGAGGAGGTGGATGCCCTGTCCCTGAAGGTGTTCAAGGCCAGGATGGATGGGGCCCTGGGAAACCTTGTGTAGATCCAGGCCTGGAGGTTGGTGGCCCTGCCTGTGGCAGGGGGATTGGAACTCTATGATCCTTGGGGTCCCTTCCAACCCATACCGCTCTATAATTCTATGATTCTATGATTTTAAGGGATTAGTGAACTATTCAGGTGTCATGAAGGGAGAAAACGGTGCCTGTCTATCATCCAAAGAAATTGCATTAGGGTTGGATACATCACACCTACCTGTGGTCATCTAGAAGACTGTGATTTATTTTTAACTGCTTTCTCTTTAGCTGGTGGAGAGAGGGAGCTCTCTTGGGAGAACTGTTCAGCTCAGCAATGTGAAGTGCCTAGTAAAGGAGGGGTGAACTTCCCTCTAGGACACCTTCCTTTGACTACCAAAGGAGACTTGCTGACTATTCTAAACTAGATTCTGATCATTGGATTGCTAAAAATGATCTAGAAGTGGCTTGGCTTTTAAGAGGCAATGCGATTCTTACCCAAATTCCAAAGTGAGGTGGTGGGGTTTTTTCTCACTAATATTCTCAAAAAAGGATGGATGGAACCTATCTGTGAAATTCCAGTGAAAACTCATGGTGTGATTTGTTTCATTAGTACCTCCATATGTTTTTAAGTTCAAAAGAGATAAGTGGAAGGAAGGGGAGAAAGCAGTAAACATGAGCATTAAGGACAGGCATGCTGAAGAGCTCGCCTGATGCCTCCAGGTTTGACTGCTGGGGTATCCCAGAGCATGGTCTGGCAGATGTGAGAAGCAGGCTGCAGCTTCTCTTTGGCCTTTTCTGTGGAAAACAGAGCATAGAAGGAGGAGGGGACTGTAAACCCCATTCCCCTTCTAATAAACAGCTGAGTTGTCTGAATCATGTATTCAAACTGCCAGATGTCTTCGCAGGACGAGTAACTGATGTGCTCCACAGTCCAAAACTGTGAATTCTTGAAAGCAGTATGAGGGGAAGACATCCCACCTTAGGGAGAAACCATGCGGTAATAACCACAGGCTGTGTCATCCTTCCAGTCTCTCTGCGTATCCCATTGAGATTTTTAGAATCATTTAACAGAACTTGTTTGAAAATTTTTCAGAAAAATGAAAATTCACTGATGTGCATTGGTTTGTCTGAGCTGAAGCATTTGTGGCGGAAGATCTGCGAGAATGAGGTTTTTTAGAGGGCTTCTTGATCACATGGATGGTGAAAAGGTTGAAAAGAAACTCTTGAAACTTAACTTTTGGAACAGATTTCAAAAATAAGAACATTCCAAATTTTTTGTGAAAACTGTCAAGAAGGACCCAGTTGTATTATAATCCATGATGGAAGCAGCCTTTGGAGGTTTAAACACTGACAGTGTTTGAATTATTTTCTAACACTAGAAAAAAAAATGAGGTTAAACTCTCATTTCTTCACAAGAAATTACTGCTAAATACAACGACATCTGGAATTTTACAGCCCAAATTATTGGCATGTGAGTCCCAGTTCTTCAGGGCTAGGTTATTTTTGGTTTCTTTTTTTACTCTTTAAATTTTATTTTTTTTTTACTTTTTATTTTTTAAAAGCAATTATTTTATTGTTATTTTCCTGTTAATCTCTGAACCTGATCCAGTATTCCTTACTCAGGCTAAACTCTCACTGAAGTCAATTTTGCCTGAGCAAGATTGCAAGATCAGACCCTTTGTCACAGACAGGGTGAATCATCAAATTTCATTTTCTTGTATAAATCAGTAAAGAGCTAGGTTAGTAAAGCCACATAAGAGTGTCTTCCAGTACTCTTTCCCATCCATCCACCTCGTCACCTCCATTTGTGGTCTTACTGGTCTGACACAAGTAGCTAAAAAGGCCATCTAACCAAAAACACAAATGTTGCATATGAGTATGGACATTACACTGGATATTAACATTCTGGTGTTGTCTTCTCTCCAGGATATGGAAAGAAAAATAGGAAACGGTACAGTTCAGAGCTGTTCTTGAGTCACATGTTGAAAAGAGGAAATATAACAGTGAAAACTTAACCCATTCACACGGTCATCTTAGTTGTAGATTGGATTCCAGAGAGTAATGTGGTTATAATCAATTTGCACTTGGGTTGCAGTCGTATATTCCCTAATGGGGCCCTGGTATCTTGACAATGAATTTCAAAATAACTACACAAAGTGATGATAAAAAGTAGATTTTTCTACTGGAACTAATGGTGATTCCTTCCGTTGTTTTGCACAGCATATGCTGTTCATAAATAATGTCAGAATTGGGCCAAGTCTCCTTAAGAAAGGTGGTCATTTAATGTAAGTAAATCCACATTAAATATTGAAGATCAGAAAAAAGCTGCCTTTTCAAAGAGGTCACTTTTAAGTGAAGGAAACAACAATGCATGTGTGCGGATGGCCAGCTCCACACTGGGTGACACAGAGTTAATGGCTCATAGAGAGCATATACATGTTTTTTAAAGATGTTTTATTGCTTACAAAAGGAAGTAGTCTAGAGAGACTGGATACATAAACTGGCTCCAGCCAGCTGAGGCTGTCAGGCTAGGAAGGATCCTGTTCAATTAGTGTTGTAAAATAAAATACTTTGTAAAGGAAATAAACACTATGAGAGCTAAGATTCATGCTTTCAAATATACACAAGGTTTGAATTTTTAATTAGGGCTGCTAATTACAGTCATCAGAAAGCAGAACAGAATAGATTTTACCTTACATTTAGCAGACAAGCCTTCAACCCCAGTGTATTTTTCAATTTCATTAATATTTTATGAAAATGGCCCTTGCAGCTTCAGCCTATTCTGTGCCTCCTACAAAACTGCCCCACATTATGGATGCCAATGCCTTTAAGCCATGTGCATTAGTGAGATGACAAAATGCAAAACAGCATCTTGTCAACCATTGCATCAATTGATTCTATTAGATAGTGTAAAAACAGTTGGGTGTGAGTTATAATCTAGCTGACACTAATGATGAAACAAGACACTGGCTGAGAGCAGCCATTAGCTATAAGCCAGAAATTAATGCTTCTAATATTTTTGAACAAATTAACCTTAATGAACTGGCCATGTATATACTGTAGTATATACTGATAAGTCAATTAGTAGAGAATAGAGGTTATGTATATATAGATACATAGAAAAAAACTATGGTTATAGGGAGTTGCATGCACACAATGCTATAACAGCAATTCTACAGTAAAAATCAGCTCCTTTTTACATTAAGATACATCCTAACTCTGACATGCAAAGGTCCAGTCTTGAGCATTTCAGTGAAATGTTTTGTGCAAGAACATCAGTAATTGAATACAAAATCCAGCGCATCGCCATACTGATAGATGAGACACAGCATTGACATGTTCTTATTAATGTCTTAATTTCACCAGTTTCGCTGTAGCTAAGTCTGGGACCTGGTGGTCCAGATTTCTAGCTGGATTCGTCATGTACTGACCAAAATCTACAGCAGATTTCCTTTCTGTTCATTACTATTTGTGAACAGCCCCTGATTCTCATTCTTATATGCCCTAAATCCAGTCCCTGCCTAAAAGGATATATTAACAGCTTAAAATAATATAGCTAACATGAGAACCTAAATTCTAGGAATTCCGTTTACCGGCAACCTAGAAAACACAAGTGGCTAATTTATAAGGAAGCACAGAACAAAGGTAAGGCACTTGCCAACAATAGTTTGTTGGTTTAACTTTGACTTGCTTTCCTGGGAAAGAAGAAAACAGAATTTTCAATGTGAACTGTCAGCCCCAGTTATGACAGGGCTTCACTAGTTAGAAATTCAGAGTTCCTCCTCCATTGGCAGAATGATGTAAAGAAAACCACCAAACAGAATTCTTTCAAGTTTCAACTACAACTCTACTTAAATAATTTACTTTTTAGTTTTACTCAGACTATTCTTTTTAAACTTGGTTGACATTTTCGTTGACAAGCACATTTTATTGCACAAGATCAGTAGTGAAATTGGCAGCGAAAAAGAGAGAGAGGAGAAAAAAAGCTGGCTGTACTCAATGAGAGAACTACTGTCTTGCCTTTGGGAAAAACAATGCTGGCAGTGACCCTTTCTGAAGCCAACAATATCTGGTAAGTTTATATATATATATATATATATAAAGTAAAATATTTGGTCACTTTGAGTAGTTCCTACAAGAAATAAACCAGGGGCTGTACAGCTAAAGCATTTAAATCAAGCCAGTAATAAAAAAGTTGTGTGTGAATATCAAGCCTTTAAGTTAATCCATTAAAAACTAACAAGAAAAATTATGAATTCACTGAAAATGTAAATGTTAAAACATTCCCCTATGAACTACTGAGAGCTGCAGATAAAACTAGCAGAGACCAAAATAGAATCAAAAACCCAGGAAAAAGAAAAACTAGAAATAACATCTTAAGTGTAGCTTTTGGTTTCCAAGGTCTCTGGCTTTCATATTCCAAATGTGATAGGCTACCTAGTTATCAAAAGAGAAGGTACAGTGTAAACTATAGACATCTTCAAGAAATTCCCATCTATTTGGATTATAGACTGAATGAGTGACCCATGCTTCCAAAGTACCTTCTGGAGGACACAGACTGAGAAGGGCCACAGTAACATCCCAACCAATATTCCCTTCAAAGTGATTTGTTCCAACAAAGCCATGTATCAAGATTGCCCTTTGAATATTGAAGCTCTAGGCTTTTATCAACATTACATTCATTTGTGGAGAGTGTCTTAAAGAACTTTGCACAATAGTAAATTTGGAATGTACATGGACATGTTTTGTGCCTTATGTCCAGCAATTTAAATGAAGACAAACTTACTGGTTTGCCAAGCCAGTTTAATCAGAAATTGTTTAGATTATATTTCCAAAGTTTACAAGAGACATTTCAGGAGCCAATGCCAAATACTAACGTTTGATGATCTGCAAACAGAGTACTTTGGTTTGATTTTTGGCCAAACTGAGAGGCTAGGTCTTAAACCAGACAATTCTCTCTGTTCTGCCATGTTTTTTCTGTGCACCTTCTTTTCTCATCGCAATCATGTGGGTAAACACCACCATCACCACTACTGTTTTACTTATGGTGTTGGGTTTTGTAATAGTTTGGCAGGCTTCTCTCTGGAAAAAAGTCATGAAGTTGGGAATGTGTTTGAGGGGCTGGTGGACATGAAGCCAGATATGGCACAAGTGCTCCCAGCTGGACCACTCGGAACCATCTCACCCCACATGGATGAAATCCTGCCATTTTTTAAATCAGTGGGAGTTCACAGTGGTGTTCTAGAATAGACGAACAGTCATGAAGGACAATATGTTTTGCCTGGGAAGATATTTCCTGAAAATTATGAGTCATTAGATGCAATAAATGTACAGTTCTCACTACAGATTTTCTTAGATGCTTCTTCCAGTTTATCTTTCACCATAATACAGATGTTGCTATGCCTATACTACAAAACACAAGGGGCACAGGTTCAAACATTAGATTGTCTGTTTAACTGTTAGCACTCTCCATGGCATAGTTTTGCTGTATGTTGATTAGCACTGAGCTGAATAATGCCTGGGTATCACTCAAGAGACTGAAAGCATTACAGATCCCTCACAAATGAAGGTTTGAAGATGGCATCCCTGTTTTGTTGGAGGGAAGGTTTAAATGGATAGATGCAAGTCTTGCCATGCCACTTGGCCTCGAAGAGAGGGAACACTTCCTGACTTGGGTTATTTAGCAGGGTAGCTGCTAAATTTATTTGGCCTCTGCAGCCATTTCCGATAAATTCTGCTAATGGTAGTTGTACTGCACATAGTTTTATGAGTTACTCAGGGGTTAGAGGTGCAAAGATGACCAATATGAGTCTGTGATCCTAGTCTAACATAAAAGAATGCAAGTGTTGAATTGGGAAGGTCTGGTTTCTTTGGAGTCTTTTAGGAGGAATTTAAAGCTGTCAGAATTCTGTCCCACATACTTTCCTGTTCCTGAAATTTCTTCCTTTTCCTCTCTAAAGTTTCCATAGATTTTACAGAACATACACACCACAAGATAGAAGGAAAATTTTGTCCATAAAAGATGTCCACTTTATTTTCCTAGTTCTAACCTAGCTTATGAGTGTGTTGTAAAATTTCCCAAAGCTCTTTAATCTGATTGAGTCAAGAAGGCTGTGTGGTGCAGGTGGTTGAACTTTCCATTTTCTATGCTCCAAGCCCTCTAGTTCCTAATAACCATTTCAAAGTCCTTACTGAGGAAAATCTCCCAGTGAGGTAAAAGCAAGGCTTTTCTAAGGAAAACGCCCGGCTTTCTGGGCATCATGATTCAGTATCCTTCTATCAGCAATTGCTTTCTTCTGTGCACCTTGCTTATGAAAGAACCAAAGTGAAAATTGTAGCTTTAAAGATCTTCACATGAGGATGGCATACAACAGACAGTCTTCTTTCAGTATTCCTGGCTGTTGCTTTTTTTCTCTCTCAGTATGACACTGATAGAATTTATATGGAAGTTAAACTGCTCCTTGGAGTGGTATGACCATGGATCACAATTGTCCCCTCATCCTGTCATTCAGACCATCACATGTCTTTACTTTAAAAGTCAACTAGGGCCAAAGAGAGCTGCAGTCTAGCTGTGGACCCCTCAGCAGCAAAGATCCACAGACCACACGAAATGGACAAGTGCCATGTCCCTACCACATTGAACCTGATCCAGTTTCTTCTAGTGGTCTGGGAAAAGAAGTGAGGGCTCTCACCATTCATACCATAGGAGATATGCATAGTTCTGGGCTGGACTCTCAGCACATTGTGCAGACAGAGAGGGATGCTGCTGTGCAGGCAGAGAGGAGCACTTATGGAATAGCCTTCTCTCATTTTTTTTTTCTTTAGGATTTTATCATGGAAGCAGTTATGAAAAAAAGATTTTGTGATATTTTAGGTAAGGTTTGATCCTACAGGCTTTGAGAACTTCATTAAGGCCTACATAAGAAGCCAAAACTCTGACAGTAGTTCTTCAGGGCTTCAGACGAAGATGCACCCTCTGGCTGTCCCTAATACATATTATGTAACAAAGAGGAAAAAAAAAATTTTTCTGGCCCACTGTCAACCAGTGAAGCACTGTCACTACTGCAATCTGAATAGAGTGTTAATGTAGATAACCTTTTGTGAACCCCCAAATGCTCCCAGACTTATCTTGGAGTCTGTGGAGTTCAGTAGCAGAATTCTGATTGTCAGATCATGTCAGGTCAGAGCCTGACAGCAGTTTCTTGTGTGGTAGGCAACAGAGCTACATGATTCTAAGGAGTATGTCTGCATAGATCATTCAAGGTAACATCTGTCAGCATTTGGAAATCCTTGATGCTCCCAACTTTCCCTGGTGTCATCGGGTGCTGAGGCCACGCAGCTACAGTCCGGAGTCCTCTGGGAGGACATTTGGCTAAAATTCTTTCTTAACACAATTTTTAAAAAGAAAAAAAAAAGAAAAGAAAAAAAAAGGGTTTTCAACTCTTAAATCTTTGTCTAGTAGCTTCCTATCACCAGTTCATGTTCTTATCCCTTGTTTGCTATCTCTTGAATAAATACAAAACCCAATTTTACTAGAAGAATGCATTTTCATATAACTGAGCAATGACATACGTTGCACAAATGTAATTTAACCTCTTCTTGGGAATGATTCCAGAATTTGGGTTGGGTTTGTCACACACCTCCAGTTAGGCAGATGCACGGAATCTTGGCAATCAATTAAATGAGATTTTATTGTCAAAAGAAATGAAGGCTTTATACAATTCAGGGCAAAGCCTTGTATTTGGGGTGTAGTCCCTTGTGTCCATTTGTCATTCCTGTCCATTTCAGACGGGGCAACAGCATAAAGACTTTATGAAAAACCTGCGCTTTGGTGAGATTCAGTTCATCTCCCACTTCATTAATGCATGGGAAGAGAATGCACACTACATTAAGACCTGTTTACGTGCATCCCAGACCTACTGAACCTATTTAATTTTGCTCTCCCAGGAATGTGCTCTGGGTCAACACACACTTTCACCTGCTAGTTACAAATTAGAGCACTAAGAAGACGTATCCAGAGAGAAGAATGGAGAGTGTCCCCAGGCTCCAAACTTAGAGAAAGGCAGAGGGAGCAGCTGGGATTTTGCAGAAATGCACACAAGCTTAAAGTGAGGGAAGAAAGTCTAAGAGCAGCAAAGGAAGGAGAACTGTGTAAATACCTCCAGATCTCTATCCTTCAAAAGCCAGAGGTGGTTAACTAGGCTGCGGATCATCTCATTACTAGGCTCTGCCCCCACAAATTAAAGCTGTAGGTGTCTTGCCCACTTACCTCCTAGGGGAGTAAAACTGTAATTATAGCTATAACACTAACCCTTTCTCGAACCCTGGTGTGCAGTTTCTTACCACTAAACCATGCTATATGGTATTTGTGTTTTTAAGCATTTCAGAGTCGACACTGAAGTAACATGTCCTGAAGGCAATGTGTGGACCACAGCGATGGAAGAAGAGAGACTCTTTTCTTCTACAGTTTGCAGTACAACTTGGGCAAGGACCAGAACCCTGGGCGTGAGGTTTCAGTTAGGATGCAGTAAGAATTTAAATGAATATGGACCTGGGGACTTCACCACGTGTGGTCAAGTATGTCTAGAAGTGATCCTATTGCTTTGTTGTTTGCTTAGGCAAGACTTTCATCAGCTTTAATTTGGGTTTTGTCTGCACAAAGGATAAGACTTATGCAGTAAATAAGACATTTACTATGATTTAAGGAACTTAACATCTGACCAAAAGATACGTATCTCACTCCTGCATTCTTAATATATATTAAGGACCTCAGAGCCCAGCTCAGGAACCAGAAGTTCTTGCCATAACTGAAACATGAGCAGCTGTGGACCTAACATAGCAAGCTCCCATTAATACCATCTGAACTTTTGCCAAAGGTCTGAATACAACTAGGAAAACTGCAGGCTTAAGTCCATCTGCACAGGGGGCAGGGAGGGGTAGGGGGGTGGGTACCGGAGGAGTGGTGTTTTCGTGCAGGTGTGACTGGGTTGTGCTTCAGAAGTGCATTTCATTGTACTCATCCAGAAACCCTGCACTTCCAAGCTTATGAAGCTTGCAATCTAGCAAATGTTCCATTCACTGAGGACAAAAATGCAAGCCAAGTAAATCACTTAGGAAAAAAAAAGAAGAAAGAAAAAAACCCGAAGAACGTTGCGTTTTTTCATATAATCACTAGAAGAATCATTTTATAGTGTTTCCCATGTAATTACTGCCAGACCTGTTTAGCAAATGTGAAATACTCATTAGCAATTACTTAACTATACATATATTAAAGCTTAATTAGTAAATAAATTAAGCATATAATTAATTGCTTTAATCAGTAGGCTTTTAATATTGTAATTATCACTTGATACATTAAGGGCATGTTAAGAATACTTTTCTCCAAAAAATACATTGTTAATTAATCATTAAAACTTATCTTACTACATGCTCATTAATGATTTATTACAGATGCTGGGCCAAATTCTTCTCTCAATTACAGCAGAGCTGACTCTGTTGAAGCCAATAGAGCTTCGCTTGCATAAATTAAAGGAGAATTTGGTCCTGTTAATTAAACGTAAAGTGTTTATCGGAACATATCGCCATAGATGGAAATCTGTAGTGCTGTGCTCACTTTAACCTAATAGAAGCAACCTGCCTCTCTTTTATACTCCTTTTCTATAACTGAACATTGCCTTTCTGTTGCCCTAGCTCAAAGGCAGCAAGTTGTAATAGCTGGACTATTCCCTAGCAGGGAACTGGGGAGATACAGTTCCAGTTCTAGCCCCGCCAATAGCAGGTCAGGTGCCCAGATGCTCTATGAAGAAATAAATGAGTACTTCCCCTCCCCCCCCTCTGTATTAACATCTAAAAGGAGACCAAAGAGTCAAGGTGTAAGGGTGTTGATTTGAAAGGTGACTATCAGACCCAGAAGTCAAAGGACAGGTAAGATGGAACCCAAACACAAACTTTCTGTGGCTAAATTCCCCTTATCCTGGCTATGGCTAGTCTATCTGGGCTGTTTAAGATCCTCAGGAAGGGAATTTTTTTCTTGGTATTTTGTACAAATATTGTATCTGCCGTAATGGGCCGAACAGGTCTTAGTTAAGTGATCTTGAGGGAGTCAGAGTGATAAGATTGTTGCAGGTTTTCATACATAAACAGTCACACTATGAATTCTGGCAGAGAAAGCAGGACGGAGAGAGGGAAGGAGCGAGTAACTTTGGAGCAAGGGATGTCTATTCATAGACACAGAACACAGTTTTGAAGCCTTTGAAACGTCAGTGTGAAACCTTCCATGGGTTTCCCTTCCCATTTCCAGTGGGACTCACTCATGCACAACCTATTTGCACACATCCAAAATTTTGGTTGCATAAATGTAAACGTGGAGTAAATGAAGAAACTAAGATTTAATGGCAGTGAGCTTGGGAATCTGGATGTGGCATAGACAGTACATTGTTTACACATGCAGGTATTTCACATATCTCTTGATTTCAAACCTTAGATGAAAGCAGTCCTCTTCTGCTTTGGTGAAAGAAGTACTTGGATTTAGCAGGTGGAAATTAAACAGCACATAATGATTTTTAGGAGGAACTCTACAGGACCTGGCCAAGATTTGTATTAAAAATCTGATATTCTCAATGATTTTCTGTGTTGGGAGGTGGGAGGAGGTGGGGCGGGGGAGGGGGCTGTCCTGAAAGAACTTTCGTAAGAACACAATAAAATCTTCATTTTCTCACTAAGACAGCAAAGAACGTGTGCGTACATGCCTATATTTAATCTAGGTATTTAAATGACTCTTTGAGATATAAAGACAGAGAGAAAATATATAATGTAAAATGTGCTGCGATGAAACAGAGATTCCTTACTATTAATTTACCACAGAGTGTTTTGGTGCTTTAACAACACTGTGAACTGGTATTCAGCACTGAAGAGGATAAAAGAAAATCGCTACCATAGAGTCATCCATGAGTACGGAAATCATGATCAGTCCTAAGAAAAGTGTCTCTCCTTTAGTCACTTTTCCACTGAAGGAAAGAAGGACAAGTAACTTGGAAAAAGAACAGGTTAGAGAAGCTACATTTCACTGGACCAATCTGTGCCACTAACAGGTACTGTAATCTTGTAGAATTGCTATATACCTCTAAACATCTGTCATAAGTATTGCCCAAGAGAAAACTCAATGGCGAATCTTGCCTAGAATCTCTTCTCTAAGTTTAAAGGCCAAATCTAAACACGGTCAGTATGTAATCTTGACATCTACTAGGGGAATTCTCAGCCAGGTAGAGCTCACAGGGCTTTTGGCAATGGGAATTGTGTTACCCAAGGGGTGAAGTGGAGGCTTCTCACTTATGTGATGCTCTCCATAGGTTTTAGGTAATTAAACTCCAATGGCAAAATGGGTAAAACTTCTTAGTTTCCTCCACCATATTAAAGTCAGAAACAAAACCCTTTTGACTTCCCTTGGCTTAAATCCTTTAATCAAATAGTAAAGGTAAGGGCAGTAAGAAAATAAGTTTATGAAAAGTTCTGGTGCACACAAGATTAAAGTTTTGAGATTCTTGCTGGAAAAGGATTCCATTCTTCTGTGACAACTTTTGTTGTACAAAATTATAACATTTTGTCCTAACCTGAAGGCACCAGTGTCACGAAGTGTAGACAATAGCAGCTTTCCAGAATATATGTAGGGAGAAATGGTTCACTCATCTTTAAATGTATTTTAAAAAATACTTGCTTTTGATAGAAGCAAAAGATTTATTTGTTTGTTTGGGGTTTTTAAATTATACAATATTTAACAGAGTAAACAAGATAATATTATTACAAACCCTTTGGTACTATGAGCCTCATGTGCCCCACCATCATTATTCAGAGGGATTCTAATGATGATGAATAAAACAGTCCTATAAGAAATCGAATTTGGCTGTTCTGATAGTATTTTTGTCATACTGAGTCTGAATGAAGACATGATTCACTGTTGAAATCATGTACTAATAAAAGCAGAATAAATGTGACAGGAAAGCGCTGGCAACTTCCTTAAAACAAACAAATAAGCAATATTGGTTTACAACCTGCTAGAGAAAGGTGCTAATTATTTTCAAGTTATCATCTAAATCTTTTTAATAAATTCATGTCCATGCCATGAGGAAAGATTACACTGGTTTCAATGAGTTTAGCTAAACTGATTCAGATTCTTAACATTGACTTTTTTAAGCTGGATTCATACATATTCAAATGTGTGTGAAGGTATTTATTAGTTTAACAGAAAGCAGTAAATTGCTAGCAAACAAAATCAAAGTGGGCAAGAGTTAAATCAGCGTTAAATGGTCCAGATCAGGGATCTGCTTCAGTTAGATTTTATAATAGAAAGAAATTTAAATCAAACAAATGCAGCTTATTTTTTTTCCCAATGCTCTAAATGTTTACAGCGATACTGAAGTAAATCAATATTTTCTGAGTTATCGTATAAATTAGAATTTACATGAAAAAAACACCTATGCTGGCTGTCGTGCACAATTAGGACAGTTTAGCAATATCTGCTTTGTTTGGAAAAAGCAGTACACTGGAACAGTGGGCTTGGTTTCTCCTTTTCCTGATCATTTCAGCAAAGCTAATTTAATGACTGCTAGCTGCTGCCGTTATGAAATTCCCTCTGTGCGTTGTACAAATACAGTTCAGTAAAGTCCCAGCGCGCAGACTTCAGCCATTTTGTTGTCAGAAGCTACAATTTGGTCTACCTCACTTGGGCACCTAACTTGCATCTGCATTTAAGCTGCCTATTGAAGCAGGCTTCCCAAAGGAAGCGCCGAAACTTTCCGCGCAGGCACTGGAGACGTGTGCCTTTGAGGGTCTCCGGAGGGACAGCCTTCCCTACCCAACTTCTGTACCTAAACTCATCCTGATGGGACTTCTCGGTAGGCTTTCAAAGGCACGCCGCTCTCTCCTTTAGCTATTCGGGGGATTTGAGCCCTCACTACTGAGTGCTGCTGCTCTGCCTGCCTAACACGTAGGTACAAGTCAGGTACCCAGGGCAGGGGAGGGTGGCGAAGGGCAGCCCCCAGCAACGCCCGCTGCAGCTTTCGTGTTTTGTCTTCAGGCTGCCTCGTGAAGAGTTTACTTTTGTTCTTCACCTTGGCGTTTCTTAATCAGAAAGACTAGTCCTAGAGTAAAGGTAGGTGTTTCTTTCCGGCTCAAATGGAAGTACTGTTAAAACAAGGATCCCAGCTGGACCGCAGCTTATCTCACATGATGGGCTACCTGAGTGGTGGAGTTTCCAAAGTGCGCTTGGGGGGAAATTTTGGAGCCCAATTCAGGTCACGGTTTGAAGTGCAATAATTTTTTATTCATAATCGCCACATCTATATATTGGTGGATGCCACCAGCGGAGGCAATAAGAAAAAACAACTATAAACTTATAAAAAGAAGCATTTTATTCCTGCCCTTGTCGCCACATGCACTGGAAAGGAACCATATTGGCTCTTTTTTAGCTAGTAATGTCTAATGCAGGAAGACAGGAATAAGCAGAGTAGAAAGCACCTGTCAGCTCTATTTCCCACTCTCCTTGATTAGCATGAAACATTAATAGGGCTCTCAGAAATTCTGGTCTGAAATGGGCTTTGCTTGAAAACGTGTCTGCCTTTACTGCACAAAAGCCGCTGTCATTAAAAAAGGGCAGATAACTAAAGAAGACTCTTTCTTGAAATTTATACCATTTTTTCATACAATGACAAATTATTTTAATAATGGGAATCGCACACTCTGCCATTTGTATAATGTTTCCCATAAAATTCTCCCATTAAATTTGCTCCTCTACTTGACTCATATCTTTTTTAAAAAATGACACACACAAAATGATACATCACGCATTCTTACAAAGAATTGGAAGTGAACATACTGTAATGGGTTAACATACGTTTTAATAAAATTTTCATTGTTGCACATTTCACTTTTCGGTACTGAGAGCCAGGGCTGTACCAGTAACCCCAGGCGATGCCTAAGGATAAAACAAATCATATGGTAGTGAACTATTTTCACCTATTTATCCTTCTACTGAAAATATATTCATAAATACAAAATGAAGCTAAGATACGTAGCCAGTAACATTGTACATAACAAAGATATTCCCTAGTATTTGTATTCTATTATTTTTTAATAATATACCTTCTGCATTTCTACAATGCTTGGGCTTCTGTTTTTATTCCTTACATATCTTGTAAGTCACCAAACCATTTTAATTTTGTCTCCCCAAAGTAGGCAGTAACAAATAGTTGAATCCCTATAGTTAAATGAAATCCTATTGCACAACCTATTATGGAACATGGATTGCGAGACAGAAATGTATGCAGGTCAATTTGTCTAGAAGCTGGAGTTTTCTGAAGTAGAAACTTTTGATTTGTGGCATATGTGGGTTTATTTACGTGTAGACGATCTGTTTTAAAAGATCTGTGTCATCAGAAATGTT